>NC_058113.1:32026878-32333753 GCF_914725855.1 Thunnus albacares
AATTAGTCTCAATTAAAAGCAATTGAGTGTCTGCAGTATTAGCGTCTAACTTTGCTGAGTCTTTGCTAAATTCACCAGGTATTTTTTTCATCATTTATTTTTTGTTGTTTACATTTAATCACGAATTAAACTAGTAGTATGTTAACATTTGTTGTATTTACAGTAATTATTGTTTCATACAAAAAAACAACACTGAATCGTTCTTCCTTGGTGGATTTGTAACTGATAATTGTAGCCTATTTTGTTAATCCAGTGTGGATAGCTGTTACCATTATAGTTTAACGCAGTGGCACGAGGCCATTTACACAGGTACGCGGAGCAATTTAATAATGTATGTATATATATAATAAAAGTATTTGTTTTTGCTTTCTTAGCTAAAATAAGGTGATTACAGATCAGATAAGTTTTTTTTCATTCAGTTAAAACAGATTTGAAAGCTAAACCAAAATAGATTCTGCTCATCAGATTGATAAACTGATTAAATACAGGATTTAAAATCAATAATCAAAGGAAAACTTAGTTACACTTTAAGTCCTTCACACACACATAACCAGACCACCAAATCCCCCCTCTCCCAACCCCCCTTGCCTCCCTTTGCTCCTGCCTTCCGGATTGGAGAATGGGGTTCAAAGCCACTTGCTGAGCCGTCGTTGGATCAACCTGACATCACATCCTCTCCCTGCGCTGTACCCCTCCGCTTTCTCACGGCAAGAACCACCGCCGTTACCCTGTTTTTGTCTCTAGGCAGCTCCTCCATCACGTCGGCCCACCAGTCCCACATCGCGCCACCTCGGATGACTTGGTCTGCCCATCTCCAGGGGCAACCCGAACCTCCCTGACAGACACAGTCTGACAGGAAGCAAGGAGCCGCCAGGGACGGGATGGAAGCGAGCGAGAGAATAGAGTGGCAGAAAGGAATAAAGAGGCTCCGTACAGCATGACTGAGAGCTGAGAGAGACGTTAAGTTCTCAGGAATGATTTGGAACGATTCACCAGTCAGCCTCGAGCAGCAGCCATGTCTTATTAGCTGTTAGCTGCTGAGTCTGTGTGCAAGAGGGTGAAACTTTTAAAGAAGTGACAAAAGCCATAAGCAACAAAATTCTGGCTGTTAGCTACAGCAGCATTTAGATGTGTGTGTGTGTGTGTGTGTGTGTGTGTTATAGTCTGCGTGCCACAATCTGATTAACCAGAATTGCTGTGAGTTTTAAGGGCTTATACCTCAGACGGGGTGACAAAAAAAAAACACAACAGTGAACTCAGCACTGGTCTGCGCTCATTAGGTGGAAAAAACTAACAGCTGCTATTGTGGAGAAGCTTCATTTTCTGAAGTTATAGACAAACCGTGCAGCAACCACAGCGCCAGCAGCATAACCTCCATGACCTGCTGCCTCCACAGAGAGCCATTCACTGACAAAACCACAACAAATTGGTGGAGTTTACAGCTAAAACCACTGCACCCACTGCCTGTTCAAATAGATGCTTACAACACAACACTTTGCAGGGAAAGCATGCAAGAGAAAATTTGGCAACAAGAAATGGGGACAGGTGTCTGATTTAAAATTCAGAAATAGGATGAAAAGAGAAAAACTGATGGTGTTAAATATCTGAGGTGAAATCCTCATGTGTTAATAACCTCTATAAAAACTTAATTTCCAAAACACTTCAGAGTTCAGTGGCCTTTAAAATATAAATTGTCCACTATGATAACAATTTGTGTGTCATTTTGTCCACAAAAATCTTGAGCGATCATTTTTAACTACTACTACTTTGAGCTACATTTTAAAATATAATAATTTGGTTTTATGACTTGATTCTTTCAAATGATGGATGTCTTGTCTCCTCCTTATAAAATTGTAGCTCCCAGGACTCAAATTTAATGATCCAAATACTTTTGAAATATGTTTTTTGGGTTTTTGAAACCTGGAGAGTGTTAACAATTTTTCAAGAATTACACATGGTGGATATTTTATAAGCTGTTTGCAGCTTTTTTAGACTCAATATGTTTGAAATTTGACTATTTTGAGGCCAACAAAATAAAGGCTTCATTGCATCGTATTTTACAAACAGTATTTTATTCCAGACAGTGTGGAGAAACAACAGTTAGACCTTCATGTTGGGAAGATGAAGAAGTAGCGCTGCCCCGCGCAACTGGCAGCAATGGCAGAGATTTTGCACCATGCTAGCTGCAGGCTGTTGTACTTTTCAATCTTTTAAATTATTATGTCACTTTATTAAGTTTTAAACCTGCAGTGCAGAACTTTTATATATAATTAAACATCCGTTACATTCAAGCCAAAGGAGTTCACACAATGCTGATTAAGTCAATCACCGCCAGATAAATCTCTCTGTATTTCACAGTATATCAGAGTTTTTAATCTGGTGTCTGTGGAGACGTTCCCGCGCTGGCCGGATGACTTCTGTCGGCTAAGCAGCTAACTTCCAGTTAGCTCTCTGCTAACTTGCATGGGGATAAAATAATTTAATCGTGCGACTCTTCTTGACTTTCCAAATGTTATCGGACAGAACGGATCAAATTCTGATAGGGAAACAAGTCATTTTGCAGGGGTTGTGTGATGCTCAAAACAATTTATCAACCGTTTTACAGCCGCAACAGTAGCGACTGGGTAAGCTATGGCAGAGCTTATGACTTAAGCATTAACAGTGTTTTTGTAATTACTCTCACTGCCAGAAGGGAGAGACACAAGTCCCACACAACAGCTTTAATATTTTTTCGGGCGAGAAAGTAACCATTTAGATTCCCAATACATGGTCAGTTTGCCCGTTTGGAAATTTGCTCCGGCGTTTTCAGAGATGTGAGGAGTCGCTGGCCGGATGAGACCAGCTGGTCGTCTCAGCCGACAGCAGCCCGACTCCTGAGACGATCGGCCGGCCAACGTGACGTCATCCCGGGGCGAACATGATCTGATGAACTGATCTGTGAAGCTCTTTAGTAATCTATCGCTGACTCTAATGTCTCCGTAGTATTTTGATACTTTGACGACGCCATAGCACATATTCACTGTAAACATTAGGCTTCTTCATCCTCTCATGTTAGACTGAGGGCGGACTGGACGCTACAGTGACTCACTGTCGCCTCTTCAGTTACAAAGTGGTATTACGAGACAAGACGGGCCGGGGCTATTCTTACATATAGCACCTTTAATATAGATATCCAACATCATAAACATAATGTGTGTCCTTTATAAGATGAATACTGAGCATAACTAAATAAATTCGGTTTCATTGTTGTATATATTCTGAAGCCTTCAGTATGTTGACTGGTGCCTCTTGGATCTTCCAGACTTTTAAAATCCTGACTAAAGACTCGGCATCACACATGTTTATGCTCTGCACTCTGAAACCAAACAATGGCTGCGAGGTTAAAAGGCTAACTTTCAGTTTTAGTCTGAGGGACCTAATGACGGGGCTGCAGTTGTTTGGTGTATCTGTGAAGGATCTGACTGCTCTGCTGCTCAATCAGGACGCAACAGATCTGAATCCTGAACCCCTGCACACTTACACACACACACTCACAGTGACCTTCCTTTTTTTTTATTTTTGACAGAGTAGTGCAGACTCTCCATTCAAATCACCATCATAATCACCATTTTAATGTGTTGTGCGTCGTCACAAATAAACCAAATACAAAGATGTAACTCAGCAAACTTTTCCACTATGATTCAAAAATCACAATCAAACCTTAAAAAGAGGGAATCAGAACCCTGAGTTTGGCATTACATCAGCATATTTATAAATGCACCTATAACTTTTCAGTTCAAAATGTATATTTTTCAATTGTTAAAAACCTACCCTTCATTTTAGTTTAATCCAAACAAGCAAAATAACCACATGAGACTTCTCCACAGGTGAAACATAGAATATACACCTGTAATATTCCTTTCAGAGCAATATATCACTGTTACTCACAGGTTAATGTCTCTTAGGGCTGCAACTAACAATTATTTTTCATTTGATGTCTTCAAATGTCTTGTTTTGTCTGATCAACAGTCCAGAATATAAAGATATTCAGATTATTATCATGTATGACACAGAAAAAAAATCTGATTCTCAGCAATTTTTTGGCATTTTTGCTTAAACAAAGACGATTATTCAGTTATCCAAATACTTTCCAATTGATTCTCTATGGACTAATTGTTGCAGCTCTGGTATTTCTACAATATTCTAATAATGATGTCCAATATAAACCAATTGCTCCTAATTGTATTTTTAACTGTCGACATGTAAGTGCTCCAACAAAAC
The DNA here is from genome assembly GCF_914725855.1 of Thunnus albacares. Taxonomy (NCBI): domain Eukaryota; kingdom Metazoa; phylum Chordata; class Actinopteri; order Scombriformes; family Scombridae; genus Thunnus; species Thunnus albacares. The sequence goes on from NC_058113.1 coordinate 32,031,139, forward strand.
AACTTGGTTTTACTACAATATTTTACTTTACAGTGATGGTTTAGTTTGTTTTTACAGGTTTGGTGTGACAGCTGAGTGAAGTAAAGTTTGTAAAGTTCATTATATTTTAGCTGCTGGTGTCATCTTTTTTCCAAATCCCATCTGCCATCACAAACACCGGAGGATCGTTTAGCATACAGTGATGCTGCAGAAGGTGACAGATACTGTATGCTGCGGTCAGATTTATATAGGCTTATCTTTCCCGCACCCTAATCACGTAAGAAGTGTGAACATAATTAAATATGCGCCATTTTAACTCATTAAATGCATTTCAACCTGAAACGAGGAAAGGCTGATGCATGCACAAACATAACTTACTGAATGTTAACGAGCTGAACAGCCTGAGAAGCGTTATTTATGAGTCGGATTTTGCTCTAATTGTGTACAACAGGCAGTAAAGGACTCACTTCATTTTCCTCAGGATCAACTCTCGTTTCTGCAGAAGTTCTCTTTGTCCCTGCGAAGCCTCCCGGACAGGTGCAGCTCGATCTTTATTGTCTGTTTTTCCGACCGGATTTTCCCTCCAGCAGCCTCTCGGTGCTGAAGCTGTCAGCTGTGAAACGACCGATCAGCTTCTCGACCAGCAGGAGAGACACAAGAGGAGTCCTGACTGCCGAGGCGAGAGGAGGTGAAGAGAGGGGAGACTGAGGTGAGAGGCAGTGTTAAAAGACCAAGACCCCCCCCCCCCTCCTCCTCCTCCTCCCTCTCCTTCCCCTCCTCCATCCTTCATCCTCCTCCTCCACCTCCTGCCTGGAAAGTCATAATCCCTGCTTTTATTCCTGAATCCACGATACAGCAATAAAGATATATTATCACTTCTTATTTTTATGTCTGTGAATGAATGAAAACAGCAGCATGAAGTAGAAAGACAATAACACTTTCTGATAAACCACCCTTTTATAAGACTTGTATTCATTCATTAATGGCTTTATTAATGGATTATAGGTAATTTACTAATGTTTTTAGATAATTTATAAGCCATTCATAGCCATGTATTTGTCTTTTTAGCACTTTAGTTCATCAGAAAAACCCTCAGACCACTTACCCTCTGACCTAAATCCGTTTATAAACAACTTATCAGCATTTACTGCAGATTTAATGGATTACCACAAGAACCCTTTATTATTAATGATTTATTAACATTTTTAATAGCAGGTGACCAGTGGTGGAAAGTAACTAAGTACATTTACTGAAGTATTTGTACTTTCTTACTACTGCTTTATACTTCTACTCCACTACCTTTATTTCACAGCTATAGTTACTAGCTACCTTTGAGATGTAAAATCAGGCATATAAGATATATATATATATATATATGTAATTAATTTAGATCACATTGTAAAGATTTGTTTGCACTTTAGGACATTTAGGCAATTTTTCTGTTGATCAATGTAAAAAAAGCCACATTACTGGGAAATCTCCTTTGCTTCAATGTTGTCAGCAGGTTTATCTGTATGTAACACTGAGTCAGGCCACTTGGCATAATAAGAACTTTTACTTATGATACTTTAAGTAAAGATTAAGTAAAGATAAGATTTTAAATGCCAGACGTTACTTTTAATGAAGTATTTTTTATACTGTGGTGCTGCTACTTTTACTTGAGTAAAGTACTCGTATTAGAAATTAAGAAACTAAAGACCCGTTATTAACAACTTTGTAACTGCAGTCTGATGGCTTCTTAGAAAGTGAGATGAAGGAGAGTAATTAAACGCACATCACGTAGGTTCAAGGCTATTAAAAATCTGCATCAATGAAAAAAAGTAGGAAGCCTGCACACTTACTCCGAGCCACAGGATTTAATCAGATAGGAAAAAAGTTTTCGGTCCTGCTCGGATCTTTGTCAGGTCAAAATGTTTGATTAGAAAGGGAGAAATATGGGACCCTTTATTAATGACACTGGAGGGTCTTCCTTATGAATTAAAGTGATAAAAAGATGTAGAAAGTTTGATGCCTGGGGAGGATTTTCCACAATCATTAATAAAAAGCCTTTAACTACCCCTGAACTGCCCTCTTTTAGGCACACAAAAAAATCACAAATAAGCTGCATTAACTGATTTTTATGGCCACTAAGGGGCAGAGGAGCCTCACAACAAGCTGACAGACACACAGACAGTTGCCTTTACACCTCCAGCACATTAGCATCCATTCACAGACTGTTGCTGTCCACCTGAAAAACATTAACATTAAATAAATGCACTGGATTCCCTGATGGTGTCCCAAAAAACAATCTTATTTGTTCCAACGCTGCTACCAACCAGCTCTGTGATCGGTGTATGAACTGTAGGTGTGAGGTTAACTTGCAATCTTGCAAAAAGGGCAAATTCCTTATGGCTTGGCAGTGGGTAATAAAAACCGAATTATGCACATGTGGCTGATGCTGTGCAGTGGATAATATGTGCTGTGTGTGATGTGTGTGTTGGAAAAGGGGTAATCTGCAAAGTCTAACTCCCAATAACTTGACCCGGGGGGTAATAAAATCCATAAAATCCATATTGTATTGCCTAATGAGACCGACGGCGCTCTTTCAAGTATTTCAATACCATATTAATACAGCAGGTGAACATTTAATCCTCTTTAATTTCAAATGTCAAATAGTATTTAATCAGTAATGTGGAGGCACATTTAACAAAGGTATAGATACCAGAAAGGATCAGCGAGCCAAAAGACGTTTCACAGTTTTATTTGTTACTCATCATCAAATGTGACGAAGGTCTTGTTTTCAACACGTTAGACGCAAAAACACCTGTAGAAGAAAATCCAAAGCCTCTTTTGGGTTTAACGCTCTAGCTTTCATTTATGAAGCTAATAACAAGGCATAAAATTAGATTATTCACATTATTGCCCATGCACAAGGAGATTACAGAAGGGATAATCTAGACCGGGCAATGTATTAAAACACATGTTGCTTTACATAATTTTTTAGCTTAATCTTATCTTAAACCCAAAGGTTGAAGACGTCCAGATTTACAGTAAAAGTAATAAGTGATGACTAAAGGTGTCAGTATGCTTCTGTCTGATCATCTAACAGCGTCTGAAACATTATTTCTGAAGGCAGAATTTGGAGGGTTTGTGTTCGATAATCTGACAACTACGTCCACTTTACGCAGGATTTATCCAGGTGTGCAGAGGTGTGAAAGAAAGCAGAGTTTGCATAGTGAGTACTTGTACTTTTGGTACTTTAATTAGGGCCTGAGCCCAAAGGGCGAAGACCCTATTGTTTTTCGTGTGTTTCTTTCTTTCTTCTTTCTTTCTTGTTACGCCACTTTAACTCTAAATTTGACCCCCTAAACATGCTCAAAAACTCACCAAATTTGGCACGCACATCAGGTCTGGTGAAAAATTTGATAAAATGTAAAAATTAACCCCCGAAGTGCCAAAATGTGCTCGAGAGCGCCAACTATGTATCTAAAACGGCCGCCACGGCCCGTAGGAATGTCGTAGAGAGATCGAACCAAAACTCAATTATTCGTCTCATCAAGACCTACAAATCATACGCTGACACCCCTGACCTAAATCCAACAGGAAGTCTGCAATCAGCTTTTCAAAATAAGACTTTTCCCCAATTTTGGCCCCTGAACAAACGCTATCTCCTCCGAGGGCGTTAATGGTATCGGCTTCAAACTTTAATACATGACTTATCACACTGTGTTGAGCAAAAGTTATTAAAAACTTTGTAATAACTCGAACGGTTTAGATTTAGTAAGCCCTGAAAGTTGGAGTGCGACATTACACCTTACAATGTAAACCAATGGGGAGGCAAATTCTGGGCATGGACTTTGTGCCAAACTGGGGCATCTGGCAGCTAAACTATAAGTCTGACCACTTTCAAACCTTTATCAATGGATTCGCAACGAAATTTCCTACTAAAATATGATTTTTAATGTTAGATTTGGCCAAAGTTATGGGATTTATGAGGATATTTCACGAGAAGCGTTCTCAGAAATCCTCCTCTCCAACTGCTCCTGGTGATGTCACTCCCTCAGTGCTGTGAAACATTCCGCAATACACACTCATTATAAAATCACTGGAGGAGCAAGAAAAGACTTTAAAACTCACACTCTAATATCTCAAAAACAATAAAAGATAGAAAACACATGTAAATTCAAGATTTGTAGGTCAAAGTCTCGTGACTCATTTAAAGTTCAAATGAAGTTTGTATCTAAAATTATGTGGAAGCAGTAAATGTTCAAAAAGGTGTGGGTTCGCTCACACTCTCCATTCAAATATATGAGTATTTTTCTGTGTCCAGCTGCAGTTACTTATTGTCTCTACACACCTGACAGTACACATGTCAATCAAACTTTCAAAATAAAAGCACACCACACTTGTAAGAAATATCCCTCATTTTTAAAAAGCGTGATCTGATCCCGACGGGCCAGAGTGCAACAGGAAGTATCATGCGTCGTTCTTTGTTGTATTGCTCCTAGGAAATTTGGCCGATGCACCTGAAATTGACTCAGCTAAGATGTAAGACCTTGGTGATGCTACATTGGGCAGGTCATGACCCATGACCAAACGCCGTTGCCATGGCGACACATCCTTCGCCATGAAATACGATGCTGTATTTTAGGGATAAGGGATGGGTCAACAATCACGAAACTTGGCACACATGTCTGGAGCAACACCAGTTAAAATCCTGGATAGGTCATTTGCATAAACGTGACAATATGGCTCAACAGCGCCCCCTTGAAAATTTCAAAATTGTAGCTCCGCCTTCCAGATTAATCTAGGAAAAAGAAATTCGGGAGGCTTGTGTATCATGTGAAGACGCACAAAAAAGCCTCTTGGAGCCGTATTGTAAGTCCTACAGGAAGTCGGCCATCTTGATAAAAGTGGTCATTTTTCGCGTTTTTTTGACCATTTCGCATACCTTGTATTTTAACAAACTCCTCCTACAGAATTCATCGTAACGACTTCAAAATCAGTGTGTCATCTACAGTAGTGTGTGATCAAAAGTTATCAAAAGATTTAGTTATCATTGAAGCGTGTGGCCGTGGCGTGGCGTTGAGTTTTGATGTTTCGCCATGACAGGCAAAATTGCTATAAGTTTAGTGTAAATACTCGAGTCTACACCAAACTTTACATGTTTGATAAGACTCCCAGCCTGAACACGTCTAAATAGCAATATTCAGTCAGTGATGAAAACTGGCTCCATAGCGCCCCCTACGACATTTCAATGCAGCAGCCCCTGCAGCAGGCACAGTAGGTGATTGAGGATGTGACGTTATTCTCCCCTTGCACTGTCTGAAAACAGCCCAGGTCTGGGGACATCTATATGCCCGTGACAGAAGCCCTTCACCAGCGCCGAGCCCTGACATACGCAAGGACGCGAGGGCCCGATCATCGCTGCTTGCAGCTTTAATTATATATGTTGATGTTAATTCTTTTGTACTTTTGAACACATTACCTTTAATTGTAATGAGTATTCCTACACTGTGGTTTTGCTACTTTTACTTCAGTAAAACATCTGAATACTCTTCCACTGCCATTTTTATCATTTGTATGAAGTATTGCATCCACAGTACAAAAACTCTGCAGGCTGTTCACCTCACCTCCTGTATGTGCTCCTTCAACACAGATATAAAAACTTTTGCCTTTACATGTCGTACGACCTGGTTCGTTTGAAGTATATTGAGTCCTTAACATGATTACAGTCAGATAAATAATATTCAGTACCAGCGTGAAGCCGACCAATTCTGTAAAATCTAAACATAAACTGGAAACAGACACTTGCTACAGATGCAAATGAGAATGATAAAAAAAAAGGCGTCTGTGGGTTGGAAAACCAAAATAATGAGCTGAAAGATGCTAAAAAACCACCTGCTTTTACAGACTACACGTAACAAACGTGAAATAGTGATGCAACTGTTTATTTAATACTTTATACTTTTAAACTGAGGATAGTACCCGCCTCCTGATAGGCTTTGGCTCAACCAATAATGCTTGAGGCTTAGGGCCACAATATGTTGTTAAGATTTGGGAGGTTTATGTATCAGCTCCTTTGTGAGCCTCTGTGACCCACAGTTACCCATAATACCCCTCTGTGTGTGGATGCAGACTTTTTCATCTATAGTGGGAGAACCATAATTCTTAGCTCTAGTGGTAATTCTCAGTTGGTCTATCACTACAAAATGACACATTACACACTTGATCACACGTGTTGTGACGCCAAGAAAATGTGATTTAGTACCCACTAATGTCTACAGTGCAGTGGAAGAAGGACTCAAACTCTCTAGTTTAAGGGGACATATTATGCTTTTTGTCATTTTATGTTATTTATGTACTGTTATGATGTCAAATATCTCTGTTAAACATGGTCAAAGTTCCATAACGTGAGGTGAACGTTTATAGAAATCTGCTCAGAAATGCGTCGTTTGTGACAGGGTTTTTTTTCTGACGAGCTGATGTCAGTTCATTGTCTCATATTTCAGATCGGATTCGGATTCTTTGGTACGTGTTTATGTAGCCTTTGGAGCCTGGGGAAGCTTCTTGAAGCTGACCAATCAGAACAGAGTGGGCCCATCAGGAGGGGGGCATTTAAGGTATTATATGTAATTACTATTAATTTTTTATTATTAATAATTATTAATTATTATTATCATCCCATATGTTTCCAACAATTTTCAAACCCAGAGAAATCTGTAATTTAATCAAAGTAACGGACCGTTTCATTTGGTCGCCTGTCGATGGCGTCATACCTCCTCTACCAAAGAGTAAACACGCACCAGATGCATACGGCGGCGCTGTGTTTGTCCGCTACAATGGCGTCTACCAAAGAGTAACTTATACACATACAAGATAATACATCGGCGTTGTGGTTGTTCCACACAAACTGCTATAAATTGACTTTAATTCAGTTTTAAGACACATTTTCGTGATAAATTTAGGTTGTTTTTAACTATATCTTTTAGCCAGAAGAGGGATTTTAGTCATTGGACGTCTGGATCTTCAGTTATCAGAGAAATAAACTGGACAAACGTTAGCAGCAGCTCGGCTAACAGCCCCTCCAGGAAGTCCCGTGGTCACCAAACATCGTCGGAGAAATATTGATTTTTTAGGTGAAACAGCTTTAATTAGTATTTTTAATGATTTTAATCTGCATGTACGTTTGTTTTTAGAGAGGAGGATAATTCGGCTCCTGGTAAAAACATCCCGGATGATGAACACTGGAGTAATCCTATCCCGGTGTAGCTGGTTATTTAACAACGAAGACAACAACTCCCATGATCCCTTGCTACTTCACACCGTCATCACACTCCGTCTTTTGTTATTGTTTTGATTGAGACCCCTAGTGGCTGAAATTACATATTGTGCGTTTAAAGAGACAGGAGCTAAAACGGCCTGTTTCAGACAGAGGCTGAACTGAGGGGCTGAATAAAGGACCAGTATAAGATAAATAAGAAGCTTTTTGAACTCTGAATGATGCAAATATATTCCAGTACAACCCCAGAATAAAAATATAGACCTGGAAATGTGCATGATATGTCTCCTTTAAAGGGTTGAAATGATTTAGGTGAACTAAAAAAATGTGCTTTTGTAATTGGGCGAGCAGACACTTTAAATGAATGTCAGCATTCAACACCCTGAATACAGCACTCTTTAAACAAAGAAACTCAGTAGATTCAAAGCCTTTATTAACATGGCCTTTCAACGTTAAAAGCTTTCAATTATCTTAAGCCAATTCTACTTTTCGACTGTGGTTCCAGATTTCTACTGTGTTGTTCTCCATTGAGTACCTAAAACACTGTGGCGTTCACAGCTCAAGAATTTCTACCACAAGAGATTACACTGCGTCCTTTGCCAATTTCTTAGACTGTGACCATCAGATGCTTTGGCATCCTCTGTGGTGATGCTGTGGTTTTCAGCAGACGGACAAAGACTGGCAAACTGTGTTCAGCTCTGGCTGAACGGAGAGAGGATCTCATTTTGTACCAAGATTTATTTAGTGATGCCTCAAAGACCCAAATCCTATTATCTCAAGACTTCTCTCACCTGCTTCATTTGAATGATTGCCTTCATTCTAAAAAAAACTTTTGAAATATATCTTCAAAATCATGCTCTCTAAAATCAGAAAATGCTGTTGACACATCGCTGGTGTTGGTGCAGACTGTTGCTTGTGAGGTGTGATGTGTTTCCTCCTCTTTTAATGAGCCTCTTTGTACCAGCAGTTGTGTCTGGTGAGGTTTGTTTTTTTTTTTTCAGGAAGGATGGCCTGCTGTATAATTAATGTGCTGGTGTGGAATTCACAGCAGGGAAATAGTGCTGATTCACTCACCTTTAAGGACAAAGACTCACCAGAGGATACAGAAAGTGGAGCAGTGTGAGACTAAAGGCTGAATTGTATGTTTACACCAGCGTGCAGGACTGGACACCAGTGTCGAATCTGAGGAGAACAAACTGCGTGATGCAGCTGTCGATGAAAAGAGATCGTTTGAAGAGATTGTTTGAAATGTTCCAACACTAGTGCCAAAACGATACCACCAGAACCAACTTCATGAAACAAAACAGGCCAAAGTTCTTAAACATTACATGTTGTCTAAAACGTTTCAAAACTTCAGAATTATAATTTAAACCAAAAACTAACCACAGAAAAGGAATAGAGATTAAATAATCTGACGTGAAATATGATGCCAGATCTCAGTACAGTACAATTTTTGATACTTGATGCTATGGACACGTATTTGTTGAGGCAGCAAAATTATTTGTATCTGTATTTGTATTCGAATAAAAGTGGAAAGAGGCTTAAAAATCCTGTTTTTGTTTTTATGACACTTTTAATTTTAGAAAATTTAAGTTTTACAATAAGTTTTCATGAATAAACTACCTTACGAAGGAGGTCCCCACATCGGGTCCTGAACTGGAGTCTCCCAGATCATAGACGACTGCGCTGATTACTGAGCTAAAACTTTACTCATCACCTCATTGCAGACAGACCTCTACCTATTTATACACCCATAACACAGAGACAGCACATCGTGTAATGTGTAGGGAGGAACTTCAAAGGCAATTATTGCTTTGCACTTTTCATTTATTGCCTATTTTTTTACAACCTAACTTTGTGGAGAGTCCCTTGGGAGTTCAGTTTTATCTCTGGGGAACACCCCCAACAAATAATTCTTTTAAATATATGTATGAAACAAATATTCGTATGAAACCCACTATTTGTGCTTTGCTGAATAATGTATTTGTATTCGGGCACACCCTTAATGGACACACTGTGGCCAGTCCCAAAATGTACCAAAAACAGGTTTGGTACCCAATCCTAGCAGGGAGCTTTACATATTCACAATCACAAAGTCAAACAGCAAAATGTGTTGTAGGAATGTTCACAACGATGCTGATATATCAGTCAATTAATCTTACTTTTGGATTTAAAAGGATGGGTTTACAATTGTCTTAAAACAACACTCAGGTGCCCAAATGAACATATAAATAGGTTTTTCTTGTTTTAAATCATTCCTCCTGTTCATACTGACCATTAGAAGATCCTTACATAATGCACTTACAATGGAAGTGATGGGGTTTTAAAGTTTATCTGAAGCTAATATGAAGCTTAGGGGACGTATAAAGGCGATGACATATGTCTTGCTCTGTCTAACCAACAGTCCAAAACCCAAAATAATCAGTTTACTATCACGTAATGACCAACAAAAGCATTAAATAATCACATTCCATAAGCTGAAACTAGCTGAAGTTTGGCATTTATGCTTTTGTTGCAGCTCTAGACGACATGCAGCATAAACAGTGGATTTGGATAAAGTTGCAAAGTCAAATGTTTTCTGTTTTGTGCTCTAAATCATTACACCAGGTTTCCCGTCTACAGTCTGACAGACATATCTGTGATGTCTGGCTTCACAATTACAGTAATTACTCTAATAGTCCAAAATGAATGTGGTAATGGTTTATTGAAGTTACAGAGCTGAAGGCAGACAACTGAATTCATCTGACATTGCATAGAAAACTGTATGAACTCTGAAAGTAAGTAACAGCAGATTTCAATGTACCGACTGCAGAGAGGTCACATGAACAACTTTATGCTGGTTGTTTTTTTTCAGCCACTGTGACACGTAGGAGTTTTACAAAGACAGTCAGTGCACGCAGAGATATGAGGAACATCAGGGCCGGAGCTACCACTGAGGTATTTTAGGGGATGTGGGGGATTTAGCAAATCTGTTACCATGTGTAACTTTCAATTTTGGTGGAAATATTTCACCAGAATATCTCCTTATATTTGAAATTTTGGCATCCCTCTCCAGTATTCTAGATCCTGTGTGTATATGGCCTTTTATATTGTTTTTCTTTTTCCTAAATACAGTACTGTGCAAAGGTTTTATGGACTATGTTTAGATTCTTGTCTATAATCATTGACTGTATATAAATATGGACGACGCGTCTCCACTTCCTGCTGCCACGCAGAAGTGAAGCTAAAATATCTCCTTTCCAGGAGACGCCGTCTTGCTTGTGTGACGTCATTTGGAGTCTGACGGAGGTTTGAGAGCAGCTGTCACAGCTGTCAATCATAACCCCACACCCCTTTTTTATAATCGTCAAATAACCAATTAAAAACGAACTTATATATAAAAAATGAGCACTTATGACACAATGAACACTTATAATGTGATAAGAACTACTTAAAATGACAGAAACCATCTGTCAGAAACCATTTATTTGACATGAACTTTGACATTTTAATTTGGCTCATGTCCCATCCACTAACATGGACGAGGCAGGACTTATGACCTATACTGCAGTCATCCACCAGGGGACGATCAGGATGTTTTGGCTTCACTTTTAAGGAGCTGTCATGACGTCCACATTTATATACAGATAATGTCCATAATGCAACATCATCAGGGAGGCGTCTGATCGTCTGCAGCATGACAACGAGCCCAAACATCCAGCCAGAGTCATAAAGAACTATCTTCAGCAACAAGAAGAACAAGGAGTCCTGCTACAGATCGTTTGGTCCCCACAGAGTCCTGATCATCATGGAGTCAGTCTGGGATTAACATGAAGAGACAGAAGCAGCTGAGACGCTGAAATCCACAGAAGAACTGCGGCAACTTCTCCAAGATGCAGGAACGACCGACCTGCCGAGTACCTGAAACACTGCTGCTGTTTTCAAGACAAAGCTGCTCACAGCAAATATCGATTTAATTTAGGTTCCTGCTGTTTACTTGATTAAGTAAACTATTGATGGCATTACTTCTGAAAGCATCCTCACTTAACTTTTAGTGCCTAAAGCTTTTGCACAGTACCGAACATCACCGTGAATGTTTTCAAAGGCACCTGCTTTCAACACTTCTACATGAACAAACATACTTTTCTTTTGACCACACAAGGAAAAAAACATTTGCTACAGCCCAGAAGAACATCACTGGTTGATCAAAGTTGAACAATATGACAGTATGTTACCTCAATTTTTTTTACTTAAAAATCACACAAATCTGCACTGAAAAGCGACACATGATGGAGCTCCTTTAGTGGCATCTGGTCAGACTTTTAACTTTTTAATTTTTTTTATCATTAAAACTGCAAGAAGATGAAAATACACCACTGTGGTGTAAACGTGACACTGGGTTGAAGCCGCTGAACCGCAGCTTTGATTAAAAGCACATCTCTCTCTCTTCTTTTACATTTTAAAACCAAGTTATTTTCTGTGTGAGATCACAGAGATGCGTCGCTGGAATGAAGACGTGACTGCCCCCTAGTGGCAGGAGCACCATTTAAACACAAACCCTGAGGATGAATGGAACTGCACCAATGTAACCAACAGTTACAGTACATGTATTCTGCTTCACTATTATCTCAGGCAGCTGGTAGGTGCTTATTCAGTAACACTGAACCACCATGTACAGTTTTTTTTCCCAGGTATCTTCATTCACGTATCAACAGGAAAGTAGGGCAGTCCGAACCACATACCTGCCGCAACAAATGTCCATTTAAAAACCTGTTTATTTCCGTGTTTTCTCCTCAAATCTGGCACTAACTGGCCTGCGATTTAGAGGCCAGCGTCCTCTCCCACTCCGCCTCCACCACTCTGTAAAGCTCCATAGTGGCTCTGGCGTCCTCCACAGAAGAGTGGCCCTTCCTCCCGGTCTGAGGACACAAGAAAGGACAAGTTCGGCATGAGTGACGGATTTTAAAACTTATTTTACTGTTGAAGACCGACGTGTGAGATTGACAGACGCTCGTTCCCCTTTCTTATATAATGAATCCCTGAATAAATCTTCATTAATTTCCTCATTTATTAGAGAATTCTGCAGCTTATTTTATAAAGTCTGACAATACATGAGCAATAAAATGACAAGATGTGAAGTTGTGACTTTCATATACTTCTTATTTTTCCTATTAACTGATTTTATATTTTATGTGCATATGAGATGACAGCAAAGCGACAGATTTGTTACAGTGCTCTTAATAAGGCAAATATTTCTGTGTGTATTTAACCTTTTGCTGCTGCAGCCTTTATGTTAATCTGACACCGTTCAGTTGAAGTGTTGAGTTGAGTTGGAAATGTTACTACGTCTGACCTTGTAAGATTGCCGTCGTGACTTTCACATAAAAGTAATTCAGACGCTTATTCACACACAAGATCAACACGTTAAACACTAAAGACGGGTGATTGAAAATGTGCACGTAAAATACTGAAAGGTTCAAAGTGTTGTAATCTTATGAGAAAAACTGAAATGTTTTTAATGCTTTGGGACATTTGTGCTGCAGCAGAAGTTCTCCTACCTGGATGTCACGGTTGAAAATGGCCTTGGTGAGTCTCTTCAGTGAGGCGCACTCGTTCTCGGCAAAGCCGGCCTTCCTGTTGAGCAGCGGGATTCGAGATGTGTCTCTGGTCAAGGCAGCGGGGTGAGAGTAACCGAGGACCTTGAAGTCATTGTGGATGGCGTGGCCGATCACCACCTTCCCCATGAGCAGCCTCAGTATCTGCCGACAGATCAGACATTTCACTCACAGAACTCATCAGGTTTATACAGAATACGCTGGAAAACTAACAACTACTACTGCAGAGATTTTGATATATTTGCTGGAAAATTTAAGTTAGTCAAAGCAGGGTTGATTTGGCCAAACGAAACCAGTTTTAATTCTGTTTCATATTAAACAGGCTGCATAGTAAATAGACTTGTGCACCTATCTGATCTATTCTACTGTGTCAGAGAAACTCTGCGATAAATCAGCAGGTAAATGAAGAATTTAAACACAAAAAAGATATTTCGGATGATGTGAGAAACTCCTGAACAACTAAAGATTGACCTGTTAAATGATGTCAGAATGACCACATATCCCAGAGTTTGTCATTTCCTCACCTCCTTCCTGGCCTCGGGGTACGGCGTGGCCTTCTCCAGGTCTTTGCGCCGGATGCCGCTCCACCGGGTGCGGTAGTCGGTGACAGGCATGGAGGGGTTGATGAATTTATCGTAAACCACGTCTCCTTCGTAGGACACTATACTGCAGCGCGCGAGCTGGCTGATGCGCCCTTTCGGGCCCGTGCCCACCATCTCACAGTCTACAGCGAGGTACTTCGTAGGGAGTCCCGCTGATGTTTGGCCAGCGGGGAGCGCGGCGGTGGGTTTATGGCTGCTTGCCCCTGAGGTGCTGGGGGTGGTGGTGGGGGTGGGGGTGGTGGTTATTGATCTTGAGTTCACAGGTCCCTTTGGCGTTTCGTGGCTGCCTCGGTTCATCACAGTGACAGTCAAGGAAGGCAGGCTGTGTGTGGATGCTGAAGGCTTGGAGCTACAGTGGGAAGCACTGACCGCTCTGCCTGCATGAGGTAAACTTTTGTTTTGTGTGGAAGCGGGAAGCGATGGATGCCTGCTGGACGCTCCATTCTGCTGTGGAGTTGGGTTGGATCTGGACTGTCCCATCCCGTGGTTGTATTTGTGTCTGTCCTCCACGTAGCCCTTCCTCTCCAAATATCGCATCTTTTTAAAGAACCATTTGTTTTTCCTCTTTCGTTTCCCCGGCGGGGTCCTTCCTGATGAAACATCGTCAACAGGGCACGTGTTGATCGTAATGTCCGACATGGTTACGGCTGCACGCCGGCAGACGTCACGTGTAATGTTTAATCAGCTCACTTACACACAAAACAAGCGGGTGGATCTGCTTGTTTTGACCTCCTCAACAGGTCGTCGCCCTCCGTAGTCCAGTTTGTATCAGCTGAATCATCCTGCATGACAAACACAAACAACATGTCATCAAACCCTGTCTTGATCTGTAGAACTTGGATGTAAAAACACTTTATAACAACGACTTGACTAATGCCTTCTTATCTGATAATGTTGTTTAAGTGTCACAGAAATGTAACAACCTGCAAATCCGGTGATTCCCATCATCTAAATTTAGATTATAATTCATTTATGTGACATGAAACAACCTACATTGGCTTTAGGGCTGCAGCTTATGTTTATTTTCATTATTGATTAATCTGTTGATTATTTTCTTGAGTAATGGCTTAGTTGTTTGGTCCATAAAATGTCAGAAAATGGTGAAAGTGTCAATCAAGGTGGTGAAAAAGCCAAAGATGCAAAATAAAATGTCTTGTTTTGTCTCCACCAACAGTCCATAACTCAAAGATACTCTGTTTACTGAAAAGCAGAGCTGCAACAATTAGTCGATTCATTGATTAGTTGCCAACCATTAATTTAATCCCAAACTATTTTGATAATTGATCATTTTGAGATATTTTTTTAAGAAAAAAGTCAAAATTCTCTAATTCCAACTTCTCAAATGTTAATATTTTCTGGTTCATTTGACAGTAAACTGACAGCTGAGGACGTCATCATGGGCTTTGGGAAACGTGATCGACTTTTTTCACCATTTTCTGACATTTTATGAACCAAACAACTAATCGATTAAGCGAGATTATAATGGACAAATTGATCGATAATGGAAATAACAAATAATTGCAGCCCTAAACAAAACAAAACAAACAAAAATAACTATTAAATATTCACATTTCAGATGCTGAAAAGAGAAAATTTTAGCATTTCAAATTAAAAAAGACTCAGAATGATGAATCGATTATCAAAATAGTTATCGATTGATTAATTTTCTGTTGATCACTGATCGTTGCAGCTCTAATTGGCTTTATCTTACTCGGCGGTGTTAAAGTGATTTAAAAGCTACTGATCCATGACCACGAAAACTAAAGAAACTAATCAATCTGTTGTATCTGCCTTTCTGATGTTGACGTCAACCGCCAGCGGACGTTAGCTCGCGATGCTAAGCTAACTGAGCTGTTCTGCGCTGATTCCGCGGTTATTTATCGCTGAACTCGATTTGTCTCTTTAACGGAAAATTAGACTTCACGTGTTTGTTTGCACATGACTCTCGATTAGAAAATCTGTAAAAATAACTTTGTCAAATAGAAACCAGACCTGCATCACATTGTGTATCAAACGCTCCTTCCTGTACCCAATCAACTATCGATATCCGGGTCAACATCTTCTTCTTCTTCTTCTTTAGCGTTTATTGACGGTTTACATATCTGGGTCATGATGCCTTCGAGTACAGAAAGAAACTGTATATAAAGAAACTACATTATAGTTTCTATATATAGTTTATATATACATATTATATATAAACTATATAGAAACTTTTTTCAAATCAAAACTATTATTATTATAATTATTTCCATTGTTGCTGATATCCATCAGTTTAGTTCAGCTTTCTGTTTTTGTTACTCTGTTTTTCTTTTTTCCTCATTCAAGCATGATTAATGTCAATCACATCACAAAATATTGTTGACATGGCTGTTGTTTTCAAACTATAAGGTTAACATAATAACCTTTGCTCTTCCCTGTTTGTATAACTTTGTAGACTGTGCTTTGGCAATTCTGTACTTCAATATGGTCATGCCAATAAAGCCTCATTGAGTTGAATTGAAATGAAACTGCAAGACTAGTTAAACGTACTGTTGGAAATACATTAACTATCTCAGAATTATATTATTATTATTTATTATTTGCTAATTAGCAAGTACAAGGAATTCAAAGTGGTCCAGGTGCCCAGAAAGTGCAATAACACGAATATTAAACAATAAACATAAACAGTGAAAGAAGGAGAGGGACAGTAATTGTTAACAGGATATATGTGTACAGATAATTAAGTAATAAAAATCAATATATACAGTGCAGAACAGACAAAGACACAGTATGAATTTGAATGAGAAATATCTCACGTGAAAGCTTTTTGACTTTATTTTGTGGGACATATATCATTAACATCTATTGTCTAATGTCATTAACATTACAATAGATTTAACACCCTCAGACCTAAATTACTTCAAGCCATGGGAAAAAATTATTTCTGTCTTTTTTCTTACTCATATTACATGTAGAAACGAGGCTAAAAAAAAAGTGCATGCCCATTGCAATGGACGTCAGGTCCGAAAAGTTGTGAAATCTTACAACTAGAATTTTATTGATATTTGTAGTTTTCTCTTAAAAGAACTGGAAAACACTGAAGAGATGCAATATTTTAACAGTAAACTAACTAACTAACTAACTAACTAACTAATGAAACATTGACCACAGTAACAGAACTGTCATATGCTCATTTTATCGTTCTACTTTCTGTGAGCAGCCTTGAAACAGTTCCTGGTAGGAACAAAACACAGGTGCACCTTGTATTTGTTACTATACACCTGTGTTTTCTCTCAGCAGAATGGCTGCTTACATCTATTAACAAATATTAACTTTTTATACTATGCTAATATATTGTTTTTTTTATGTCAAAACTTAATTTTCATGATATAAACAGACTTGCTGAGGGACCATAGTAATGTTAAATGACTTTTAAAAGAGTCCTGTATCTAAACATGTTGTGCTATTAGATATATAATGCTTAATATAGCACTTTCAATGCTTAAATATTATGTTTAACACATATGTATAATATAACATATATATAATGCTGTTATAAAAGTATTTCTAAAGCTCTGACTTACTGCTGTGATGCTGCACTTCAGTGTGATGCAACTTTTTCAAACATCAACCTGTTGGGCCATACTTGCATCTAATTGGTTAGTTAGGATCTACTAAATAACCAATCAGAAGACAGTTATGTAAGTCATACATTAACATAGAACAAAAACCATCAAACATGTGAAAAATGAAAGGGTTAAAAACTGACATACTCATCACTTCTGAGTAATAACCTTAATAACTCATCCTTAGCATGTTTTCTGCCATATATTCACTCCCCACAGCCCAAACGGCAACGTAGCTTACCACTGGATTAATAAAACGACCCATAAACCAGCAGAAGAAAACAGTTTAGCTAGTTAAAAGACGGGTTTGCAGTTTTTCAGTTTCATTTTTCACAATTTTTTCTTGTCTTAAAACAAAAGTCAGGAGCCCAAATGAACAGTGAAACATGTTTTTCTTGCTGTAACCATTCCTCCTGTTCATACTGACCATTAGAAGATCCCTTCATAATGCACTTACAATGTAAGTGATGGGGGACAAAATCCACAGTCCTCCTTCTGTGCAAAAATGAAGCTAATATGAAGCTTCAAATGGGTCAAATCAAGTAGATATCTTTCAACGTTACAGTCTTTTTAGTGCCAAGCAGCTCAACAGGGAAACACTGTCCAAGAAAACACAAAGAGGGAATTGATGCTAAAAAGACTGTAAATGTGTCAGATATCCACTTGATGTGACTAACTCAGACTGCTGAAGCTGAATAGAAGCTTCACATCAGCTTTTAAATGATAGGAGGAATGATTACAGTCAGGAAAACCTCTTTCACTATTCATACGGACACATGACTGTTGTTTTAAGACACACTTGAAAAACTGTGAAACTGTCCTTTAATTTGCAGGTCTTGTTTTAACGTTACGGTACGAGCGTCACATTTGAGAGCAGATCTTACGGGAAGCACCTGAACGCATCGGCACTCTTCACGTGAAAGTTAACAGCTAGCCAGCTTAGCTAAACACAACAAGCACTCGTGAAGTGATAATCACGGGGGTCTCTTTCAGACTTAGGTTAGCTAAATGCTGATTTTCAGAACTGTGCGAGATCTCCAAGTGTCCATAATTACATAGCGAGCTGCACACACCTTACACAGTTTAGTTTTAACTAGAAAAACAACGTTACAAACCAACTGTCAGCTGTCAGATGCCGAAATGTTTACATCGAGCCTTTCTGCAGAACAACAGAGAGATCTGGCGCAAAGACTCACCACGTTTCTGTCTCACTACAGCCACGTATCTAACGCCTATATAATTGTACGTACCGTTTTTTACAGTTTGCAGCCTTTCCACTGTAGTTTCGAGGAGTGGCGTTTTGAAACAAAACATGTAGAAAACATGCTGCCATGGCAACTTCAGTAAGCTTCATAAGACTCGTGTGTGTTTGTATCCTTCATTGTGCACATGTGTAGCCAGATGTAGTGTTCTCTAACCATGTGACACACGTATGAAGGTTTTCACTCCACTAGATCAATGAAATCAGCTGTTTGTCATTGCTTTTAATTAAACTGTGTAATGCTACAATAGTCAATTGATTACTATTTATTTTAATGTTTTTATTCTGTGTGCTTTTGTTGTTTTTATCATTTGTTTTTGTGCTTTTGCTTGTGTACTCAGTAAAGCACTTTGGACTGCCTCTGGGTATGAAATGTGCTATATAAATAAATTTGCCTTGCAGCAGAGATACCCTGAATTAAAATCCTGTATATTCTTCAGTTGAGAACAGTTAGACAGTTGGATTCATCCGTCCTTTTTGTGTTCTTTCTAATAACTGACTGTTATTCCCCTGCAGGAGTTCTTCACTGAAGATCTCTGGCACACATTACCTAACACCTGGCAGCCTGTGCTGCAGGACCTGTCATACCCACAGATTGCAGACCTACTACTGGATGCTACACATGGAGACAGGAGGTAAAACAGGGAAAACATTACTCAGAGTGAACAAAGAAAGAAATCTGCACAACTGCAAATACCAGAGCTTTACAGGAATAGTTTCATTTAATATACTCACATCAGGAGACTAGAGCTGCAACGATTACTTAATTTAGTCAGTTAGTTGTCAACTATTAAATTAATCCCCAATTATTTTGATAAAAGTTTATTTAGTCTTCTATGACAGTAAACTAAATATCTTTGAGTTGTGAACAAAACAAGACACTTGAAAACATCAGTTTGGGCTTTCAGAAACAGTGATGGACATTTTTCACCATTTTCTGACATTTTATGCACCAAACGATTAAAGGACAGGTTCACAGGTTTTTCCAGTCTGTCTTAAAACAGCAGTCAGGTGTCCATATGAACAGTGAAAGAGGTTTTCCTCGCTGTAATCATTCCTCCTGTTCATACTGGATATTAAAAGATCCTTCAAATGTGCTTTCAATGGAAGTGATGGAGGCCAAAATCCACAGTGTGTCCACACAGTCATTTAAAAGTTGATGTGAAGCTTATATGAGGCTTCAGCAGTCTGAATTAGTCATATCAAGTGGATATCTGACACATTTACAGTCTTTTTAGCATCAAATTCCCTCTTTGTGTTTCCTCGGACAGTGTTTCCCTGTTGAGCTGCAGGTGGAAGTATGGTAACAAAAAAAGGGACTTTGGCACTAAAAAGACTGTAATGTTGAAAGATATCTACTTGATTTGACTCATTTGAAGCTTCATATTAGCTTCATTTTTGCACAGAAGGAGGACTGTGGATTTTGACTTCCATCACTTTCATTGTAATCAACATTTAGAGGGGATCCTGTGCTTGTCAGTATAAACAAGAGGAATGATTATGGCCAGAAAAACCTATTTCAGTATTTATTAGAGTACCCGAGTGCTGTTTTAAGACCTGAAAAATTGTGAACCTGTTCTTTGATCGAGAAAATAATCCACAGATTATACAATAATGAAAATAATCGTTAGTTGCAGCCCTACAGGAAACTGTTTGGTTTGCTGTTGTAAAGTCTTGCAGCAAATAAGGAATTACTTGTTTAGTCTACGCTTATCAGGAGTCTCAGGCTGAAATTCTCACTTCATATTGAAACTACTGATGACTCGTGAAGAAGCTGCAGTCTGGTTATTTTCTGGTATTGTGAATAATTTGTATTTTGGCATCCTCATGAGACTTTTGATATTATGTAAAATCTAGAATAATATTGGCATTACCCTTGAATTTAAACAATAAAGACTCTTTGTCGTTACAGATATCCTTCGGTGTGGCCTCTGTCCCTCTTGGCTTTCCGCGCCACAGCTCACGCCCTGGCGTTTCCCAGAGAGTGCCGGCGGGAGACGGGAAGAGCAGCTGGCTTGGTGAAGCCTGAAGAGTTCCTGGAAAACCAGAGTCAGAGCTCTCTGCTGGGGCACATATTCAGGAAACACGTCAAACCCAAGAAACAGCATGAGATTCGCAAGCTGGGCCTGGTACAGAATAGCTCATTTCCTATGGTCACTGCTGTTTAAGTGAAATTTAAAAACATGAATTTGTTTTTCTGTTAACATTGTTTTTTTTCTTTTTTATTATTATTCCCAGCTGGTTAAACAACTCTGTGGCCAGACGGACTGCAGCAGAGTCGTGGATGTCGGCTCTGGACAGGTATCATTTCAACCCTATTACCAGACAGAGCGCTGATATTAAAAAAGTAGAGCTGTGATGATTAGTCGATGAATCAATTAGTTGCCAACTATTAAATAAATCACCAACTGTTTTAATAATCGATTAATGGTTTGGAGTCATTTAAAAAAAAAAAAGTCCAAATTCTCAGGTTCCATAGATGTGAATATATTCTGGTTTCTTTAGTTATGACAGTAAACTGAATATTTTTGTGTTTTGGACTGTTGGTTGAGACAAAACACTGATTGACATTTTTCACCATTTTAAGACATTTTATGGACCAAACAAGTAAGAAATTAATCAAGAAAATCTTTGACAGATTAATTGATAATGATGTTTCAGCCTTCATTGGAAGATTCTGCAACATTACGTTAAATTATAACTTTTTTTCCACAATATCTAGTAATAATAGTAAACTATATGTACAGTCACTTGATTAGATTATCAATTGATCCTGGTCCCATTCTATCAGGTTTATTACAACAGGAACTGTTTGACTTTTTTCAGAGAAAATCAACTAATCCTGCCCTGTCGACCAAAAACATGTAATCTTTGTTCAGTTCAGTTCAAAGATTTATAGTCGTTGACTGTTTTGTTCATTCACTAAGCAGTCACGTCACCATTCAAATGCACTTCAGTACGTACAACAGTAGGTGAACGTGTCACAGTTCATACAGCCTGACGTCTTAATTCAGGGCAAAACTATCACATACAAGCATAAAGCTACACACAAGGTTAATAGCTCAACAGCCTGTTATTTCTGAGTTATCAGATTATGACTGATGATGAGATTATGATCATTTCTGTGAATTTCAGTCTTTTAATATGCGTTTATGAGCAAATAGGTACTGTGAATCACAGCTGAGCTGACAACAGCTCCGTCACCAGTAACAGGAGCTTCACTGCCAGAAGCTACTGATTGATTTAGTTACAATGGTGATTCATTTGTTGATAAAGATTCATTCAAAACCTCTAATGACAAGGAGTCACTTTATTCACAGAAGACAAAAAGCTAAAACACCTTCCAGCCTTCATCAGTGTTACAACAGCATGTAGTACAGATGCCTCTGAAATAGCAAACACACAGGTGATCCACTTTAAGGTAATTAGTGCTGGTTAGCCAATCAGATACAAAGCGATCAATGAGCATCTAGCATTAGAACAAGGAGGAGGGAGGAAACTAGTTCACCACAAATAAAACTTACTGATCCATGAAATTTCTTCATATATAAAAAATAAATACACATTTTAATCATAAGTAGACAGTATAATCAAATTGTTACAGCAGTATTTCTGAATATAAAGAGGAGAAGGACTTCTGCAACATCTATAACATTTTAAAAGAGATTATTTTCTGTAGAATGCAAGTGTACACTGTGGACATCAAAGGCAAAAATTACAGACAGACCACTGGATTGAAGTCCCCCTCCATAAATTTCTGTAACATTTATTCTGCAAGGATACTGCACACAGCAGCAGCTTCTCTTTAAGCAGCCATTTAGCCAATCAGTCTTTGTATTTTTTGACAGTTTGAAAAACATTCAGAGGAGTGCAGAATCTGAGGTCAAGCAGTAAATCATTCTCGTCCACCACTGTGCTCTGAACAGGGTCACCTGACTCGTTTCCTGTCCTTTGGGCTCGGACTGTCTTTGACCGCTATTGAGGCTGATCACACCTTGGTTGCCATGGCGTCCAGGTTTGACGGACAGTTACTGTGGGCCTTGGAGAAGGAAAGGCAGAAAAAGGTTGGTTCATAGACGAAGGTTTGACTTCTCAGTGTTACTTGTTTATTAACATCTACAGTTTTCACCATTCTGTGGTAGTTATGTAAACCAGATACAGTTACAGTTCCACCAACTGGCGCTAACTGTCTGTTAAGTAACAAGTTCACACCCGTTCTCAGGGTGTTGTCGAAAGGCAGTGTGATAACTGTAGGAAATCAAAAACAGAAGTAAATGTTCTTTCTTTGTAGTTACAGCTGTGTGCATCTTTGTGTTGATGCTCCAACATATTGCTCTTTATGAACTGTAATGAGATACACTGTCTAACAATGAACTTCATAAGACACCTAAAAATGAACTATAGCATCCAATTAAATTTTACAAATTGATGACTAACTGTCATAGAGCATTTGAGAATGAAATAGATCTTTAAACCTGCAATAATATTTCTGGCCACATGGGGGCAGCAGAAACAAGCTGAAAACACAAGGTTAACATATAATCACCTTCAAGTTTAATAAGTTGACGTGGCTTGTCAGCAAACAGTAGCTTAGTTTACTCATCCAGCAGATAGAGAACAACATCAGCATTCATTTGGATTCATGTTTCTGATGAATGTAAGTCTAATATTCACTCATTTGCTCTCCATTAACCCCTGAGAAAAATAACTATCTCTTTAACTTCTCCACTTTCTTTCCGAGCTCGTCACTAAGTTTGTTTCTCTGCCATTTGGTGCTGAGCAGGTAGCATAAAGAGAGTTTATCAGAGCTTTTTCACTGAAAACAGCTGCCTTCTGCAGCTGGAAAACAATGCTTTTAGGACAGTAAAGTTGCAGGTCAGAGAACGAAACAATGAACTAAAACATGCTAAAATGCTCCATACTATTGAGGGGAATCAGGTAATGATTATTTGTGGTTTCGTTAATACAACTGATGATCTTAGGAGTAGTTATTTGTTACTTAATATGAAAAATATTGATATAGCAGCTTTAAAGTCGGCTTTTAAGAAGATATCAGACCATCAACATCAATATTAATGAACATCTTTCTTATTCTTAGAACTGCTCCTTTCAGCTCCCAGCATCACACTCCTCTCCACGCCATGTGGCCGGTTGGGTAAACCCCAAGGCATCATGGGAGGCCTTCGTCAAGCAGCTTAGTTCTGCAAATTGTGTCAGCGAAGGTCCCCCAACTCCATCTGGACCCTGCAAAAAGAGACTCCGGGGCTCCGAGCATCAGACATGTTCTCGTGTGATCCAGACTTCATCCTCTCACGGCTCCACAGACTCTGATTCTCGCTCTCAGGACTTTGAAATGACATCACAACGTCAGCCGAGCATGAACCAGTCTGAAGAGAAGTCATCATCCGCCGACAACTGCTGCTCATGTGTCCCGCGAGTCTGTCAGGAGGCGTCATGGCTCGAGGAAGACAGCCAGAAAGGCTATCCAGACTTTGTCCTGACCGGTCTCCACGCCTGTGGTGACCTCAGCACCACCCTCCTCCGCCACTTTGTCAACTGTCCACATGTGCGCGGCATCACCTCTGTGGCGTGTTGCTACATGAAAATCACAACCAAAGAAAACCCCACCCCTCCAGGACTGGTTGAACCTCCTGCTCCCCCGACGCCAGGCCACGAGTCGCTTCCCTCCGAGTTCGGCTACCCGATGAGCTCCTGGGTGCGGGGGTTGCCAGGTCATCAGCTGTCCTATAAGGCGCGGGAGGGTGCGTGTCATGCTGTGGAGGACTACATTCGAAGGCTTCGGGAGGAGAGCGAGTTGCTCAGGATACACTGTTACCGGGCGATGCTGGAGGCCTTCATCAGGGATACGAGGCCGGATCTACGCAGAGCAGGAATCCAGACTATAAAGAAAGCCCATTTATTAACCTTTACAGAGTGAGTGAACACTGCAGCCTGCAGGCATTTACATTGGTTTAATTTCGACTAGGGGTGTCAATAATTAATCAATTATTGATGAATTGCCATTAATAATTTAATATATTTATATATATTATGTTAACTGACATTGCAGAAGACAAGGGACGTGCAGTGTAACTGTCAGAAAATGTACTAGATTTGCTGTAGTACCCAGTTACGCCACTAAGTGGAGCCTCTTACTATTTAATGAAATGGAGTTGGAGGTTTGTCTGCTGACCGCACATCAGTGGTGGAAGAAATACTCAGATCCTTCACTTAAGTAAAAGTACCAATACAGCAATGTAAAAATACTACATTATAAGTAAATGTCCAGCATGAAAAATCCTACTTAAGTAAAAGTACATAAGTATTATGAGCTTGATGTAGTTAAAGTATTGCAGTAACTATCGATTAAGAAAATTGCTTAAAATTTGCATCCCTAATTTCAACAGCTCTGTCACACCATATTGTCATGGGAAACTTCCCTAAAATTCTCAGCTGTCCAAAAAACGCATCACTAACATCACATCACATATCACAGCACAGCCTGACAGGGGTTGGTGAAGTGTGTAATGTGTAGTGTCACTGTTGATAAATGATTATCTAGACAATCATATTTATTGTGTTTTGCCTGCACCTGATGTGGTTTTCCTGCTCGAGACAAGGCGTCTCCTCCTTCACCGTAAAGTCCATTTTCAGTGTTTGTCCACTGGAGGCTTCAAGTTCCTACATTACACTTATGTAAGCTGCATACTGGACCACGATTGGCTCCAAACTAGTTGTGATATCACAAATCACGCTCGTACGTACATGTGTTAAACTGAGATTTAAGGTGAGCTCAGAGAAACTTTCCTCCTGGAGTAGTCTATGTGTTGCTTTCAGCCATTGTCAGAAACTTTCAAATTCCACAATTACTTATTGTTTTTTTGTATCTTTTGTGCATTGGTTGGATTCTTGAGTCAGCGAATAGATAATGTCCTCCTCTGTCTACCTCCATGTTCCCTCTCAGGTACGCCCGGCTGGGTCTGGCTCGGGTCGGCCTGCCTCCCGGGCTACCTCTGGACCCGGAGCGGGTGGAGGCCATGCTGAAGCAGCAGGGTAGGGTGGTGGTGTACTTCAGCCTGGCACTGCTGCTGGCTCCCGTAGTGGAGACGCTGGTGCTGCTGGACAGGATGATCTACCTGCAGGAGAACGGTGAGCCTGTCGATATTATATAACAAATTGTCACACTCTCTGTATAATTGCATCTCTTTTTTATTCCCCTTCAGCTCTAACTAATGCCTCATCTCTCTGCAGGTGTGGACAGTCAGCTAGTTCCTCTCTTTGACCCAAACATTTCTCCAAGAAACTTTGTGCTGGTGGCTCTCAAGACTCGTGGATAGGAGGGAGAAAAATGGAAACTCCTAGGTCAAACTATATTATTCACTCTCTGGTGTAAAAACTCACACTTACCTGTTCAAAATGAAAGACGACTCAAGATCATGACAGTAAAAGTTATACAAGGAACTCTAAGTCTTAAGCTTATTGTGATTTTAGCCTCTTTTTAGACAAATTAAATAATGAACATGAAGGGAAGATTTTCTTTGCTGGCATTGGGACGTGCTCTGAGCTGCAGACATGCTGTATATTTGCCAGAATGAGTAAATGTTGTTGCTGCAGTAGAGCCCTTCAGATGTTCAGCTTCTCTGTTACACAGGAACATGCCAGCTCACTTGAAATGGACAGCCTTCACACCGTCCAAACATATGGTTTTGTGGACGCCAGACTCTTCACACTGGTTATCACTCAATGTCTTCATGATCGCACAGAAGCAGTTGTGTGTTTGGCTTTCCTGACATGGTGTGGTTTCTATGTACAAATGCACTGTATTGTTGTCCCTGTTTTTATTTTTATTTTTAATATTGAATTGTTTCTGTTCCTCTTTGTAGAGAACTACAGGACGATCATGTTTTGTGCTTTACTGTTTCTGTAATTCAAAGCAATAAACAAAATGATTGCTTTTATTTTCTGGTGCAGAAGCTTGGCTACTTATGTTTTATGCAACTTTAAAACAGTCTAAAGTGTGTCATGTTTTTTAATTGATGGTAATCTCATGTTTGGAGCCAACCCATTAATTAATTGATCTTACAAGTATTGTGTGTGTATCCAAAGTCTGATATATCAAAAACTATTAAAAACATGTCAGTCAGCCCCACCGCTGCACTGGGTGACATGTTCCCTCATTATGAAGAGGTTTTGGTCACATTAGTTTGTTTAGAAACGGCTCCAAAGACTAATAACAGCGATCACATTTTCATTCTCTGGAGAGTAGTTCTGTGTAAAGCAGACGCCACTGAGCATGTGCAGGAACACTGTTCTGATTTCAGCTTCACTAGCTGGTTATGCTTCATATCACAACCTCTTGACTTTGTGCTGAAGTTCTTTGAGATATTTATAATGTAGTATAAAGTCAAAACTACCATGACCGCAATCTTCATAATGAAGGAACATGTCACCCAGTGCAGCGGTGTGGCTCACTGATGTGTTTTTAATAGCTTTTGGTCAACAATGGAGGTCTATGGCACAGAAGAATAAGATATATCAGGCTTTGGCACACACTCAATACTTGTTAGTAGATCAGTTCATTGTTGGTTTGGCTCTAAACATGAGATTTGTTGACAATACCAAAAATATAGAAAATAACCAGACATATCCTTTAATATTGTTACATATGTCTTTTCTGTTAAATTGTGCCCACTTTTATAAAAAATACTCTTATTGATAGCCTCCACAGAGACAAGCTGCCCCAGATTGTGTGCTCAACAAACTTGTCCTTCTGTCCTACTGAACACCTGTAGTTTCTCAGAATTTCATTCATTAAATGCATTAATGTCATTAAAACACTTTAGCTTTCATTCTAAAAAAAAAAAAAAAATTGTGCTCCAGGCTTTCTGACTGATGATTTAAAGCACTGACTTTCAGGAGACAGCCATTGAAAATTTTAGATTAGAGAGAGATTAGAGTATCAATTTACAGTGTTGAGTAAAAGTACCAATGCCACAATTTAAAAATACTCCATTAGAAGTAAAAGTCTTGCATTTAAAATCCTACTTAAGTAAGTAAGAGAAATATGTCAACATGAGCATTGACACACTCACAGAAACATGTTAGCTGCTGCAAAAAAGACGTTGGCCCTCCGCTGACAACCACCACATGTGCTTGTGTTTGCACGGTGGATTAATATTTACCTTGAGGTAATTAATACAGAGCTTTCTGTAACCAAAATGCATGGTGCCAATGAAAAAAATAGTTACCAGCAAGTGAAGATATCTAACACAAGCAACAGCATGATGTGACTTTTGGGTTGTTTTTACTCTGTTTTATGGTTGTTTGTTTTGCAATTAATTTTTATAGAGATCTATGGGGGGTGGGATTGGTCGCCAGGAGGGTTTGGGGGGATGGCAGGGTTGTTGGGGGGATTGAGGATGGAGACTGATACATATATACATATGCATGTATTCTGACCATGAATGAATTATTATGAATTATTATTGTGATATACATGTATACTGCCTCACTTTGATAAAATAGAAATATGATCACAGAAAAGTGAAAGTATTTTGCTACACTGCCTCTTAACAGATATGTAATTCCATAAGTCTTTATTCATAGAAATCAATGCTCCAGAGAACCAGAGAAACAGTTAAAAATGATGAAATCTTAATACTTGATTTTTTCAATCCTATTTGTGTTGAAACTTTTTCCATCCAGAAGTTTTTAATCAACAAATTTCTAACCCCCCAGCCAGGGTTACTGAGAAAGCCTACAATCACAACCAGATGTTGAGCTTCATACAAACATCTTAATCCCCCCCTTTTTTAGAACAGGGCTGCTGCTCTGAGACCAGTTGGCTCTCATTTTGTGCTGAGCATCTTGTTGATATGTGACATTACCAGTGATCCTAAATCAGTGCCTTGTTTGTAGAAACTCGATTCGTGGACTTGTACTCCACCTCCTAAGCAGAGCAGCAGAGACACACTGATCTGAAACCTCAAAAAGCTGTTGTGAAACAGCTCAGGACAGTTTGTGAAAATACTGAAAGCCATGATGCATTGGTTCTTGGTGGTTTTGGGTTTGCTGCTGTCTCCTCAGCAGGCACATAGTTGGAGAGATGAAAGGCTAAATTGCAAGCCAGTAACTTCAAGCTTTTGTCAAGGTGTGGGCTACACTACTACCCTCCATCCGACTGGAGTTCAAGGCTTCAACCTGCAGCAGATTGGTCAGATTGTGGAGACGGCCTGTTCACCATATGTCGCAACACTCATGTGTCGTGTTGTCGTGCCTGAATGCGGCCCGGAGGATGACACTCGGATAAAACCTTGCCGTGCTCTCTGTGAGAAGGTCAAGACAGACTGCGACTCTGCCCTCAAAGCGAAGAGGTTGCTCTGGCCGACGAGGCTCCGATGTGAAACTTTACCAGAGTCGAATTGTGTCCAGGTAAAGATATTATCATCTCTAGTGTTTGAAATGTGTTTTGTTGTTTTTGCTTTTACAATATAGTTAGATGAAGAGATGAGACAAATAACAGTGATCACATTTTCAGTCTCAGGAGAGTAGTTCTGTGTAAGGCTGTAAAGGAGGTTGTGATCATGGACTGTATATAGAGATGGACGTAGTGAGGTGTGATGTCACCCGTTGGTTTGCATTGGAGCTGGATTGAAGCCCAGGCCTAATCCCGATGTCCCCCCTAAACCCTAAACCCTAAAATCTCATGGACTTAATTGATGTCAACTGGTAGGTGCCTGAGTGTGAGAGGCTGCAAGGGTTCGACATGGTATTAATAGGAATGGGACAGCACTTTGCGACATATCACATTACCGTGACACAAAAAAACATGTTACACACGATTGTGGGTTTGGGACTTTTTTATTTTACATTTTTTACTTTCTTTATGGACAAGGCACTTAAGATTCAAGATTCAGTACTTTAATGCCATATGAACATGATTGATTGAAATTTGTCTTAGTGGGCTCACTTAATCAAAAACAGAAGAAGACAAAAATAGTAAAACCACTCACTCATAAATCACATAATACATTAAACAAAGTATAAAACAGATAAGGTAATATCCAACCCATAAAATGATCATGTACACGACAGTCAAGTAAGGGACCAACTGCCTGATTTGAATGTCTTCCAGGCTCTTACCTTACAGAGTGGATGAAAGGTAATTGTCAAATAATCAATTTACTCATTTTTGTCAAAACAGCATCATTAAGCAAAAATGAAAAGAAATGGTTGATGAAACAACTAGATGTTCCTCTGATTTCATGTATTTTTTATGTAACATCTTAAATCCTTGTAACTGTGGTGTTCCTTTGTAAATTTAGGCATACCAGCGTACCCACTATGCCAGTCTGAGCACCCACATGCCAGTTTGTTTACCGTATTTTTAATGCTTCCAGGCTTCCTCTGGTAACCCTGTGTTTAAAGCTGATTTAACAGCATCATGCTATGAACTGTGGGTAATTTCAACAGGCAAAGTCTGCAGCAATGCAGACTTACAGAAAGTGTGCATAAAGGGCTCAAAATGTCTGCGAGAGAGCCCTCATGCACTTGATGATTTGACAGTGGGACAGCCCTAAGCCCTTGTGGATTTAGCGGGAACAGCCTCAAAGTCTGTAAATCCATGAGTGTGGACATTAGAATCTGTCCCCAGAGTTGCAGTTTACAGGGTGTTGCCTTTCACGCTCTAGAAAAACACCCCACTACCTTGGCCTGAAGCTAGAGCTAGCTTACCAGAAACACTGATCGGTGCACACTTGGGCTAGCATTAGCTACTTTAGCTAAATGTGCTAATAGGGCAGGTATCATAATAAAGT
This sequence comes from Thunnus albacares, assembly GCF_914725855.1. NCBI lineage: Eukaryota > Metazoa > Chordata > Actinopteri > Scombriformes > Scombridae > Thunnus > Thunnus albacares. The sequence continues at coordinate 32,061,257 of NC_058113.1, forward strand.
AACATTAAACTTAGTGAAATATTGCAACAATAGTCCGACTTAGTGTGAGTCCTGGAGCCAGGGAGAGCAGCAGGTGAGCCAATTGTCAATCGCAGCTGTCAATCAACGCCCACACGACAGACATCAAAGTCTTCAAATCTTATTAACAGAGCAATAATTTTCTAAATGACCACCAGCACACTTATTAGAGGGCCTGAATTTAGAGATCCAGACCATAATGACTCACTGAAAAAAATGACTGACTTAGTATTTCAAGAGAGAAGTTGAGGTTTTTTAATTTTTTGGTCTCAACAGAGTTGCATCTAAAGTGCCCACAAGGGCAGCTGGGCCACCAAGAAAGCCACATAGAAAGCCAGTGTCCCTTTAGGGTGCAGCCAAATCTTTGCTGAATAAATCGTTTGGGCACTATGAGCAAAAAGACCGTGGGTATTTGTGATTTATGAAATCTACAGAAACAAGAACATTGTTTATTCAGATATTACTGATGTATGTTTTTGTTCTTCCAGGGTCGAGAACACCGTGTTATTCCAACTGCACCTCCAACATGTCAGACAATCACTGTCCCTCTCTGCAAAGACCTGCCTTACACTGAAACCATCCTGCCCAACATTTTTGGCCACAGAACTCAGGAGGAGGCAGGCGTGAAAGCACAAGTGTTTTCTCCACTTGTGAAAGTGGAGTGCTCCCCTCACCTGAAGGCTTTCGTATGCTCCGTCTACACTCCTCAGTGTGTGTCAGGAAAAGCTCGCCCTCCCTGCAGGACACTGTGTGAGCAGGCACGGTCCGGCTGTGAATCACTGATGACCAACTTTGGCATGGAGTGGCCATTCAAGTGTGAAACATATACCACCGAATCATGTGAACGGGTAAGTGTCCTGTCTTTGACTCTAACATGACGATGAACAGATGTTAGGGATGTTTATGTCTTTGAAGCCACTCAGTGTAGAGTTTCTAATAATAATATCTACATTTGTAGAGACTGTATACACAGGTGCATTGAGCTAAATGTTAAAGTCAGCATGCAAATATGCTTACAATGACAATGCTAACTCGCTGATTTGAAGCAGGTATAATGTTTTCCATGTTCACTATCATGGTTTGGAGTGTCAGTATGCTAACATTTGCTAATCAGCACTAAACACAAAGTACAGTAAAGGCTAATGGGAATGTCATGAGTTTTCCAGGTGTTTGATCATGATTCATGGCAATCAATGCAAATATTTCAAGACTTTTCCCTCAAAACCACAAGTGTCAACCTCATGGTGGTGCTAGAGGAAAAGCCAGCGGATCACCAAAGTCTTTGGGATACATCATCTGGTGACTACAAATATCTGCACCAAGTTGCATGCCAATCCATCCGATAGTTGTCAAGACATTCCACTAGAAGCCAAAAATGTCAACCTGCTGGTGGCACTACAAGAAAAGTCAGTGGGATTTATCCTCTGGGGAACATGAATGTCTGTATGTACAATATGTCATGGCATCCATATCATAGTTGTTGAGATATTTCAGTCTGAACCATGGCGGACCAACCAGCATTGCCATCTCTAGAGCTGGGCTGGTAGCATAGCTGAAAAACAAGAATAACACAAAGTAAATGATCACACCAGAGAGGCCTCTGAAACAGCCAAAAAAGAGACAGAGAGGCACTTTGGCCGCTCACGTGTCCTCTGATGTGACATTAAGCCAGGCTGAAATGATCCTTGCAAGTGTCCTACAGACAAATCCTGGTTGAATTTGAAAAAAATCACTTTTTTAAGAGGCGCTACAAGCCAAAAGGACATGGGCACTTGCTGTTGAAAGACACTACAGGAGCATGAATAATTTTCATTTAGACTTCACTGATTTATGTTTCTGTTTATCCAGGTTGAAGACTACCATGTTATTCCAACCACCCGTGCAACATGTCAGCCAATCACTGTCCCTCTCTGCGCAGGCCTGCCGTACACAGAAACTGTTCTGCCCAACATTCTTGGCCACAAGACTCAGGATGATGCAGGTCTGGAAATACATCAGTTTTATCCACTTGTAAAAGTGGAGTGCTCCCCTCATCTGAAGCCTTTCTTGTGCTCCATCTACACTCCTGAGTGTGTGTCAGGAAAAGCTCGTCCTCCCTGCAGGACGCTGTGTGAGCAGGCACGGTCCGGCTGTGAGCCACTGATGACTAAGTTTGGCTTTCGGTGGCCAGAAACACTTAGGTGTGAAGCATTTACCACGGAGTCCTGTGGACATGTAAGTCAGCCCTCTTTGACTCCAACATGAAGATGAACAGATGTTTACAATTTTTGTGTCTTTAAAGCCACTAGGTGAATAATCTTTTTAATGATTATTGCAATGTTGAAACTATTCCGATGGCAGATAAGGTTTTGTTTTACAAAAATTAGACAATTCCTGTGAAAACTATTCTGGTCTAAGAGTCTCCAGGTAGGATCTGTCGATAGCAGCATACTTTGCCATATGCTACAGTGTTTTTTGGGGTTTTGTTGATACCACCACTAGGTAGTGCCAAAGAGATAAATTATCCATTTCTAATTCTTTAACTAGATTTATTGCTGACTTTTTGCTTTTGAGGGATCTTATATTCTGCCGTTCTTTATGTCAGGTTTGAAAACTGCAAAGAAGATGCTAAAAAAACAGTGATACTAGTGATAGCATTTGAACAATGAACTGCATTACCTTAAAGGACGACTTCACGAGTTTTCAAGTTGATTTCTATGGTTCTAATGTGGGTAGTAGCTATATACGAATGACATTAAACTTCCTCTGTCTTCCCTGTATTAAAATATCCCTCTTCATCCAGCTGAAAAAGTCCACCAGGTAATGCAAAATGCGTCATCTCCCCATCTCGTCCATTTTATTTGCCAAGGACCTCACATTTCCCATGACCACAGAGGGAAGAAAGGGTTTATACTTTCTCTTCTTTGCTCTCGTTTGGCTCCAGCCCTGCATCCCCGGCGTCTCCTCCTTAACTCATCGGGAATATGGGGCCTCAGTCCAGGCAGTAGTGTTGGTTTGCAGAGCACAATGAGCTGATCGCGGAGGTGAACAATACCCCTGTTCCCAGCATAACTTACTGGCACAAAGAATGGAAAAAAGCGCCAGGAAAACCAAGAAAAGTCCATTCAACAACACAATATCCATAATGGGATAAAAAAGCCAACCAAATAGTAGAGTGTTTTTGTGGAATAAGACTAAAACACAGAATTTTTGTGGAATAAACCGCTGTGAAATAAATAAAAAGTACGAAAACACACCAAAGTTAACAGTAGCTGCTGCAACAGGCAGCCACTAGAGTGGCACCATCTTGAATGACTTTAGAGAACTTATTAGCATCACCAAGGTATCTTAACATTAGCTGCAAACCTATATGTTTGCAGCTGAGTTACCTACCAAAACCATATGTTTTCAGCCACCACATCAACACAACAAAATGCATTTATAAAGTTTATGACACCTACTGCAATGGCAACCTATAGTGGCAAACAGACTGACCTTGCTAACGTGAACTATTAAAATGAATGCTATCACATTACTATCTAGCTAACTGCCGAACTTTATACAGAGTAGAAATAAAATACTAAACTGTTGCAAAACTCTTATCTGATACAGGACGACTGCTTTGAATCTAGCTAAATTTTGTTTCTGCACCCACCCTGTGTGCAATGACTGTATATCCCTAAAGGTGTCTCCACAGTGTAAACAGGGTTACAAGAGTCTGGCCAGAGGAAATTCGACTTGGAATGACAGTGTGCACTTCTGTTTTGTTCTAGTATGGAGTGGGCAGCAGCGGAGGAATCTGCGAGCCGATAAACATACCGATGTGCCAAGGCTTGTCCTACAACCAGACGATGTCTCCGAACCTTCTAGGACACGCAAGTCAAAGAGAAGCTGCAGTGAAGATGTCCTTTTTCAATTCGATCATGCAAACTTTGTGCTCAGCAGATGCACGCTTCTTCATGTGTACAGTGTACGCCCCCCGGTGTGTGGCAGGGGAAGTACAGTGGCCCTGCAGGTCACTCTGTGAGAAAGCCAAAAATGGCTGTGATAGTATGATGTCCAGTTTTGGCGTTTCCTGGCCGGACGAGCTGCAATGTAACTCATTCCCTGAGGAAATGTGTATAACAGTAAGTAATAAAAACATTGTTGAAGGGAATTAGTTCAATTTAGAAATGGAAGAGATATATTTTCTAAATGCTGCATCATTGGATATTTACATGACATCTTTGTCTTTTTCTTTCACAGGTAGACAGCAGGCCTGAGGTATTTCAGCATTTCTTTAAAGTGTTTTCTAAAATTTTATGTTAACACTACTGAAAAGTTTTGTAGTTACTCAATGTAGAAATTTTATATTAACACCTTTTGTTGTTGTTGAAAATTTTAAAAATGCACATCACTACACAATAAGAAAAGGGCTCAACATACCACCACTGCTGAGTTCAACTTTAGCCATGTTTGCAGGTGGGAAGCTGGTGAGGGATCATGTTCTCATTAGTGACTCCTACTGGTTGGTGAGGGCCTCTATATGGAGGATGTTGATCTTCTCACTGCCATTGTTCTTTTAAGACATCATTGAAACCAGGTGTGCAATATGTCTGCTCTCACTTAGCCGAGACAGGAACCACAATGCAAGTTGGAGAGAAAATGGAATGAATTCCAACTTAATGGTACCCTGTGGAGATTTTAACCACTGTTATTGTTATGGAGCAATATTTTACGTATGAGCCCCTGTTTTGTTTGCTCTAATGCACACAGCAATGTGCCAACCAAGGCAGTGAAGAAAAAAATAGCTGGCAAGTAAACACTGATGTAAAAAAATGCAGGGTTCATATTCTATGAGGAAGGAAATGCATTCAACATGTTTGTTTGACCTCAAGGATACACACAATGTGAACAGAAACTTTGTTTACAAGAGAACAGGGCACTTTTAAATGGCAAATTACTATGATTTTTACCCATCAAAAGAAAATTTAATGGGTATATAACATTCTTTTCGTGATTTTTCCGTTATTTATATACTCTTGTACGTCGTGATGTCAGATGTGTTAAACACAGTTAAATTTCCAAAACTTGAGGTTAACATATGTAGAAATGCTCCCTGCAAATCAGGGAGCATTTCAGGGCATTTTAGGGCTTCAGCCTGACCTGAAATCTCTGTTTGTAAAGTTCAGTGGTGTAACCAATATGGCGCCGCTGCTCAGCCTTGCTGCCAAGTTTTCCTAGTGGCCACTTGTAGTATTGCAGCCCAAAAGGCATTTTTCTGGTAGACCGCCATTATAAAAGAGATGTCTATAAAACTGTTGACACCTCAAACTGCAAATAAGGTCAATTATTACTTTTTGTATTATGAATTTTTAATCTATGAAGATTTTATATTTGTAAAACTTTCCTCAAGCCTAGAGAAGCTATTTTAAAATCTGCAACGTCATCCCCATGTTAAGTCTGTAGGCCAGCAAGAGAAACACTATTGCATTTATTTAGTGGGCTGCACAACCCAGAGGATAGAAACAGTTTTGGCTCATGCGCCAGGTGAACAATTTACATGGATTTACCGGTTCTTATAATACATCCATGGCAAAGTTACCTATACTTCCTCATGGTTGGTCAGATCTTTCGCATTCCAGCCATTCTGTAGCCTTTGTTGCTAAGTTAATTGCTAAGGTTGTTCATGTCGTCCATTCTCATATGTATGAGATACTGTATTTGAGAAGTTTCCTTTTTGAGTAAGCTTGTTTATGTACCGTCTGGAGTTGGTGGATGTCTGCCAAGAGGAAGCTTCCGGGAGCTAAGCAATCAGAACAAAGTGGGCTCATCCGTAGGGGGCCTTAAAGAGACAGGAGCTAAAACAGCCTGTTTCAGACAGAGGCTGAACCTGCAAATGCAAAGATATTCCAGTAGAGCCCCAAAATATAAATAAAGACCAGGAAATGTACGTGATATGTCCTCTTTAAGGGTTTGATTGGGCCATTTGATTGAGATGACTGTCGATCAGCGGAATAGCATGAAATCTGCAAAAGGACTGTGTATCACATCGAACGCCTGCACAATACACTTAAAGCAGGTGCCACTTGTGAAAACAATGCTCCATAGTACTACTAGTGATCATAAACTCCACAGGGTGTCTTTTATTGACACTAAAACTCAACCAGATTCAGATGTTTTAGTTACTAACTCATGTTTTGAGGCTCATTCAATGTTTTGGGGAGAAAATCCTTGTCAATATTTCAGAGTCATTTGGTGCATTTTTCTTACTTTATGTATGTTACCTCATAGTTCAAGTTAAGTAATCAAGTTATTGAATATTTGTCCACAAACTTCTTCTGTCCTGGTTCCCAACAGATGCTGGATGCTGTAGGTGTTCTTGCTAGGTTGAACGCCGGTGGTTTTTCTGTTCGTGGCAAATGTCAGTTTATTTTCCATTCATTTTAAACAACACTATCTTTTCACCTTAATGGGAAAATTTTAAACTCATGGTTGTACTTATTTCCCAAATTTAGCCCTGAGTCTCAGGACAGCCCGCCAACTGTTGATTCTCATGGATGTATCCTTTAACGTACACATCACTGCTGGTTTTTGTATTAATCTGTTCAGTACATTTAGAGTCATATTTAGTTGTCATATGCTACTAGTCCCAGGATCAATCATTCAGTCAATCTGCTTGACATTTTAAAAAATCTGTAATTTTCAATACATTGGCGCACTTTTCTCTTTTGAGGAAAGTCACAATAGTATAGTATAGGCTAAAAGAATCCAGTGGCAGATTTATGTGTTGCACTCCCAAGCTCATTAAACCCAGCAGGAATAACCTGCTAGCTAATGATTTACTTCATCAAACTCCTAAGAATGAAACCATAATTTAAGCTAATACAAAATCGTAAATGCGCAATACTGTAAAAGTAAAATTTTGGCCAGGAGTAGGCCTACCAAGCAAATGAAGATCAACCCACCATGAGCCCAGTGTAGGCAGATCACTGCATCTTTAGTGTTACCATGGTTTAAACATGAGGATCTAATGGAGATATATGAAAGTAAAACTGATTTCATGGAGCAAGGGCTTGTGACTTATACTTCTTGTTTTACCAAAATCTTTGTTTGTTAGAGCAGCTGATATCATAACAACTGACAGTACAGCAAAGATCCGTCTGTAAAAACTGGAGAAGCGGTTTAATTTAGCTGAAAAATTAAGTTTAGTAGATTATAACCTGTATTTTAATGGCGTATGATGATTATATTTTCAGCATATAGCTGCTTTTACTGGATCGCCAGGGCATATCTCTTGGCAAAAATTTCCAAACTTTGAGATCCTTTTTCATAAATTACAGTGTTATATGCAAATTTACAAGTGAGGTGCCACTGCAGTAATGGTGACTGGGCTTCTTCCATCTGTAACCTTGGTTCATCTATATGAATCCATGAACAAATTGGAAACTTGGGCAGTGAAGGTCTGGAGGTAGGCTACATCACTACTGCACCATAGTGTCTCAGCAGGGGGCACCAAACTCAATGTACTGGATATAATATTAGCTATTATTAATTTGGCTTTAATAGGAGCCATAAATGCAATAAGGTGTCGATCTTTAACTTTTCAGTTCTTTTGAGCTCTTTAACCAGCACTTTTCAGGCAGACAAGTCTGGAGACCTGGATGTTTTGGAGTTCTTCAAACTGGAGCATTATGTGGCTGTTACCAGGAGGGAGTATGTGGAGAGCTATGAGGGGAGGAATCCACCCTCTGTCACTGAAACCCAGATGAAAAAGTCTCTGTCTACCCACAGTAATACATTATATCTTAATAGTACACTAAAAATACACATTTTGCAATTTTTCTTTTCTCATGACGCTGTTTTTGAACATGAGGGTAGAAGATATTCTGCTGAAATCAGCCAAAAGCTTCTTGACAAAATAGGAAGACAATCACTGACTGAGTGGCAGGTCAAACTCTAGTTTAATTAGTGGATTCCTTTTCAGGCATTGTTGTCTCTTCCCTGCAGAATTCAATTTAGACGATGAAACCTTCAGAGTTCTGTGGCACGAATCCAGCTCCCAAGGTGGTATTGAGTATGATGAGTTTGTGACAGTCCTGACAAAACTTCAAATCCTCAGAGGTAAGGACAACATAATAACGTGGCTGTACAAACTTAGAAAACAGAAGATCCCTTATGTGTTCAGTATTATTGTCTCTCTAAGTCTGTCTTAAAACAACAGTCAAGTGCCCATATGAACAGTGAAAGAGGTTTTCCTCGCTGTAATCATTCCCTGTGTTCATACTGGCTATTAAAAGATCCCCTTCATATGTACTTTCAGTGTAAGTGATGGGGGCCAAAACCCACAGTGTGTCCACACAGTCATTTTGTGCAAAAATGCATATAAAACTTGATGTGAAGCTTCTATTCAGCTTCAGCAGTCTGAGTTAGTCATATCAAGTGGATATCTGACACATTTACAGTCTTTTTAGCATCAAATTCCCTCTTTCTGTTTCCTCGGACAGTGTTAGATTCAGTGTTTGGTTTGTCCATTCTGCGCTACTGTAGAAATATGGCGGCGCGACATGGAGGGCTCTATGGAAGAGGACACACTCCCTATGTAGATATAAAGGGCTCATTCTAAGGCAAGGAAAACACGATTCTTTTCAGGTGATTATACGCTAATTAAAATATACTTAAGAATATTGTATTCCATTTCTGCCTATAGATCCCCCTAAATCCTACAAACTGGTCTTTTAAATACATTAAATACAGAAGGAGGACTGTGGATTTTGTCCCCCATCACTTCCCTTTGTAAGTGCATTATGAAGGGATCTTCTAATGGTCAGTATGAACAGGAGGAATGATTACAGCAAGAAAAACCCATTTCATTGTTAATTTGGGCTCCTGATTGTTGTTTTAAAACACACTTGAAAAATTGTGAACTCGTCCTTTAAAGTACTACTGATATTTTATCAGTAGTAAGAAGACATGTATGTTAAAGTTAAACAACCTGTCACAGTTCATTTGTAAAGGTGACATTATCTTACCTTTTTACAATTATTTGTTTCATCATTCATTAATTTCAGCTGTTAATTGACTTATTTGTAGGTATGATGGAGCACTATTTTGGGAATCATTATGACACCATCAAAATTGATTCATTTGAGAATATTTTCCATAATAAAGATGATTACACAATCCAATTTAAGATTCAAAGAGCGTAATAAACTCCATAATAAGCTACCACACCCAGTGGCTAAGGCAATCTTTTATACATTAGATTCTAACCATACAGAGAGATATTTTAGATGTACTGTGCATTCTGTGTAAAGCTCCAGGCACTGTGTTCAAACTCTAAATATTTGCTTCCTGTCTCAGATCGTTTCCAGGCCCATCTGCTGAGTTTGCCATGTGACTGTGAGGTCGCCAGCTTCTCTTTCAAGCAGGTGAGTTTACGTGTTTTGATTAAATTGTTATGAGTAGCATTGGCCTTAGGGCTGCAACTAACGATTATTTTCATTATTGATTAATCTGTCAACTATTTTCTCGATTAATTGATTAGTTGTTTAGTCCATAAAATGTGAGAAAATGGTGAAAAATGTCAATTACTGTTTCCCAGAGCCTAACGTGATGCCTTCAAATGTCTTGTTTTGTCCAGACCAACAGTCCACAACTCAAAGATATTCAGTTTGCTGTCATAGAGGACTTAAGAAACAAGAAAATATTCACATTTGAGAAGATGGAATCAGAGAATTAATATAATTATTAATTTAATAGTTGGCAACTAATCGATTGATCAACTAATTGTTGTAGCTCGAATTGGCCTAAATGTTGTCTTTTTGCCTGTATGGGAACCTTCAAAGATTTAAAATACCCAATAGTATCACTTAAGAAGAAATATAGTTTTCCAAGTACAGACATTAATTAAACTAAAAATGTTATCTACCTTCATCAGGGATTTTGCAGATACTGTCAATATCAACGTTGTGTTTGGCAAATAGGTTGGATAAACTATTTAACCTTCTTCATCCCAAAATATGATTTAAAACAGGGTAAAAGACAAAATATATGCAATATACAGTGCAGCAGTTTTATATCTGTCTATCTACCTATCTAGATATAGAGCAGTGAAGTGTAAAACACACAGGCGAACAGCAACTGAAAGGATTATTTGAGGTCATAATGTCATTTCCTGATTTTACTTTCTTTTTATTGTCTTCGAACTATTTCCGTTTTTATTTCTTTGAAATTTTCTTGTGTTTTATTTTACACTGGAATTGGTTTTATCTGTTTTTAAAATCGAATGATTTTATGTAGAGCTGCTACGATTAGTCGATTAATTGATTTGTTGCCAACTATAAAATTAATCTGCAACTATTTTGATAATTGATTGAACCAAACAACTAATAGATTAATCGAGAAAATTAATGATAGTAATTGATAATGGACATCATCGATAGTTGCAACCCTAATTTTATGACTTGTTTGTTTTAATTTGCTGCCCTACATGAGGAACTTTGTTATGTGGGTTTTGAAAAGAGCCCTATCGATAAAGATTATTACTATTATTGTTATTTAGGCAGGAACAACCCAAAACTCTCTTAATTGACAAATAAAAAACTGATTTTGAAAGTAATGAAACACATTCAAACTCTGTTGAAAACACCTTCTGTATAAAACAGAAATTATAGATAAATTGTCATGGTAGTTACTTGGATTAGAGGTGGACCTGAGATTTGGTTAATTTTATACTATTTAATAAGTGACAGAGAAACATGACATATTTGCATTTATGGAAGAATTGAATGTCAGACCTCATGATGAAACAATGAGTGAACATAGTGAACATAGTGAACTCACTGCTGTTATCTTTGACAATTTGTTTAATAAAGGTCATATCATAAAAATTCACCACTTTTTAATTTACTTATCTATTTCTGGTGCTGAATATTAATTTTAGTTTTTATATTTTTTCTCTTCTCAGTTCTTGAAATCAGCTATAATCTGAGGATCAAACAGGAGCTGAGCTGAAAGGACTGAAGGAGGAATGTTTTTAGAATTTAGTTGCATAGCAATTTATTAGCACAGATCTGTAGGAACCAATAAAAGATTATGAATCCATTCATCATCTCCATAAACAAACCTTCATTCCTTAACTATAAAAACATTAAAGGAACATTAAACACTGAAAAGATGCTGTTAGGAGTCTGAGCTATTTCATATGAATGCCTAAAAGTTTGAATTTTGTTTGTTTTTATGATGCGAAATGCTTCTTTTGTGTGTGTTTGTGGTTTCACATCATATATAAGAATTGTTAAGACAAAGCTATTTCTACAGGTTTTTCTCCTTTTGTTTGGCTTAAAATGTGATGTAATTGCATGGGAAACTGTCACATTATGTAGTAAATTTTAAGGTGAAGGTGGATTAAAGAAATATCTTGGCAGTGTTTTGAATTTGTATTTTTATTACATGTATAAACAAAGTTGAATTAAATAGAGGACAGAAAAAAGGAAAAGTTCCATCAAACTGCATTTTAACAGACTGTGATTGAAAATTGGCAAACAGTGTTGCAGGTTAACTGTAAATACAATATATACATATAAATTCTATTTATCTGTAACAGCTTTAACAAAATAAGTTGTGAACAAGAACAAACTGTAGAGTTTATACCAGCAGCACATAACTTACATTTTGCAATAACATTTTGATTAGTGCACTTCATGTAATACATTGACCTGTGATCAATAATGACCTGGGGCCTGTATCACAAAGCCAGATTACTGGGTTAGCCAGCTATCTTTGGGCTTAACTCAGGTTTTCCGATGTATTAGGTTAACTTCAGAGGAACAGATTGTAATGGTTTCTGCCTTCAGATAACCGATACCCCCTGCCAGTGTGGATAAACCACTGGCAGACAGCTCTCCTCTACCTCTGACCTAGGTATCGAACAGGTTCCCAAAGTCTACACAAGGGACCATCTTAGCCTGCTTAGGGAGCTTAGGGAGCCTGGCTTCTATAATCAGAAAGTAGTAGTCTAAGCTGGCCCTTTAACAGGTTATCACTGGAGAAGGCCCACTCTGACGGTCAAGGGCACTCGCATGGTTTTATAGGGTGGCTTCAATGACCTGACCCTAACAGTTTAGCCAGTTAAATACATATAATAAACCTTTCAATCTGATTCTTTACTGAAAGTATACCTCTTATCACAGGTGCATCAAGTTAGTCTCAGTCAACAAATCTAAACATTTCCAAATCTGTTAATTAATAAATATTGCATGTTTATCCTTAGCAAATTCCACTAAAAAAGTTTAACATAAATAAATTTAGATCTCATGTCAGCCATATCCCAGGGGGGCATCTTTGTTTACCTGGAAGGAGCTATCAGAAGACCTCAAAGATGAGCACAAGTCAGGAACTTTGGTTGGAGTGTATAAAAATACAAACCAGTTTTATTTGGTTTCAATGAGTGAGTGAGTATACAAATGAGTATTACAAAATATAAAAGGTAAAATACAAAAAACTTGAATATAAAAGAAAAACCCTCTCTAGGTCTTAGAGAAGTCAGAAAAAGGCAGAAAAAGCCAAAAAGGAAAAAAGCCCCAGGATCTCTCTGGCCTCCACTTTTATATCATTCGTCTTGAAGCATCTACATCTAAAAATCCATATATGGTCACTTTTATGGAATTTTCGATCTTTAGGGGGTACAAATTGGGTCACACTGGGTCAAGCCTAGACCTTGAGGTCACACTGTAATTCTTAAGCAGGAAGGGGACATTTTCTCCTCTCCTTGAGACTCCAGCTGTCTGTGATGTATGTATCAGCATTGCCATACACACCAAGGTCGGAGGAGGCTTTCCTAGACAACACAGATAGGTGAATGCGTAGATTGTGACAGTCACCTGAAGTTCCATGCAGTGTGACCTGAACTCACACAGGTAAACTGCAGTTACTTGTTTAGAAACCAGTGAATCAATTAGACTAATTTTTCATATTGTAGGCCGATCTGCTGAGGTTAAAGACTAAGACTCAGACCTTCAGGGGGCAGAATGGAAAAAAACAGCATCTGAGTTGCAGATGACTTCGATGTTCACCATTTCAGTTCTCCTTGGCCAAGTACTTCAATAAACATTTTCAGCTTTAAGACATCAAAGGCTCGTGTGCACTTTTCTCCACTGAGATGCTGACCATCACTCAAAATATCCACAACAGTCACCGACCAGAACATCAGCAAACTGTTGGATAATTATTGTTTGCGTTGCACAATATAATTGTTAGAACTCTGACAATATAAAATATTTTTAACATTTTAAAGTCTTTTTGGTTAAAGGTCAAGGATGTAGAGTGTCTGTGTCAGGTGCTGGAACCAGAGCTCACTTTGCAAGCCACCGGCTTCCTGCTGATCTAAGCAGGAGAGCTAACAAAAGTTTAGTTACAATTAAGCTCAACTGAAAATATAATTTGAGACCTAATAAGCTCATAAAACACTTATTAGTTATTATTAGTATTCCGCCATATGTAGTGGTGCTGCAGGGCTTAAGAAACACACCACAGTCTTTTTCTCAAATCTACCAACCACTGACCTCAGCACCTGTGTAACATAAGATGAAAAATAAAACCCACTTGATAATAAAAATAAAGTAAAATGGAAAGAGAGAAACTAAAAATACATAGAATGCGTAATATATGGTGGAAGATGAACCCACTGACACATAAAATAAATACTCAATAATGATAATAAAGAATAAAATATAATAAAATCAAAGTTAAAACAAGAATACATAGAATGTATAAAAAATAGTAAAATACAACATTTTAAAAGAAGGGCAGTAGTGTGTAAGTGTGAGAGAAAAGCTAGTTAAAGGCTAAAATAAGCAAGTAAGTAAGTAAGTAAGTAAGCTTTCATTAATAACACTTTTTAAAACACAGTTACAAAGCGCTTTACAGACACATACACATGCAAAATTGAAACAGATAGATTAATTAAATAGACAAACACAACAGTGAGAAATCAATCAAAATTAAATAAAACAGGACATGGGAACAAGAAGGGAGGTCTATAGAAAGGCTTGCCCATATAAATGGGTTTTGAGGCATTGTTTAAAACAGTCCAAGGATTCGGCAGATCTAACAGATTGTGGAAGTTCAGTTTAATGTTGGTTAATAACAGGTGAGAGCCTTCCAGCCTTCCTGTTCTCAGCTTCATGGATCTGGTAAAGCGTGGAGATTCTACCTTCCAACTGTGAAATCTTTGCAGAAAGACTGGTTTAGCTGACACAGCCAGATGGGGAGGTGAGTGGAGCCATAGATTATAGATGAGTTGAAGGAGATGAAGCTTGACACCGAGAATTGAAGACACTGTTGGCTACGTCAGCTAGCTTGGTTAGCTAGCTTAAATACTGATGCTGAAGTAAAGAGATAAGTTTTTAGCTTTCTTTTAAAAGTATCTAGAAAGCTGGCTTCCCTGATATCTATCGCTAGTTTTTTCTATAGTTTTGGGGCATAACTGACAAAGGCTGCATCCCCAATTTTCTTTCGGCTGCTGCTGGAATCTCCAATAAACCGTATTTAGCATGATCTGGACAGGAAACAGCAGGCCTGGAGTGAGTTCACTTTGCAACAATATAAAAAGCCCACATTTTTTTAAATTATGGGCTTCAACAAAAAAGTCAGTGTGTTACTATGTCTCACACAAAGACACTGATGAGTTAAACGGTTCAGTCTTAACCCTGAAAGCAGGGTAGACCGGCTCAGTAAATGTGGTTTGGAAGGTGTGAAGGTGGATAAGCTTGTCAGAGGAGACACTGTAGAAGGACAGAGTGCCAGCAGGCCAGTCCAGGTACACTCCTACTTTTTTGGAGGGGGGGATACGGAGGAATGTTCTGATACTGTGCAGGCTGGAGTAACCTTCATCAGTGCAGCCCAGACTCCATGACTGACTGTTCTTTCCAAGACAGCAGTCGTCACCTTCTCCTCTCCTCTTGATTCCTCTGTAAGTCACTGCTATATAAACATGTCCTTCCCACTCAACCTCCCAGTAACAGCGACCAGTCAGACCATCTGTACACAGAATCTGTTTCCAGTAGTCAAATCTCTCTGGATCATCAGGATATGACTGCTTCTCTCTCCCTATGGTCACCTTTCTGTTGTGGTCAGACAGTAGGAGTTTTCTGTGTGCTGTGTTTTGGTCCAGGGTGAGTTCACGGGCATCTGAGGGAGAGAATAAGACAAAATAAAGCTGCAGTTTGTTATCTGACTTTTTATCCATCCGTTAGCTATACTGCTTATCCTCTAGAAGGTAGCAAAGGGTTTAACCTTCTTGCTGTGAGGTGACAATGCGACAAAATACTGCACCACTTTGCAGTTTTAAATATCTTTATATTATTAAAATGATTTATTATTAATTATGAATGAATATTTCAAAAGCACACTTACACTTCCTCAGACCAGGCTTCATTGACTGTGATCCACGATGGTCCAACCTGGCGCAAAAACAAAGTCGGATCCACACTTTTTAATATCCTGGTTAATCAACATAATCCATAAACCTAACTGTGTTCATCTGAGCTACTTTGTACCTTAGAAATGGTCCCTATGAAAACTGTTCACAGTGGAATATACAAAGTAGAAGAACTGTTTCTAGAAAGAAATTTTATGGATTCATTTTTTATGTGCATTTTTTCAAAAATGTGATTCCCCACAAGCAAAATTAACATATTTCAATTCTGACACAGATCTCTCATGAAATGCTTTCTGCATAGCTAGATAGATACTACTAGATGCAAGTGGTAAACTGTTTTGATTTTGTAATTCAAAGGATATATATTTCTTATTTATTTGCTTATTTTGACCCCCTGACCTGAACAAATTCCACCTACACCTTTGTGTGTTCATACCTGAGAGTATCCAGTCTCCAGTTTGGATCCTCCAGCCCAGGAGACAACATCTTCTCTCCTGAGTCTCCTATATGATTGTAACTCAGATCCAGCTCCCTCAGATGGGAGGAGTTGGAGCTCAGAGCTGAGGCCAGAGATGCACAGCCTTTCTTTGTGATCAGGCAGCCAGACAGCCTACACCAACACACACAATGTTTTTTTTTTTCAAAAAGAGTATATTACTTGTTTCTGCATTTTTTGGAAAGCTTTACATATCATAATCATACATATCAGTGTATGAATAACCTCTTAGCTCACAACATAAAACAGTAGGACTTGAAAGAATTTGTAAATTTCTCAGAGCAAGTACTTAAATTAGGATTAACTTGTGGTCCTTTGCTATTATTAGCAGCAAAATTATTGTTTTTGTAAAAAAAATTAGCAGCACTGAAATGCATCTTACAAAACAGGGCACACATAAGGAGATTTTCTTTTACAAATAATAGAGCTAAAAAGTGTCAGTAAAAACAGCAGCTACATGTTTGTGAGTTTTCTTACTGTTAAATAACAAACAGTGCTGCTAGTTAACCAGCTAACATTAGCCATAGGTTTAAAGCCTTTTTGTTAACGTTTTCTTGTTAAATATTGCTATTTAAGTCAATATAGTGTTTAAACATGTCATTAGTTATAGTTTTAGATAGCAATTGATCTGGCGGCTTGGTCATAAACATAGATGCCAAAGCAGATAATTACTGATAACTTAGTTTGGTGTGAACACTGAAGTCTCCCTCCACTCAAAAATGTGTTTTCTTCTTGTTCCTTCAGTTGGATGAGCTTCTCTGTGCAGAATGTTGTATGTACAGAGTTTCACACTAGAAGGCTGTTTTCACATTAATCTGCTGATTAATGATTGTGCTCACTGAAAATCTGATTTTAAGGAACGGGCCTACAAGCATGATTTGTAACATCACAAATAATTGTGAAACTCTGCCACCTCAAAAAATTCACTGCATAACACCTTCTTATTACATATATTTCCAACAAATGTTTTTGGTTATTGCTATTTTCCCTACGGTACTTCTGTCATCTGAGTACAGCTGTTTACCACCATTGCCAGGAAACAAAAGTTACTGTTGGATTAGACAATTTATCTGTTGGGTTTTTTACTATAATCCTCTCCTAAGCATGGATTTACATGGTCATCTGTTGAACAAACTCACAAATCCTGACCTGAGAGTTTCCAGTGTACAGTGCGGACTCTCCAGTCCACTGCAGAGCAGCTTCACTCCTGAATCCTGAAGGTCATTGTTACTGAGATCCAGCTCTCTCAGACTAGAGGACTGGGAGCTGAGAACTGAGGCCAGAGCTTCACAACTTCTCTCTGAGAGGTTACAGCAACTCAGCCTGAAGACACATTTGCAACAAAAAAAAGAAATTATAAGATTTGTTTTTCAATTTTAATTTATTAAATTCATGTAGTCATTTTTTTAACCTACAGAGCTTTACTGGAGGCTTTGACCACTGGCAGCAGCCTCAGAAGAACCTCCTCTGAAGCAGAGTATTTCTTCAGGTCAAACACGTCCAGATCGTCTTCTGATGACAGTAAGATGAAGACCAAAGCTGACCACTGAGCAGGAGACAGTTCATCTGTGGGGAGACTTCCTGAACTCAGGTGCTGTTGGATCTCCTCCACTAGAGAGTGATCCTTCAGCTCATTCAGACTGTGGAAGAGACTGATGCTTTTCTCGGGACAGGGATTCTCATTGATCTTCTTCTTGATGTACTGGATTGTGTCCTGATTGGTCTGTGGGCTGCTTCTTGTCTGTGTCAGCAGGCCTTGTAGGAGAGTCTGATTGGTCTGCAGTGAAAGACCCAGGAGGAAGCGCAGGAACAAGTCCAGGTGTCCATTTGGAGTCTTCAGGGTCTCGTTCACAGCACATTGGTAGAAACCTGATAGTCCAGGTTTGTTTCCCAACAGTTTAGACCACAGGGAGGTTGATTGTTCTTCTGCCAGTAGATTGACACCAGACTTCATGAATGTCAGATGGACATGAAGAGCAGCCAGGAACTCCTGAATACTCAGATGGATGAAGCAGAACACCTTGTCCTGGTACAGCCCTATCTCCTCTTGAAAGATTTGTGTGAAAACTCCTGAGTACACTGAGGCTGCTCTGATATTGATGCCACACTCTGTCAGGTCTGATTCATAGAAGATCAGATTGCCTTTCTGCAGCTGTTCAAAAGCTAGTTTTCCCAGAGACTCAATCATCTTTCTGGTCTCTGGAGTCCAGTGTGGATCTGTCTCAGCTCCTCCATCATACTTGATGTTCTTCAGTTTGGACTGAACCACCAGGAAGTGGATGTACATCTCAGTCAGGGTTTTGGGCAGCTGTCCTCCCTCTCTGCTTTTCAACACTTCCTCCAGAACCGTAGCAGTGATCCAGCAGAAGACTGGGATGTAGCACATGATGTGGAGGCTTCGTGATGTCTTTATGTGGGAGACGATGCTGCTGGCCTGCTCCCCATCTCTGAATCTCTTCCTGAAATACTGCTCCTTCTGTGGGTCAGTGAAACCTCTGACTTCTGTCACCAAGCCAACACACTCAGGAGGGATCTGATTGGCTGCTGCAGGTCGTGTGGTTATCCAGAGGCGAGCAGAGGGAAGCAGTTTCCCCCTGATGAGGTTTGTCAGCAGCACATCCACTGAAGTGGACTCTGTAACATCAGTCAGGATCTCATTGTTCTGGAAGTCCAGAGGAAGTCGACACTCATCCAGACCATCAAGGATGAACACAACCTGGAACTCTTCAAACCTGCAGATTCCTGCTTCTTTAGTTTCGGTAAAAAAGTGATGAACAAGTTCTACCAAGCTGTACTTTTTCTCTTTCAGCACATTCAGCTCTCTGAATGTGAATGGAAATGTGAACAGTATGTCCTGATTGGCTTTGTCTTCAGCCCAGTCCAGAGTGAACTTCTGTGTTAAGACTGTTTTTCCAATGCCAGCCACTCCTTTTGTTATCACTGTTCTGATTGGTTTATCTCTTCCTGGTGAGGCTTTAAAGATGTCTTCTTGCCTGATTGTTGTTTCTGGTCTGTCTGCTTTCCTTAATGCTGTTTCAATCTGTCTGACCTCATGTTCATCATTGACTTCTGCAGTCCCTCCCTCTGTGATGTAGAGCTCTGTGTAGATCTGATTCAGAAGGGTTGGGTTTCCTGCTTTGGCAATCCCCTCAAACACACACTGAAACTTCTCCTTCAGATTAGATTTGAGTTTATGTTGGCACACTGCAGCATGAGTTCCTAAATGAATAAATGACAAATACTGTATTGGATTATACTAGATTGTATGTGTACCCAAATAACTAATGTGTCAGTGCATGATTTAAAAACCCTTATAGTGGAGAGGTGAGTGGTGTAAATCATGTCTCTGGTTAAGGCACACTGGGCTGAAGTGGATATAGGATATAGAAAAACATCAATGCATAGTACTTTAATTACAATTATAATACTAATATAATAATGTATAAAATACTACTACTACTACTACTACTACTAATAATAATAATAATATACTTTTTGTCATAAATTGAAAAAAAAAATCATATATCACATCAAATCATTGTGACATGTGCAAAAGTTGGGGCAACCTAAGAGTTCTGAAGTCACACGTTCTATTTAAGGGTCTCTGACCTTAATCAGCTCGTTAGGCCTGAGCCATGCCAACAATTATAATTAGGAAATGTCTGCTGGTGCCAATTTCAAAGCTTACAAATACTCTGACTCTTCAAACCTTGTGTGAACACTCAGTAACCATGGGTTCCTCTAAGCAACTGTGTAAGACAGAAAATATAAGTTATTGATGCCCACAACACAGGGGAAGACTACACGTAGCTAGTAGATAGCAAAGCATTGTCAGCTGAACTGTAATTAAGAGATGGCAGTTTAGGGGAACTGTGGAGGTCAAGATGACATCTTGAAGATCTAGAAAACTCTTGGATAAAAAACTGCTTGTATGCTGTTCAGAAAGGCATATCAAAACCCCCATTTGACTGCAAAAAACCTGCAGGAAGATTTAGCTGACTCAGGGATGGTGGTGCACCGTTCCACTGTGCAGCGATGCTCGCACAAACAATACCTTCATGAAAGAGTCAGTAGAAGAAAACCTTATCTTTGTCCTCATCATAAAGTCCAACTTCAGAAGTATGCAACAAAACATCTACAGAAGCCTGATGCTTTCTGGAAACAAGTGCTGTGGACTGATGAAGTTAAAATACAACTCTTTGGCCACAATCAGCAAAGGTATGTTTGAAGAAAAAAGGAGCAGCATTTCATGAAAAGAACAGCTTGCAAACTGTTAAGCATGGGGGTGGATCTACCCCCACAGGAAACACTGTGCTGGTGAAGGGAAGAATGGATACCACTACATATCAGCAAAGTCTAGAAGCAAACATCACACTGTCTGTAAGAAAGCTGAAGCTGAAAAGAGGATGGCTTCTACAACAGGATAATGATCCTAAATATACCTCGAAATCCACCATGGACTACCTCAAGAGATGCAAGCTGAAGGTTTTGGAATGGCCTTCACTGTCCCCTGACTTGAACATAACTGAAAATCTGTGGGTATATCTTAAGAGCTGTGCATGCAAGACGGCCCAAGAATATTGCAGAACTATAAGTCTTTTGCAAGGAAGAATAGGAGAAATCCCAAAGACAAGAATTGAGCAAGCTGTCTGCCACAGCGGGTGTTACTAAGTACTATGTAGGGTGGCAATCTTTTGGACATGCCACAATGATGTTTTTATTTTTATTTCTGTTCAATTTATGACATAAAAAGTATGTATGCATTAATGATTGCTGAAAGTATTGTGTTTTATGTTCCATAACCTAAAAAGGCTTAAATCTTTTCAATTAAAAAAATCACCAAAATATGTAATTTGTAAAGGGGTGCCCAAACTCTTGCATACAACCGTGTGGTCAAAAGTCAAAAACTCTGACTTTGAGATGTACAAACCTACTTCATCAAAGCAGGTAACAGATTTTTATGTTTAGTAATTAGATGTTTGTTTTTTGGGACAATGCAATGTGACACAATTGGTACTTGCTTAGAGAAATGATTCAGTTCAGAGTTTCATGTCTAGCCAAGTGTGGCAAAAACTCACATAACAAAGTCTATTTGAAAAATGGCCTTTTGCTCATGAAAACATAAATGTAATCCCACAACTTCTCCATTCTATTTATCTGCAAAGGGTAAACAGCTTCTGACAGTTTGTAGAAAAAGGGTAAAATATAGATAGTAACAAAAAGATCTGATGCAGGTGTTGCACATAAGACATGTAAATCTATTTTACCATCAATTTTACATTTTTTTCCCAAAATGCTTGATATATCAAAAGCCTCTTACTGCTTTGCAGACAGTCAGCCATCTTCTCCTGCTTCAATCTCCTCAGGAACTGCAGTGTAATCTTCAGAAATGCCTCTCTGCTGCTCCTCCTCTGCTCTTCCTCCTCACTGTGCACCACGTCTTCATCCTCCTTTTTCCTCTCTAAGCATTCTGGGTAATCTGGACTCAGAACTTTCTGGCACCTCTTTAGCTCGTCCTTTACAAAAGTGATGATGTTCCGCTCCAGAAGCTAGAGCAGGGCAATATTCACTTAATTACTAATTCTAAGTTCAAGAATGAATTTTGATGATTAAGAGTCACTTAACTATCAATTTCATAAACTTAACTCTCATTTTAATCTAATACAACTAGTTATCTGCTCCATCTGTCAAAGACCAAAAGCCCACTAGTATAAAAACTGCAAATTGGTATCAGTTTCATCAGGCAGGGGCAAACAGTTGAACAGTCTGTATCCAAAGAGAAAAAAAAATCCCCTTCCAACTAGGGCTGCAGCAGCATCCCGGTTTCACGATATACAATGGTATGAAAATTGACAGTTATCATACCATGTACATTTGCTTATTACCGGTTCTGTAAAAAGAAAAAAATGCAACCAAACAGAGAATCTCACCTACGCATGCCCATTTCCTCCCCTCCTTGACTACCTGTCAGACTCGGCAACTGGCGCCACACACACACACACACATGCAGTGAAGAAAATGGCAGAAAGAAGCAAGACTGATGCCTCCGATCTCCATCCCCCCAGAGAGAAGTTGAAATCAGCAGCGTGGGAATATTTTGGATATCGCAAAAACAAACATGGGGTTGTCCTCAAGGATGGATACCAAATTTGTAAAAAATGTGCATACAAAGTGGCTTACAAAGGAGGGAGCACTTTCCTCCGTGCAGATCAAAGTAAGTGTCCTGTTTATAACTTTAATCCTTAATGAAAAAACATGGTAACATTTGAATGTCAATCATAAAATGTGCTGTTGAAATAATTTTTCACCCCTGGCTACATCTGTGTTGTCTGTCCATTTGGTAACCTATGACTTTCAAACAGACACACACTGACCCTGATCTGACCCCATAAAGAAACACACAAACTTTCCTGGCTGGGGAGGCTGACATAAGAGAGTGTGTGTGAGAGTTAAAGTTACAGACAGCATCAGTCTGGCTGTGCTGTCGTGCAAATACAGTAAATTGGCAATCATTTTGATAATTGTTTAGAGCTCTTGTGACAGCATTTCTCACTATTTTCAGAACTTTTTACAAAGCAACCAATCAATTAATGGAGAAAATAATCAGCAGATGAATCCATAATGAAAATTATCATTAGTTGCAGTTGGATACAAAATAGTTCAAAAGAGCTCCACCTCAACCAACTACAACAGTAAAATCCTGCTTTTACATTAATGCATGAGTAATATAATCTAATGATATTATATATATTAGTATAATAGTCACAGAGGACAATTTTCTGCATTGAGTACTTTCACTTTTAATACTTTAAGTACATTTCTGTAATAATACTTACATACTTTTACTACATTTTCAATGCAGAACTTTTACTTGTAACAGGGTACTTTTACAGCGTGGTATCAGGACCTCTACCTAAGTAAAAAATGTGAATATCTCTATTCATATCTCTATTACATTATCATTATTATTGTTATTATTGTTGTTATTATGCTTCTCTGTGTCTCTCCCCCCCCTCCCCCTCCCTCCTTCTTTCTCTGTCAACCCAACCAGTCAACCCAGATGGCCACCCACCTAGAGTCCAGCTCTGCTCGAGGTTTCTTCCCGTTAAAGGGGAGTTTTTCCTTACCGCTGTCAACAAGTGCTGCTCATGGGGGAATTGTTGGGTCTCTGTAAATTTAGGAGTACGGTCTTGACCTGCTCTATGTGAAAAGGGCCCTGAGATAACTTTTGTTATGATTTGGCGCTATATAAATAAATTTGAATTGAATTGATCTGAATTGAATACTTCTTCCATCACTGGTGCAAACATGCAAACCACATTTTGCTTTACACATACTACCAATGTTTCAAGTTTCAACTATAATAAAGTGTTTGTTCAACCAAACAAAAAACTTCTGTTTTCAATACTTTAAGGATCATTGTAACTGATGATAATAATAATAATAATAATAATAATAATAATAATAATAATAATAATAATAATAATTATTATTATTATTATTATTAGAATAATTAGAATAATAATTAGAATAATAATTGTGCAATAGTATATTGCACATATTGCATATTCCATTATACTGTGAAACCGTGATAATTTCTGAGACGGTTATCATATCGTGAAACTCTCATACCGTTGCAACCCTACTTCCAACAGCTTCAACAGTATCTTATTTACATGTTGTATCTTCTTAGGTATCAAACTAACAAGACAGACACATCCAAACTGTTGTAAGGTATAGCTCCAATGTGCAAACTAACTGCTCGTTGAAATCTAGTTTCATATTTCTTCCTGTGTTGAATACATAAGATATAATGTGTCTATAAGGAGCTTTGGAGCTGTTGTAGGGCATCTTTGACGGAGCTAGGCTAGTTGTTTCCCTTTTCTTCTAGTCTGTGCTAAGCTTAAGCAAATTCATCCTAGAGTTAATTCTGTACTGAACACACAGAAATTAAGTGTAATTGTTTTGTATTTTCCTAAATATCAAAATATTATGGAAAAATATGTGTGGCTGTTGTAGTTAGTAGAATGTGTGTCTGTTAAGTTACATACCATAAATATGGAGTCCAGGTGTGTTTGATGACCAGTGGAGACCTCTGATGTCTCCAGACGATCTCTGTGGAGAAAACTTGATCTGTCGGTCATATATAGAGAAATGTGTTTTTAATGTGTAACAGAACAACGTAGGTGGATCCATACAGTAACTTGCTCTGTTGTGGGAAAATCAACATAAAATAATGGACAAGTTGGCTCCTTCTACACTGGATTTCACTATTTTTCCAAATGGATGGAGAGTTAAAAACTTTAGTTTGACACAGAGCTGTACTGTAATGATGGAACAGTGGTGCTTGGACCCCTGATAACAGCTCAACAACAATATTAACATTTGCAGTAACATTATGTTGACTTACTTTGTATCAGGATCATGTTCTTTAAAAACAGCAACAGGCTCCATAGACCAGCTGCTCTTCATGGACACACAGCTTGGTGCAGGAGAGTCTGGTCTCTGCTGCTCCATCCTGATGCATTAACAACACAAAGGATGTTTAAAGATTCCCTGAAAATATAAGAATACTCTGCTTGGATAAATAATTTGTATGTGTGTCTTTGTGTTTTTTTTCCCAGAAAAAGTTCAATTCACTAGTTGAAAATTCTCAAAATTTGAATTGAATTGTGAACTGGAGGCTTCAAGTCTCCACATCACTCATTCACATTCTCATTCTGGACCAGGATTGGCTCCAAACTAGTTGTGATGTCACACACCATGCTCGTAGGTACACGTGTTAAACTGAGATTCACAGTGAGAACAGAGAAACTTTCATCCTTCAGCAGATGAATGTGAAAACAAACTCTGAACATACATCATTCAGCACAGAGAAGAGAACAACATCCAACTGACGGAACAAGAATAAAAACATGTTTTTGAGAGGAGGGAGACTTTAAACCCTAATTGTATCAAAGGCATGTTGGCATGTCATAGCTAAGAAAGGAAATGTGTTATTAGAAACAGCGACAATGGAATAATAACAAATTAATATTTCTGCTTAGATTTATTTGTGTGCCTGATGTTGTGTTGTCCTGCATGCAACTTTTTAGGGTCACCATTGCAAAAGAGGTTTCTGACCTCATTGGGACTTACCTGGTTAAATACCTGGTTGAATAGAGACATAAAAATAAACAGGTGTGCCTGTTTCTGTGCTCTGGTATTCTGCATGCTGACTCACTGGTACACTTAAATCATTCATTTTGACCAGATACTCAAAGGTTCAAATCTGAGAACCAGATTGATAGCCTGGTTGAGTAATGCAAAAATAACTTTTTCCTATTCCTAAAAAAGCAAAGCTACAGAGCCCCAAAGGTGTCATGTGGAAGAAAAAAAGTGACATGGAAATTCTTATGAACAGATTAATAAGGCAAGAGAACGGATTATTAAAGCGTGCACACAGATTGGCAAATTGCGCATGTGTGACAGCTGAAAAATTTGTTTAATATTAACATTTGCAGTAACATTATGTTGACTTACTTTGTATCAGGACCATGTTCTTTAAAAACAGCAACAGGCTCCATAGACCAGCTGCTCTTCATGGAAACACAGCTTGGTGCAGGAGAGTCTGGTCTCTGCTGCTCCATCCTGACATAAACAATGCATTAACAAAACAAAGGATTTTAAAGATCTCTCAAAATATAAATGCTTGGATTAATAATTTGTCTGTGTCTTTTTTGTCTTTTCCAAGAAAAAGTTCAATTCAGCAGTCAAAAATTCTCAAAATTATATCTTCTCCTTGTCTGTCATATGATCCAGAATCTATGAATATGTAAATATTTTTATTTCTGAAGTTTAACTGATGGAAACTAGATGTCTCCTCCTTCACTGTAAAGTTCATTCTCAATGTTTGTGAACTGGAGGCTTCAAGTCTCCACATCACACTTGTGTAAGGTCATACTGGACCAGGATTGGCTCCAAACTGGTTGTGATGTCACACATCATGCTCGTAGGTACATGTGTTAAACTGAGATTTAAGGTGAACTCAGAGAAACTTTCCTCCTTCAGCGGATGAATGTGAAAACAAACTCTAAACATACATCATTCAGCACAGAGAAGAGAACAACATCCAACTGAAGGAACAAGAAGGAAAACATGTTTTTGAGTGGAGACTTTAAACCCCAATTGTATCAAAGACATGCTACTCACAGCTTCAAATCTGAGAACCAGAATGATAGCCTGGTTGAGTAATGCAAAAATAACTTTTTCCTTTTCCTAAAAAAGCAATGAATGAAATTCTTATGAACAGATTAATGAGGCAAGGGAACGGATTGTTAAAGCGTGCACACAGATTGGCAAATTGTGCACATTTGACAGCTGAGAAATTTGTTTAATATTATCATTTGCAGTAACATTATGTTGACTTACTCTGTATCAGGACCATGTTCTTTAAAAACAGCAACAGGCTCCATAGACCAGCTGCTCTTCATGGACACACCGCTTGGTGCAGGAGAGTCTGGTCTCTGCTGCTCCTCCCTAGTAGTTCATTAACAGAGGGAGGAACATTTAAACCTCAATAAGAAAGATTTTGAACAGGTTTTAAGTTTGAATACCCTAACCACAAGGATCAAATTTTGAAGAGTTTTCTGATCAATAATGGTGCAGTGATTTTACAGCTGAGCTCTGACATGGCAACAGTTAGAGATCCTCATCTTACCTCTCTGGTTCGGTCTTGCTGTCATGTTCCTCAGACAGACTGGTGTTAGAGGATGTGACTCCCTCCTCCTTCTCCTCAGGCTCACTCATTGTAAAACGTAAACCTTTAAACAAACACACCCAACGCACAACTGTGTTAGCAGGACTGGAATCATTGCAACAAAACTGACTGTTAGTCCTGAGCTGAACCTCAGTAGTTTGCTGGGAATCAAACAGGTTTTACAGCCTTGTTCATTTGTTTTCCAAGGATTAAAGGCCTTTACACACTGGACGCGATTTTTTCGTGCGATTAATTCGCACGTCAATATATTTTTTCGAACTGTTGTTTGTGTCATGAGTACTTTCACACAGAACGCAAATATTACGAGGTGAAAAAACGACGTGATTTTTTTTGGACCCAGGTCGATTTTTCTGACTTAAACACTTTGACTCAAACAGCGAGTAAAAGCATCAACAAATCACAAAGTGTAATCTGCACAGACAGCTGTTACTTGCGAAGGCCCATGTGGGGTATTGAGTATCCTGCTGTATGTGTTTTGAATTTATTTACCGTATCTACATTGATTGATCAGCTCCAGGTCTGTCTGTGAGCACTGAAGGCAGACAGGTAGGTTCACTCACTACGTTGGGCGGAGAAATAAAGCCAGTGAATCAATACATTGATGTATCATG
This sequence comes from Thunnus albacares, assembly GCF_914725855.1. Classification (NCBI taxonomy): domain Eukaryota; kingdom Metazoa; phylum Chordata; class Actinopteri; order Scombriformes; family Scombridae; genus Thunnus; species Thunnus albacares. The sequence goes on from NC_058113.1 coordinate 32,088,541, forward strand.
TATCATATGCATCATCACCATGTATTTATAAATACAAACACTGTGGATTTCTTCCCGTGGAGCGGACATGCAAACTGTAGGCAGTTTGTCCTCTCAGCTTCCCAAGAGCTGCAGCTGACAGGTGGCTGCTTCTGTGGACATGAGACGCTGAACGCAGGTCGGAGATCATCATCATCACTGGACACTGACCGCGACGAACAAAGAACAAAGTACCTGAAAATTGTTTTGTTGTTGTTGTTGGTCTTTTACATTTACGATTTGAACATAGTTTCCTGTTGTGTTCTCGTTTTTTTTGTTTTTTTTTTAACTAAAATTAATCATTTTATAACTACGTTTTGATAGATTAGTTAAAATAGATAGATTAGTTAAGAGATATTTTGTTGTTTAAGTTTTAAATATAATTTTATATATAGTTTTTGTTCAGTTTTATATAGTACAATTTATATAGAATATTTATATTGTATAATAGTAGTTTATATAGTTAAGAAGTTATAAATGAAACATATTCTGTTTAATCATGTTCAATAACGTTTTCTCATTGTCTGTTCAAAATGTTGGCCCGGTGTGTTGTTAATGACATGTTGCATGTTGTTAGATTGTGACATGAAAGGTAACAGAACCAAACAGCTAAGTAAGGATGGGAGAACATAATCCAGCCTGCTCCCTGTTGTTACTATGTACTTATGGGGTAACTAGTCTGTACCTGCAGAGTAAGGACCGCTCCTTGTTGTTACCATGTACTTATAGGGTAAGTAGTCTGTATTTACAGAGTAAGGACTGGGAGAACAGCACATATGTTGTGGTTTATGTGTAATTAAAGAATAAAATCATTTTTCATAACTTCCTGCGTACCTTATTATTGTGTGATTAAAGATATACTATGTATATTATTACATTGCTGTATTGTTATTTTTTCATCCTTGGATTACAATACAAGCATTTCATAGCTGTGCCTGTTATGAGCTGCTGCAGTGCTGGACCAACATGGCTGCTAGGAGCTAATTTTCAAAAGTATAGACCCATTTCTCGACTTGTTCTATTGAAATTTATACAGTGAAGTAGAAGACATAAGCATAATAAATCTCTTGAGTGTGGGTGAAGCTTGCCTGTCAAACACACATGCATAAAAAATGATTGTCATGACTGCCATGAGCAAAAACATTTGATTTTAGTACACATATACACATGTAACGTACTGATTCATACGAGGAAGTTACACCATAAGTTCCGGGAAGTTACATGGTAAGTGATGGGAAGTTACACCGTAAAACGCGGGCTGTATCATAAAGTGTTTCCAAAAATGTTTATAGCCTGCTGTTATTTTGCATGTGCTCTGTGTACTATAATGCAGCTAAATAAATAAGTGCTGACAAAATGCAAGTCGACTCAGAGGCCTCTCAACTGATGATTTGAATAATTGACATTTAGGGGGCGTCCCAATTTACACTTTGGGATTGGTTGAAATATTTTATTTAGAGCTGCAACTATTACTTGATTAATTGATTAGTCAGTTGACAGAAAAATAATCATCAACTATTTTGATAATCAATTAAATGCTAAAAGTCATTTTAAAAGCAATTAAAATGTAAAACACTCCCCAGTTCCAGCTTGTTATTTTTGCTATTAGTTGTATGTGATCAGAAATTCAATATCTTTGGATTTTGGACTGTTTGGTGAACAAAATAGGTAATTTGACACAAATCGTCAAGAAGCATTAAAACCTTGCAATTATATAGTACATTATTTTTTACTCCTCCACGAAAGCTTCCAATGAAAACAACTTGTAAATCAGTGCGGATAGTTCAGTTCAGTTCAGTTCAGTTCAGACTTTATTAAAGACACAGTTGTCCACAGTTAGATTTTGGATAACGGACCAGACTGAAAAATACGTGACTTGACCTCGACTACAAACATTTAGTTATCCTCATGGGGATGTCAGTGGCAAAGTCTTTTTCTCTAGGATTTGTGTTGGGTGAAATAGGGTGATATTTTGGGCCTGATCTGACTAATCATGGTATGATCTGGCCCCTATTGGGCTCTCACTGATTCGTCCGGGTCCGTCCATGTTTGCTGGGTAGTTGCAGCCCTAAGATTATGATTACTGATGCATAAAAGCATTTAAATGTTCTTGACGGTTGAGCTGAAATTGGCTTTAATTATTTCAATATAATCAATAACGATTACTATAATCAGTGTATGACAAATTTTATAAACTGATAATAGAGTTTGTATACAAAATGAAACTACAGCTGTCAAAAAATGCAGTGGAGTCATATGAACAATATTTCCATGTAAATATTTCCATGTAAAGTAGATAAGTGAAAGTACCTTGATATTTTATGTAAATGTGCATCCACTGCTGATAATTAGTTTTACAGACCTCATTTGTCTTCCTGTTGTTGTTTTAACTTTTCCAGTCGCAAAATATTGTCAATAAAAAACTATTTATTCAGATTTCACTCAAAACAATCTGGAAAATGTACCTGGTGGTGATTTTACATCCACATCAAGTGACAGAGATGTTTCACTTTAATCTAGAAAAGAAAACAGTTATTCATATAAGTCACATGACACTGTTATTTCACCTTCATAACTGCACTATCAAAAAAAACTCTGAAGACCAGCGACCCGCATGACGTCTTCTTCCTCTTCCTGTTGTTATCACAGCAGCTGTCATCCTCATGGTCTTCTCTGAAGCTCTGTCGTCTTTTCCTCTCACATATTTCCTTCATGTCATAACTACTATTACCACAAAGGTCTCAGTCTTTTGGTGCTGTTAAAATGACCAATCAGCAATACATTTACTGTACTTTACATAAAATTTAGAGGTAATTGTTCATTACTTGAGAATTTACATTTTAAGCTACTTACACCTCTACTCGACTGCAGTTCAGATGTTTTTTTTTTTTTTTACAATTTATTAATTCATGCTGCTTGTTTGCTCCTTTTGTTCTCTTGTGTTTTATTAATCTGTTATTCATGTCATGTCTGTGTCCCCTGGTTTTAAGTTGTATGTTGTTTTGTAATATTGTTTAATAAAGCCTGGACGACAAATAAAACTAACCCAGTTAACTATTGAACGAAAAAAACCCGACATCCGTGTTTAAGGCTACGGTACAGTAATACGTTTCGTTTATAATTAACTTTTAATATAAGGTATATCTTACAAGTAATAAGACAGACACGGTACATGAAAGCACCAAATATACAGTAAGACCGAAACATTAACATATGAAACACTGTTAAATATTTGTTATGTTACCTTTTGTCTGCTTGCGTAGTTTGACCCGATAGAGGAAGTGAAAGTAAAAGGGAGCAGCAGCTTCAACAATAAAACTATAGAAAGAAAATGGGCGGTGCGGCGGTTAGAGCGGATGTGTGTAAGGGTGTGGAAAAAACCCACAATCCACGTCCCCTGATGGCAGTTTTACAGGTTGACAGTGTTCTGATAGTTGTATACAGGGTCACAGCTTAGACAGATCTGAGTATTGTCAGCGTGAAAATGAAAACTGATATTATGTCCACGTATAAGGCGTCCTGTCGTCGTGTGGCTGAATTGTCCATAATTTTTTAGCTAGTATGGAGTGGAGCTCAAGAATCTAAACTAAAGATGTTGTTATAATAATAATTAAATAAAAATCCTGAAGTGGCATTGAAAAGATTTCAGAAAAGGCTGGTTTAACTGTAATGTCATTGTGAGTAAATGCTGACACAAACACGACAGGTATGGTTTCCCGTAAGGTCAAACAGGTTACCAGGTACAGACAGGAAATTGGACAACAGGAAGTGGTACCTACTCCACACTGGGAGGGCAACACATACTCTATAATCTTGCAAGCAACATACAAAAACGACCCTTTTTACACATTAATTGATTGAAACAAATCAGGGCTACTGTGCTGGAGGCACATATCAACAAAACTCAGTGGTGAACAGGGGCAGTGCTCATTTAAATACTGTGCATACTTTATAGGCATTAAGAGTAAAGTGATGATGCCCTCAAAAAATGACATGAATACTTTTTATTAATCAGTTAACTTCATACAAAGTTGAGTAAATAGTGTCACAGCCCGGCTCAAAGGCTGCGACAAAATATGGGAGACGAGACGAGTTTTGCGACTTAGGATAAGTGCTTATTTACAAAATAATAAATGAGAACGGAAAAAACGTGGAAGTCAGTAATCAGTAATGTAGGCATGTGTGGATGTGTGGATGTGTGTGTGCGTGTCGGCAAACAAAAAACAAAACAGCCGCCCCGCGCTCGGAATGAAAGGGGCGAGATGAAGAGGAGAGAGAATCTCTGTAGAGGGCCAAGCTTCATAATCACGACCACACCGGGACCAGGTGTGCCTCATGATGGCGAAACGAGCCTCCGCCCTGCCCCGGAGCCTGCAAGACAAAAGGAAACCAGCAAACGGAACACAGGAGCACCTAGTGGAGCGGAGGGGTCGTCACAATAGCAGAAACCCAAATGAAATCAATATTTGCTGTGAGCAGCTTTGCCTTTAAAACAACAGCAGTTCTCCTCGGTTGACCTGCACACAGTTTTTCAGGTACTCGGCAGGCCAGTTGTTCCTGCGTCTTGGAGAAGTTGCCACAGTTCTTCTGTGGATTTCGGCGTATCAGCTGCTTCTGTCTCTTCATGTTAATCCCAGACTGACTCCATGATGTTGAGATCAGAGACCATCTGTTGCAGGACTCCTTGTTCTTCTTGTTGCTGAAGATAGTTCTTTATGACTCTGGCTGGATGTTTGGGCCCGTTGTCATGCTGCAGAATATATTTGGGACCAATCAGACGCCTCCCTGATGGTGTTGCATTATGGAGAAGAATCTAAACATCTAAAGTGCCTAAAACTTTTGCACAATACTGTATATTCTACCCCTTTCATACAAGAGACATGCATATGAATCACATCTGACTCAACGTGTGTGCTCGACCATTTAACTGAAGAACACTCCTATCTGTAATTACATTTTAGATATCCATAATAGCATTTCTCCTAGTCAAAATTATATTCTCACTAGTCAGAATGGTAATTAAAGATATCCACAATAATGTTCTTGCTAGTAGAAATTGTATTTCAAGATATCTACATCTTTGATTGTACTAGTCAAAAATAATTTTAAGATATCTAAAAATCCTTAAAGAATATAAGTGGCTGTATTTCCGTGGAGCACTCTGGGTTGCCATTTGCAGGATAAGGTTCTATATAAATAAATTTGCCTTGCATTTAACCTTTAATAGCTAGACTGGATATGTATTGCAGATATCTGTAATTCACTTCTCAAAATGAACATTTCAGATATCAACAACATCATTATTCCTAGGAGAAATTATGTAATTTTTGCCATTCATGTGTATTGGGCTTTCAGTTTCAGATATCCACAATTACATTCTGGATATCTGCAATAGAATTCTTACTAGAAAAACTCCAATTGTTAATAGTCATAATTTTAATTTCAGGTATCCAAAGTGAAAAACCATTTCAGATATCCACGATGTAATTTTGAATTTTCCATAATGTCATTTTGAAATGTCATTTTAGATATGTACAACTGCAATTTTACTCAGAAAAATACAGTTGTGGACATTTGTAGGAATATTGTGGATATCCATAATTGTAATTCTTCCTATCCAGAATGCAGTTTTAGATATATGACATTGTAATTGACGTAGAATAAACATAGTGGGTGACGTTCTGTGTTGGGCCGTGCTTTGTTTTGGCCACTCTCTGAATTGAGGACATGTGTAGTGCGACATCTAGTGACCAAGAATCTTCACCAACAGCATATGCCGACTTTAAAATTTGATTTGCTGCCAGGCATCAACCACATAACATGAATAAACGTATCCTTATGAATGGTATTCCAGAATTACGAAATAAAGTTTCACTTTCATTTATCTCTCACCTACATCTCTCTCTTTCTCAATTAGTCTGAATTATTGGTAATCAGGTAACACTTTGTCTTGAGTTGTTCATTCAGACAAATCCAGCGGACCTTAAAACATCAAGTCTAAACGCGCAGGCTGAACTGTGAAGAAAAAAGCGTCAGTAAGAAAACTTCATCCAACTCCTGCTAGACTTTTGACAAAAGGTAAGTCATATATATCTTATATATATATTATATATATTTTAAAGGTAAGCCTCATATTATTTTGCATTCACCAATTATTAACTGATTTCCTGTAAAATGCTGTCATTGTATCATAGGATTTTTGTAGTTTTCCAGCTACACAATATAAAACACGTTATTATTCTTACTCTTTCTGTACGACTTTTGTTCCATAGAGTTAACCGTACACTGCGGAATACACATCAGGCTTTTAGCACTTCCACAAAGGTAAAATGAACGTACAAAGGCACATACATTTGGTTACATATATGGAACTTGTTGGCTAAGGCGCACCCTAAAGAATCTCAAACAAACAAAGAAACTTCACTCATTATTTTAAACGTATTTGCTGATGCAATATAGTCGTATATGAACATAATTTCTAGAAGGGGTTGTACTCATTGACCTTCTGTGCGTTTTGTTCTGACTTGTGAGAGATAGATTCAAACTTTATGCAATAAGACTATTTGGAGAATAGCTGATGTTTATTCTATCAAACCTCTGAACCACATATTTTCACTGAATATTCAAAACAAATTCTAGTATGATTTTGTTGGGAGTTCTTAGCACGTTTCATAAAGGGGGCCAGAAAGCTGCTTTTCTTGTTTCATTATTTTTCATATGTAAATGTACCCTGACATAACGGCATGCAACCATTGCACCCATCTTATTGAAATATATTTGTAGTTTCTACTTGCTCTTGGGCCGTATTCAGACCGCAAAATCCCATTCATTTAAATGGGGGTAGTGAGTCATCTTCTGGAGAAACGCAACCTGGCATCACTGCAACTGAAGGCTGCGTTGGCCAATCACAGCCGGAGTAACCAGAACTGTAAATTCCGCTATGAGGGAGTAAAAAGACGTCACTAGGAGGAGGAGAGGACATTTTTCTTGCATTTCTGCATGTTGCTGTTGGTGGCCTCAGATCTGGGCTTTTGTCTGGATGAAGCCTCCCTAGACAACCAGTGGAAACAGTGGAAGATCAAATATGGAAAAGAATACAATGTACGTATTTATGTAGGTAGTGTAGAGAGACATTTCTATGTCATAGCAAGGGTCCAAATATCGCACATGCTAAAATTATGTGCCAGCATGTCTGCTCCCGCACAGAACTACTCTTGGGAGACTGAAAATGTGATCACTGTTATTAGTCTTTGGAGCCATTTCTAAACAAAGTTAGGGTCAAGGGTCAAGAAAGACTTTGGTCAAGTACCAAAGTCAAGAAAGACTTTGGTCAAGTACCAAAGTCTTTCTAATGAAGGAACATGTCACCCAGTGCAGCAGTGTGGCTCACTGATGTTTTTTTATTACAACGGAGGTCTACGGCACAGAGGAATAAGATATATTAGGCTTTGGATACACACACAATACTTGTTAGTTGTTTAACACATGAGATTTGTTGACAATAAGAAAAAATATGGAAAATTGCCCGACATATCCTTTCAGTTTGACATGACAAATGTAGTAAACTATAGTAACAGTGTTTCTGTTTCTGTTGTTTTGATGTGTTACTTAACTGTTAGGAATAAGCTATTTTAATATAACAGCAAAAGTCTCAACGGGATTAAATAGAACCATGTTCATTAAGTGTTTGATTTTCAAATGAAACAGAGCAGACGTCAGACAGGAGCCAAGAGGAGCTGCAGCAGACTGCAACAGCTGAGTGAGGTATATGTTCTATCTCACACAAGCTCCACCCTACACTGGACTCTATAGGTAATACTCTCCCCACAGAAATTCACGTATTCGCCCACTGAAATTTGCATAAACGTAGCCGGCCAATCAGGATGTGCCTATCTGAATACTTGTGGAGCCCACAGTATATAAGGCAACAAGACCGTTGTCTGCTATCCTTTTTTCTTCAGTGAAAGCAAGATTTGCCCACTGATCTGCTTTCTCCAAGGATGGAGTCGTCGCTTCAAGATGTTCATCACCCGTCATGTTCTGGCCTTGTAGCCAGCACAGACCCTCATGAATTCTGCTTCGAGTGCCTTGAACAAGACCACACAGAGAGAGGTGTTCAGCAGCCACCATCCTGTGTGGACTGCCGAGAGCTGCCCAAGATTAGATGCCAGCAGCGGTGGGATCACTTCCTGCATTACGACATGATGCTTAGCTGCAATTAGAGTGAGCCAGAGCTCATGATTGATGACACCGAGACCCCAGCTCCAGCTGATGACACACTGCTGCCACACCCAGTCATCCCACTGAGATAACTGTTTGCAGGTGATGACAACAACATCTCATCGGTGCCAGGTATGTCAGTGTCTCATGGAATCCACCACCAACATCTGCCTGCTGGGACTTCACGCAGGTGACCGTCGTGGCGGGTTGTATTGGCCCATAGATTTGGTGGGTGACAGATTGGGTGACAGATTGGACGACAGATTGGTCTTTCACCACCCTCTTGTGAAACATTTCCTGCAGGGTGTTGGTGGACCATGAAAGGTTAGGCCATGGCTTTACCCAGTTCAGTTGTATACTACCTGGGTTGGCTAGGGCCCCCTACTTCTCCGCTGAGGTGGCCTAGACTATAAGAAGTATGTGGGCTGTTGCAACTAACCTTTAGCCAGTCAGGATCAAGCGGCAACCTCCAGGGCTGAAAAATGAAGCCAATGCGGAAGTGTCAAAAACTGCAGTTCCTCGAATGGCCACTTGAGATTCCAAAAGCAAGTCAATCCCCATAGACCCCCATGTTAAAATACCAAACTTTACAGCAGAAATAAACATGTTCACAGCCTGGTACAAAAAATGGTTTTGGTCTCTATAGCTAATTTCCCCTTTCATGACAATTGTATGGGGGGTGAATCTTTTTATAACTCACTCGTTTAAATTTTATTAAGCTGTAAAGTTATGCATAATTAAGGACGTAGCCACTTTGAGTGACGGGTCGCTAGCTGCTAGGTGGCTTGTTTCAGCAACCAGGCTTCATTCGGCCTGCCTTAGTTCCACCTCTTAGTGCACTTTGGAGTTAGGTGGAGTCAGGTACTGCCAAGATGGCGCTGGCCAGAGCCGCCCACTTTGAGTTTCAAAACTGCTCTTCAGAAACCAATGGGTGACATCATGGTGACTATGTATATTGTTTTACAGTCTATGGTCAGGATCAGTGAGGCTGAGTCTGATGTTGTTTCATGGCTGGGTGTTTATTCATCGGGCTCCACCCACTGTACCCATAGAGTCCAGTGGAAGGCAGAGCCTGTGTGAGATAGAACAAAGGTTACGATATTGTAACCCTAGTTCTATTAGCACAGGCCTAGGGCCCCTGCCACTCCACACACCGAAGAGGTTGTGGGATGGCAGACAGTGGTCTCGCTGCCTTATATACTGTGGACTTTGCAGGTATTCAGATAGGCACGTCCTGATTGGCTGACTACATTTATGTTAATTTCAGTGGGCAAATGCATGGAGAAGAGTATTACCCATAGAGTCCACTGAAGGGCTTCACCTGTGCTACTAGAACCAGGGTTACAATATCATAACCTCCGTTTCTTGGTTTTAAAAGCCAGCTGAATGAATGTATGTACACGCAGACAGCTTCATGAGTGAAGACATTACATTAACTCTTACATATACTCTCAAATGTAATGTCTTAAGTTTATAAATTAGGTGTCGGCCTTCCTTTCATGCCAATAGAATAAATTGGTGTTGGATATTGTAGGATGAGGAGTATCGGAGGGCCATCTGGGAGAAGAACATGTTAATGATTGAAGCCCACAACCAGGAGGCAGAACAGGGAAAACACACCTACAGACTGGGGATGAACCTCTTCGGAGACATGGTGAGTTGAACATTGAGGTAGGCCTTCACTGTAATGTTACACAACTAAACAACATTTCACTGTGAAAGTACTGTAAGTATTATTCCTCTGTCATGCTGGGAAGAACAGTAGTTAATTATTTATGTATGTTGTGACAACTCCTCATATAGTTTTTTAAGCTTGTAGCCTTTCATGGTTTTTAGCTTTGTGATGAACATTATTTTAAAAAGACAAGGTTTATTGAATTGAATTGCAAGCGAACATTATCACATTTGTATTTTCTCATCCAAGGAAAATGTAAAAAGTAAGTTCATAATGATATGACAATGAATTTTATTGTATGGCTCTACACTTCACACAAAAGAAGGGAGGAAAAACAAGTCAACAATCAAGAAGATAGTAATCTCTCATATATGAGAATAGTTAATGATGTTAAAACAAATAAAATCTGATCAAATTAAAATGTAAAAATAATAAATTAATTAAAGGAAATGAGATGTGTAAGAAATTAAGAATAGAGAGACAGTATAGAAACAACTTCATATACTTAAAAAAACATTTACAAGACATCCTACAGGATAATTACAACATTCAATAATCAGGTCATGATGTGTAACTCTATAAAATCTACAAACTCTACAATGTTGCTTTACACTTTGTTAAACTGATCTAATGATAAGACTTATAGCAGAGTTTGTGGGGGAAAACAAAGACAGAGAAAAATGAATGTACAGAAATTCTGCAAAAATTAACCACAATGAACCTGGACTCCAGAGGTTTAAGACTAATTGTGCATTTGTGCTCAGTCGTAACTTGCTCTGTTGCTGTGAGTTGCTCAACATCAGCTAAAGCCATAAAACCTGAAACATGTCATAAAATGTAACTCTCCTCATCCAGACCTTGGAGGAAATGGCTGTGAAGATGACATGCCTCAGAGTGACATCAAATCATGTAAGATTTCTACATTTATTTATGATTTTTAAATATTCATTATTTTAATGGACACTTTGATTAACTGATTGTGTGGTAACTTGGACAACCTATGTGTCAGAGTAGACAAAACTATGTGTAACTTACTGGTATTAATGCATTTACACGTCACAATATTACTATACATCCATGACTTGATCTCACATCACTTACCACTTCCTGTTTTGGTATATTATTGAAATGCATAATTGCATGCTTTCATTGCAATATCATGACAGTTTTAACAGCAAAGACAAACAGAAAGACAGGCAGTCTAAAATATCACATTTAGGTGTACATTTACTAAAATACCATATTTAAATACATTTTTGAGGTGCTTGTGCTTTATTTGACTATGTTTTGCAAATTCAGGTCTTACAAAACAAATGATCAGTTTATAAAATATTATGCATCTTTAAAGATTTATGCACCAAACAGTATACAATGTGTATATAAAATTAGGGCACCTGTAAATTACATGTTGCTTTATGGTGGTGGTTATAACTGATTGTGGGTAAAAGTTTAAGCCAAATGTATATGTTAGAGGCAAAATCCAGTTATTGCAAAGGTCAAACCACTGGGTTTTTTTTACAAGACAGGAGTCCCCAACTCGGAGGCGCTGCAATGTATGAAGGACTTCAGAGACATGGTGAGTGGACACTAAGCTAAGCCTTCATCCTCAAGGCCTGATTAAGTTTTGTGGTGCTTTGAACTCTTGACATTCCTTACGTAAAGCCTTTGTTAAAGCTCCAAAAGCTTGAAATGTGAAGCAACATAGATCTAACTCATTGTCTCTCTTGTCTCTGGACTCAAGACCTTAGAAGAAAACGTTTACAATTTGACTTTCCCGTTGAAGCTGCCAAAATTTATTGACTACCGCAAGAAAGGCATGGTGACTCAAGTCAAGAACCAGGTCAGAGGAAATAGGTCAATGATAATATCATGCATGTCTTAAGCCTTACATCAATAGTAATCCTCAATCCCACAGTCTTAACTAAACACCTTACCTTATGCTCTACACCTTGCAGGGAAGCTGTGGCTCCTGTTGGGCATTTAGTGCTGTAGGGGCCCTCGAGGGCCAGTTGGCCAAAAAGACAGGCAAACTGCTGGACCTCAGTCCTCAGAACCTGGTTGACTGTGTCACAGAAAGGGGTGGCTGCAAAGGAGGAAACATGTCAAATGCCTTCAAATATGTGCGAGACAATGGAGGCATGAACTCTGAGAAGGACTACCCGTACATCGAAGAGGTAATGTGTTGGTAGGATGTGAAGCTTAGGGCAATGCCAAAAACACTGAGAAAATTATTCAAAATAAGCAGTGCCTTTCTCTCCTTGAGTGGGTTAAGTTCTCACTGCAATACCTGTCACTCACCATAATCAGTTGTTCTGTGGTAATGCCAAAGTATAGCCTAGCATATTTCAGAGACAGTTACCTAAAGAGCTGCTCATGATTGCAAGCTTAAACATTTGTTCATGCTAAGGTTGAAGAGAGCCTGTCTAAATTTTGTCCAAACCTTCCTCAGCTGCAACTGAAATTAAATTGCATTTTTAAAAATCTACTACAGCAACATATCTGCTCTGTAAATCCCTTGTCCTGTGTTGTTCTTTTGAGAAAAAATCTGAGACGAAAATGTCCTTATTTCCTTACAGCAAAACAAATGCTGCATAAAGCGGTAATGTCATAGGCAGAGCAGACAGTTACACTGAGCCTGATAGCATCCTGCTACACAAGAGCCACAGACTCAACAACCCACATAAACTTTCCTGCTAATGTCTCCTTATCTAACTTACAAACATGAACACATATCTTGTCCTGCAGCTTAGCTTGTTGAACGAGCCACCAAACAAACATTCACCGGGGAGAACTGCACCACTAACATCAGTTAGCACGTAGATAGCTAATTAGCTGCTCAGCTGTAGCAAATCAAACAGCATGTCATGGGCAATGTGATAACTACTTTCAAGTTGAATCATCTGAGTAAAACATATTTAGCACAAGTCAAAAGCATCATTAAGTGTTCAGTGTTCTTTTTATATACTGAAGGAAAACAGTTTATGGTCTTCTACTGTAGTACTCTCTGTTAATGCAAGGAAATTTTGCACAACGTGAAGTAGTGTAGTATGAATAATCACCCCAGTTTGGGCTGACATGCTGGCAAATTTACAGCCAATAAGACACTGCTGCTGTTGCTGTTGCTTGCTCTTCCTTTTCAGAAATGGTCAGCCATGTCCTGTCTTCTTCTTCCTCTCCACAGAACCAACCGTGCAGCTACAACGCATCAGCCATTGCAGCCCAGTGCAAAGGCTTTGAAAAGGTTCCAGAAGGGGATGAATGTGCACTGGCCGAAGCTCTGTATGAAGTGGGTCCTCTGTCTGTGGCCATCGCCAGCAGTCAGAAAGAGTTCATGTTCTACAAGAGTGGTCAGTCCCCAACAGAGTTCAGGTTTCTTTGTTAAAGGACACTGCTGGTGTGTATCCTCATGTTTAGAAATGCTGGCTCATTTGATGTCACAATGAGATGTGTTAAATGCCTAGACTGTGAAAAAAAAAAAAAAAAAAAAAGGACACAACCACCATGACATCACCCATTGGTTTGTGGACTGCCGTTATGAAGCCTTGAGACTGGCTATCTGACCATCGCCATTTTGGATTTTTGGAGCCAAAAGGGGCCATATTTGGATGAGATGGTGGCGCTGACCCTAGCGCTAGCTGCTAGCTTGGTTAGCACGGTGCATTTACAGTCTATGGTTAACTGTGATAATGCTAATGCTGATACTTGCTGGCAAAAAACAGCTTAAAACCACTGAACCATTTCAGTACAACCAAATGCTTTTTTAGGCGACTAAAATGTTAATTCTGTGAAATTTCAGCAGCTACACCTATCCTCTGTGAATCTGGGGTTACGCCTAACCAACATTGTCACCATGGTAGCAATTTGTCAATCACAAGGTAGCCACACCCTAAAGCATACCCTGCTTTATTGTCTATTTTACTGTAAATGGATTCATAATTTACAAAATGAACATCATGCTGTATTGAAGAAGACTTGACACTAGTGATTGAGACCATAAACTCATTAGGAAACAGTTTACTGAGGTAATAAATCATAGACTTCTATACAATCGGACTTCCTTTTGCAACCAGCGGAGTTGCTGCGAGTCAGTCGCTTGCTGCAAATTGACTTGATAGAAATGTGTGCTCGAATTCATGGGCTTTGTCAACATTTAAACACACACACATTAAACCAGAACTACTTCTTTTAAATCGTCTCTAAAAACTTACTTCTACCAAATAACTTTTGCGTAATTATTTTATCTGTTACTTTTGTGTTACTTTTATCCATTATTTTATTATTACCTTTAACTGTTTTATGTGTTATTTCTTGACTGTGATTTTGTATTTCATTGTTTCCTGCTTTGTTTTACTTGTCCTTGTTTGTATAGCACTTTGTAATGGTTGTTTTAAAAGTGCTATATAAATAAAGTTATTATTATTATTATTATTGTTATTATTATTACAGTAGTGGAGTTAAGGAACTACTGCCCCTAAAGTGGTACAGACCTTGTATCATTAGCTGTCCATCTTAAACCATCACACTATATCAAATAAATTGATGACATGAAATGAAATGAAGGTAAATCTCTGACAAAGTCATTGTACATTGATTTGTTGACAATAAGAAAAAATATAGAAAAACAGCAGACATACCATTTAAATATGAGTAAGGGCTCCGGGTCACTCTCTCTTCCTCTCATGTGCGCAGGTGTTTACTACGACCCCAAGTGTGACAAAGACAACATTAATCACGCTGTGCTGTTAGTGGGCTACGGAGAGACTAGAAAGGGTTTGAAATACTGGATTGTCAAGAACAGGTGAGACATATCACTGGTCTGAATGATGTCCGGTTGTTAATGTGGCCGCCAAAGTGAGACAAAAGGTTGTTTTTTTAAAATGAGGTTTGAACTGTGGATGATCAACACCTCTCATTCTCTGCTTTCTGACAGCTTTGGAGAGTCTTGGGGCAAAGAAGGCTACATTCAGATCGCACGTAACCGCGATAACCACTGTGGCATTGCCAGTGATGCCAGCTACCCACTCATGTGAATGTACAAATGAAAAAGAGGGCAGATGAAGAGCTCCTTCCTGCACTACTGCAACCATACATGTCCTCTAACTTTAGCCTTTTAGATAATAGTTCAGCAAACAGACACACATATTTCATACTTTTGTATAAATTGGATGTTTTTACACTAAAAATTTCATTTTTTTCCCTTCAGAGCCACATATAAATGCAAAAAAACTCCAAAAACCATTTACCATAGATTTTCTTGTCATAAATTAAAATAGTATACTATACCAGCATCCAAAGTACTATAAACAAGTATCTACTACAGCAAGTCAAATGTGAATAAATCATCACTTTAATGAAGATATAACATCTCACTTTACTTTTATCGTGCTTAACAATCTTAATCATATAAAAGACATAGATGATGAATGCAAACAAAACATTATTTCTTTATTAAAATCATGAACTTACTAAGGATTAACCTAGATACTCTTTAAGATTATGAACAGAGAGACAGAAAGATTAAATGTTATAGAGGAAGATTCAAGTGTATGGTTTCATTTTGGTGTTTTTGTGTTGGATTTATCAGTTTGAGTATTGACTCTTCGGTCCGTTTACTACAGCAGCATCCTAATTTTAAAGAGCTTTGGTAACACAAGCTTATATAAAAAAAAATACCTTAAATAATTAAAGTCTTTTTATTTATCCAATTTAGCTTTTTTCAGTTTTTATGACTTTTCTGTTTGCTTTTTATTAAACCAACTTTGAGGGTTAATATCTTACACTGCACTATAACTTTTATTCTCCTGTTTTATCTGTCTTATTCTATTTTAACTTCTTTTTATTTCCAATTTAACACTTTCTAAATTGTATTTAAATGTCATTTTACATTGCCTTGTGTTGCTTTTATATTCTGTCTTGATGCCTGTTGTGTTTTTTGTAAAGCACTTTGAATTGCCTTGTTGTTTTTGGGATTGCAATACAAATAAATGTGCCTTGCCTTACAAACGAACAAGCAAACAGACAAAATGAATATAATATCATCCACTCTAAAATGGAAATTAAAGCCATTGTCAAAAAAAAACAAAAGAGCCAAACATTAGTGTGTGAAACATTTTGTTTATTCATTTCATACATGATAACACTCACACGCTGCTGAGCTCTTTGGGTTTACAGGATTAGTCTTGAGGTAAAAGGCTATAAATGTAATAGTGGTAATAATGCCCTCCAGTATATACAGGCACTCTAATGTTAGTCATTGGTACAGTCTGATGTTACTTTATACTTATAGTTAATATAGTTTACTTGTTAAATTGATGTTTAAAATGGAATGTGACATTTCAATCTTGTTCATACAACTGTGATTAAAAATTAACATACATAGAAATGACATGTTCTGAAGTTGTTATGAAAAGATTTTAAAAGGCTAGTATGTCCCGTCTGATTGGTCTTTTCTTCTTCATACGCTCATGGTGACCTGGATAAACTAGAGAGAGAGAGAAATACACCCATTATTGTTATACAGTACAACTCTCCATCATCAATCATGTTGCAGTCTAATCTTGGCTGTGGCTGATCTCAACAGGCCGTCATATCAAATTATAACGTGATTATTTGCTGTTGTGTTAACATTTTGTTTGCGCCGCTTCCAAAATATTAGTTACTGTTGCGTTGTGAGAGATGGAAAAAGACCAACAGAGTTTATTATTGTATCTCCGTAAGGTCAGAAAACAAAGTAACGAATCCTTGGAAGAAACATTGTTTTGCAACAATTTTTTGAAGTTTTCAAACTTGAAATTAGCAGCAGAGTTTAAACATCTGTTTTATTGAAATCCATTAGCACACGATTCACATTTTTCATGTTATAACTGTAAAAAAGAGCTGCAACTCAAAATTGTCTTCATTATCTATTAATCTGTTGATTATTTTCTCGATGAACTGATTAGTAGGTTGGATGATAAAATGTCCAAAAATGGTGAAAAATGTCAATCACTGTTTTTCAAAGCTGAAGGTGACGGAATCAACATTTCACATCGACATTTTTTCTTAAAAAAATTACTCAAAATGATTATTCAATTATCATAATAATTGGTGATTAATATTCTTTTGATTGACTGATTGATTAATCAACTAATCGTTGCAGCCCTACTGTAAAATATATTATTTACTTGCACACCAACTGCCACAATAGTTCACTTTCAATACTGTATATGGTATACTTATACCATACTTATATAGCCTACATATAAATTATAATTGTGACATAAAATCATAGTTTATATCTTAGTGAAAAGCAGTTTTGTGTGTAAATTGTGCCGAAACCCTTCCATAGTTGACTTTGATATTACATATATATAAATATATGCAACAATACATGGAATAATACATATAATTGTGATTGTAATAATCACAAAAAACACATTTTTGCTGCAAGTCCATGCCGTATAAACAGTGGACTTTTTTTTATATTTTTCCTTGAAGCACATAGAAAGATGAAACCTGATCTTAAATTTAAAGCTGCTGACTGTGATCTTGACCATTTTATTTTAATATGGGCTACGGCTGTGAGGTCATAAATTCATCACTGATCCATCACACACTGGCCAACACACCAAGTTAAAGACATGAGTGCCGGGCCAGCATGTTTTTACTGACCGAGCAGGTCTGCTAGCTAAACATTTGTTGTTTTGTGGCAGAGAGTGGAGCGTATTACAGCCAGTTCTCCTGCGCAGCGATGATGGGCTCAGATGTGACTGATAGCAGAAGCAACATCAAAGCTTTAGAAAACCAAAAAGTGACAGTTGTGGGAACTTACATCATCATACTGAAATGTGGCGTTGCCAGACTGGTTCGTGTCTCTCCTTCGGAATTGATCTGAAAAACACAAACACATTAAAAAAAATCCTACGTGATGAGCTTTTTTAATAGTTTTATAGTTTATTAAGTATTTGTTTAACTCTGCAACATTGATTTTTAGCATCATGATGACAACATGAGCTCGAAGGGTCTTTTTGTTCATCACTTCGGCTGCGTGGGATGATTGTAGCTGTACAGTCTAAAGCAAGCAAGCAGTGTAAAGCACTAACAAAAACACCCACAACTTTGAGGGACTTTCCTATTTGCCACATTTGTCCACATCTTGTCTTCATCTCAAACACAACAAATATTTTTTATCCATAAGATCATCAAGCTGTGGAAGAAAGGTCCTCAAATGAAAACATACAGTTCTGATGATTGAGTCAAACTGCTCAAACAAGCTGAATGAGATGATTTATCTACTTCATAAAGCTCTCAATGAGCTGCCAGTCTGTTAATGTTTCCTCTACTGTTAAAATGGTGTTGAGTGCACGCTGCTGAGCTGCATTTAACTTCTTTGTTTGTTTTTTATGCCAACGGTCAGATTCCATGAATATTTCAGCCCACTCACCAGTCAGAGCTCGGAGTCTCACACAGCAGCTCACAAATTCATCGAAGGGGATCCTGCCGTGTGTGCTGTAGCGCTTCATGATGCAGTTCATGGCCTGAGGGCTCAGATTGTAGCCTGCGCAGAAACACACACATTATCAATATCAGTTTATTTCAAGTGCTCATCACCCAGTGAATGAGTCTCTGCACACTTTACAGGTTAAAATATAATATGAGACACACAACTATGAGACCTCACATATAAAAACAACATTAAGATATGAATGCTACTATAACAAAAAAGTTTATATAGCAACAGTAACAGAAGTGAGGCTTTAAAGGACGGGTTCACAATTTCACATTTATCTTTAAACAGCAGTCAGGTGTCCATATGAGCAGTGAAAGAGGTTTTCCTCGCTGTAATCATTCCTCCTGTTCATACTGGATATTAAAAGATCCTTCAAATGTGCTTTCAATGGAAGTGATGGAGTTGATGTGAAGCTTCTATTCAGCTTCAGCAGTCTGAGTTAGTCATATCAAGTGGATATCTGACACATTTACAGTCTTTTTAGCATCAAATTCCCTCTTTGTGTTTCCTCGGACAGTATTTCCCTGTTGAGCTGCAGGTGGAAGTATAGTAACAAAAAGAGGAACTTTGGCACTAAAAAGACTGTAACGTTGAAAGATATCTACTTGATTTGACTCATTTGGACGCTGAAGCTTCATATTAGCTTCAGATAAACTTTTAAATACATTTTTGCACAGATGGAGGACTGTGGATTTTGTCCTCCATCACTTCCATTGTAAGGTCATTATGAAGGGATCTTCTAATGGTCAGTATGAACAGGAGGAATGATTACAGCAAGAAAAACAGGTTTCAATGTTCATTTGGGCTCCTGACTGTTGTTTTAAGACACACTCGAAAAATTGTGAGCCCGTCCTTTAAGCCTAGATTTGCCTGTTAACGGACATGATGGAGTATATGAATAGACTGAAGATGTAAGAACAGACAATCCATTTAAAGTCTCATAATTCAGAAGGAGGAATTTGAAACTTCCTAGATCTCATATGGACTCTGGCAGCTCTGTTTTGGACCAAGTGAAGACCTGTTGTTGTTTTCATGGGTAAGCAAGAGAAAAATGACAACTGCAGAAAAACAGCAGTTGTCAAATAAAGACCATTTTGAACTGAAAGTTCTCCCAAAGTGACCCCCATCCAGTAGAATAGTGAAATAAGTTTTTTATTATGCAAACGTTGGCAGTCGATGTATGTTTACTGTTTTTATTCCTGATTTTAGACATTAAGAAGACCAAATTGCAGTATGCATTTAACAGGTTGTTTTGCTAGTTTGACCCTACCCAAGGTGACGATGGCCTGCTGCAGCTCATGGCCCTCCACGGTCCCGCTGTGGTCCCGGTCGAAGGATGCAAAGGTGTTCTTCCAGCCGTTCAGAGCCTGCCACAGCTCCTTGAACTCATTAAAGCCCATAGTGCAGGACATGTCCCTCTGAGACGACACTCACAGTCAAGGACCAATCACATACCTCTCAAGTTAGTGTTTCTTTCTCTCTACCATGATCACTCCATGATGCTGCTGATACAGCAAATGTCTATACTCATAACATGTAGGCTTACCAAGAGGATAACTATGAGGTGAGACACTCTGTAGCTACAATATGTCCTAATTTTCATTTTGTTACTATAAACTAAAGGTTATAGTTTCCTGTTTTTGCAGGAAGTTTTAAAGAAATTAAAGTATTTTACTATGTTGCCGAGGCAGGAAATGATACAAGACATCCATCTTTGGGTATTCTTAATTTTGGCACTTTTCTAACAGGGCAAAAAGTTTCCCCTATACATTGGTGTATTTTTGGGTGGGTCTATTTTTCCTGGTTTGGGGCTCTTAGTTCTAATTCAGATGAATCTTAATGCTTTTTAGACAACAGTGTTCTTCCAGCTTTGTGTCAACAGTTTCCTGTTTCAACATGACGATGCTCCTGTGCACAAAGTCAGCTCCATAAAGAAAGAGTTTTCCCAGTTGGTGGTGTGGAAGAACTTGACCTCAACCCCATCCAGCACCTTTGGGATGAACTGGAACACTGACTGAGAGCCAGATCATCACCCAGATCAACACCTGTGCTGGACCTCACTAACGCTCTTGTGGCTGAATGGGAGCTAATCACTGCAGCCTTGTTCAAACATCTGGATTTTAAGACTGAAACCAGGAGAGTGGAGGCTGTTATTCAGTGTGTTTACATGCACTTAACTGACCTTGTTACTCTAAATCTGTGTTTACATGCAGCAGGTCAGTCATCAGATTTCTCCTCTACCCTGACTGAGGTATAGTAACCATATTAATGATAGAAGACGCTGCATGCTAACATTTTGTGAGAGGAAGACAGGCAGACTCAGTGCCAAAGTGTCAAACATTCAGCAGTGGAAACTGACTTATCTTATCTGCTTCGAGTAAGTTTCAGTTTTAGTTGAACGTTGGATGCAATTACTTAAAATACGAAGACGCATCGCTCTGTGTAATGGTCTCTCCTTTCATCCTGACACTTCATGCTTTCCCTGTTTATGTTTACAAAGCATCTGACCAATCTGATTCAAACAAAGAAAACTTCCAATGGAACATGTAGTCCCAAGAACACAATATCGAAAGCTCCGGCTACTTTTCCACTGATGCTGGTGGTGAGAAAATGTTGCTGTAGTCTGACAGCAGCATAAACACAACCAGCACAGGAAGACGTACTGACGATGACAGTAGTGATGGCGACATATCTCCGCCCTTGCTCTGTTTTAGATGATGTCTGACCTCAGACAGAAAGGCCCTGAGGAGAGTGGTGAGGACAGCTGCTATGCAAATGTGCATTATTATTTATTTATGCATGTGCAATATAACACAATCATATGTGCAACAACTCTCCCCCTTTCTTTTCATGTTAACATTCCTTACATCTCACACCTGTGCAATGTCCAGAAATGATTTATTTATTATTCAATTTTTTTTTGTTTTTTTTAATATATATATTATTTATAGAGCTCTCTTTTTATATTCTGTTTTTCTTTTTATTTATCTGTGTTTTTAACAGTATCATACTCGTAATTTCGTTCTGCTTTGCATCACTGATGTTTTGCTGAATGACATTAAAAGGATCTTGAGTCTTGAATGCATGTTAATGTTAAACTCACTGTTATTTTAGCCACTGAGTGTTTTATCATTAACAGTTTCCATCTTGTGAGTCAATCTATTCAGCCTCTCTGATTGGCTGATGGGTGAAGGATACATCCAACATGTTGATCATCAGTCTGCAGGTCTCCAGGCTGAAGGCTGTGAAATAAAAAACAAAAACTGTAAACATCCGGGACGATGGACGAATCGAAAAACACAATTTACATGTCAGAGCTTCTGCTTACACATAAGAGCAGATTTTAAATGCCAAAAAAAAAAATAGAGTAATCCTACAGGTCTTCCTTCACTTCCTGATTTACTTCCACATTGGTTGGGAAATAACAGAATACTGTATTAGCGGCAGCAATAAGACCACCACTGCTTATCAGAAGACTGCACCATAAATATAAATAGTGAGTGTATCCTGCTGCAGTCACATGTTAAGAGATTACTGGCCAAAGGTAAAGGCATTTGCTAGATTATTAGCATTAATGAACTCCATCCAATCATTATTTTATACTTATACAATCACCTGACAGCAGAAACACAAAGACAGACGATACAAAATGGGGTCACAGAGACAGTCAGAGAATGTCAACTGACCACAACAAACAAAGCTTGTTCTATTCAACCCAGAGAGTTCGGCTGCATGAAACCTGACACGCTCTCTGTCCCCACGTTTCCTCTTCATCTTAACTGTCAACCACACAATAAAAACCGTCACTCAGCAGACGTAGTGTGTACTGTCCTATTTGTACTAACTGAGTGTCAGGGCAGATGTGACCACACTGGATATAATACCGGAAGTGTCTGTTGACACTAGGCTTGGGCGGTATATGGTTAATGACGGTATTTGTAAAAAAAGAAAAAGACTCTGTATGAATTAAGCCGGATTTAAAACTACCATTAGTTGCCACTGACTATTTTAGAATCTGGCCAAATGTCTTATTTCTGTCAGTTTTATGTGCTGAGGTGTGTTTGAGGTAACAACAACTGATTAAGAGATGATCCGTCAATAATCTGGCCGTTGGACAATCACATGGATGTCTGCATCTTTCAGATATCCGTGGCACAATTTATTTCTTCTTACTTCCTGTTCATAGTAGAATTGCTCAAAGTAACGCTGCCTTTTTGTGCTACGTTCAGTGTGAGCTCCACGTTATGGTACGGTAAAGTAAACCGTACAGTGTGAGCATAAACTTCACTGTGCAGGGACGCCAGTTTAAACATGTAATGAGTTGTGTTTTCCCACCAATGGTCGCCATCTTTCTCGGCTGCCTGCGTATTCGTCCTGTTGCCCTCTGTTAGCGCAGCGTAGTTGTGCACTACAATACTTCATGTTAATAAAAATCTCTGAGGAGATTAAGAGGAAAAGGAAAATCTGCATCTGTAAAGTAGCTAGTAGCTACCTAGCTAGTAGCTACTTTACTAGTGTAAAGTAGCATAAATTGGAGATACTTAAGGTACAAGTACTTCAAAATTGTACTTCAGTTCATTAATTGAGTAAAAGTATTCAGTTACTTTCCACCACTGGTTCCAGACTTCTGATGCATTTGTGTTTTAAGTGGATTTTTAATTTAAAAAATCGTCTGATGTTCTTACGCTGGTAAGAGCCAGAGATGCCGGAACTAGTGAGGCAGCGCTGCAGCTCGTCTGGTGAGATCTGTCCATCCTGTCAGAGAAATACACAACGCAACAGTACAGTCAGATAACAATCAGCTACTGCACAAAGAGAAACATCAATGTCCCAATATGTCCAGGTGTCTTACCTGTCCAGCTACAGCTGAAAAGTATCCATAGAGAGGATCCTGCTGCTGAGAGAGACACAGAGAAACATGAAGGATTTAGTGATTTACTTCTTCAAATTATTCAGTTATTTCTTCTTTTATATTTGCTCCAACACCAGTTCATGACCTGCTGTAAAGACTCCATGAAGATGATCTGTGCTGCGACTTATGATTATTTTTATCAATTAATCTGCAGATTATTGTTTAAATTAAGCAATTAATTGTTTTCCCCACAAAATGTCAGAGTGAAAAAAGTGCTATTAATAATTTTCCAGAAGCCAGAGTGATTTATTCAAATTGCTTGTTTTGTCCAACCAGCTGTCCAAAAGCCAAAGATACAGTTTACAATCTGGATCTTTGATTATCGATTATAACAATAGTTGCCAATTAATTTTCTTTCGATTGACTAATCAGTTACTCAAATGAAAAATCTGGGTTCTACGCTACAAACCTCCAAGTACAATTTGTTTACTAGACAATCAGAAAGTCAAATCAAATCAGTTGCTAAATACTGTACAGATGTGTAGTTGAATAACTTTATTTGAAGAAGTTACATTTATTATAATATTTAACACAGGACACCTAGTCAAACATCTTCAGGCTCAGTGAAAATCTGTTGAACAAGGTTTCAGAAGGAATTTAAATGATGCTTCAGAATTTACAAGCCAAAAACCTCCAACATCCTGCTGGTCGTCACATCCTGAAGGTTCTGAATTAAATAAGATAAGAACAACCAGCGAGGACATGTAAGCTCTATAATATTAACTTAAATTAACAGAAAGAGGGTCTACTGAGTGAAAGGTTTAAATAAAGTTGAGATGAAGCAACGAGGCTGCATTCAGGAGGCTTCTTTTGATATTTTGCAATCATGTTTTAAAATCTTTCCTGTTAACTAACTGGGAGCAGATGCAGGTTGGCAAACGTGTGTGTGTGTGTGTGTGTGTGTGTGTGTGTGTGTGTGTAAATGTGTGAGGGAGATCAGTGTGTTGTTTACGCTCCATTTGCCTAATTCGCCTTGTCTCAATTCTCAGAAATGTCACATTATCAGCACAAAACTCCTATTCACTGACGCGTAATCACTGCCTGCTGTCTGCATGCTGTACATTGTCCACCAGCGCTGACTCAGTGTGTTCGTGTATGTGTGTGTTCATACTGACCACTGAAAAGTTTGATCTGATTATCTAGTGTGTGCGCCTCGAGTCTTGTAAAGAAACCTCATCCTTCCTCACCCCAGATGTATTTTATTTCCAAGAGAAAACAAAAAGACACCCACACACACGCACGCAGTGTAAATGGTATTGATTGCCTCAATGCTTCAAACTGCACAAGACATCTGTTTACAATTAGAGCTTACAAATGAACATGAGTTTGGACTCAGTGATGGAGTAAAACAAAGTACATTTACTCAAGTACTGCACTTAAGTACAATTTTGATGTACTTTGCTTGGGTATTCAGCTACAGTTCAGAGGGAAATACTGTACTCCACTACATTTATTTGACAACTTTAATTACTAGTTTATTAACTGATTAAGATTACACATCTAAAATCAATGATGAACTTATAAAATATGACTACAGCTGCAACAATTAGTCAATAAATCAATTCGTTGCAAACTATTAAATCAATCACCAGCCATTTTGACAATTGTTACTATACTTCCACCTGTTTCTCAACAGGGAAACACTATCTGAGGAAACACAAAGAGGGAATTTGATGCTAAAAAGACTGTGAATGTGTCAGATATCCACTTGATATGACTAACTCAGACTGATGAAGCTGAATATAAGCTTCACATCAACTTTTAAACGCATTTTTGCACATTTTGGCCTCCATCACTTACACTGAAAGCACATTTGAAGGATCTTTTAATATCCAGTATGAACAAGAGGAATGATTACACCGAGGAAAACCTCTTTCATTGTGTCATGGACACCTGACTGCTGGTTAAAGACAGACTTTAAAGAAACTGTGAACCTGTCCTTTAAGCACCCGTTATTAACCGATAATGACAGTTAGCTGATAGGTTAGACAGCTAGCTAGTCATCTGACATGATCATGACGGATTTCATGTAGAAACCTTTAATAAACAGATAATAACTGTTACACCTTCACTCTTGTGCAAGTTTGGCAACTCAATCATCTCTGTCTAACCTTATTCGACCCAACTTCCGTACTGTTTGGACAAGACGTTCTGGGACGGTGGTCGGTGGATATATCCAGCTTTTAGCCGATATTTCATCACATATATATGTTTTTTCTTACCGCTCCTGGGAATCCACCGGGGGCTGCGCCGTATGGTCCTGGGTACGCCATTGTTGAGTAATGTTAAGACTATTGCAAAAGCTAATAAAATGGGGGATTTACGATCGAAAGACGCTGTTCTCTCACTGTAAACCCTGAGGGTGTGTCTGCCGGTGTACACTGACTGACGCCCAAAAACCAAAATTATTAAGTGTTTTAAACTAGCCTGAATCACCACAGCGGGTCTAAGTGTTTAAGTCTAAATCTTAGAGGCAAACGGGAAAGATATGCCAAAAATTCAGAACCTTAAAGGACGGATGTTTAATATCCCGTTTCCTCAGCGCGAGCTTCACTGCTGCACTCTGATTGGCGGTGAGTGACCATGTGACAAAATCCACCAATCGAATCAACCATATTGCTTATCACAGAGATAGAAGGGTTTCAATGTCAATGAAAAACAGTGTAATAACAACTAAACAGACACACACACACAAACTACAACCATTAACTGTAATGGACACACACTGAACAGACCAGTTTGTACGTTTGTGAGCAATAAAAACACCCTCAACACATTTCTCTTAACCTGAAATGTTTTGATGGTCCACCCAAACAGTAGGAACACTTTTCAATATAATCCAGTACACCAATACAAGAAGTACTCAGATCTTTTACCAAAGAGAAAGTATATATATATATATATATATATATATATATATATATATATATATATATATATATATATATATATACACATATATATATATATATATATATATATATATATATATATATATATATGTATATATATATAACCATAGGTGCCTGGTTATCATTAAAATGGGGGAGCAAACTTGGAAAGATGCATAATTCATGGGGATGAAAATTTTTGCAGGCTACTAGGCCATCCTCAAGGATGAAATAGTCTTACAACACATCACAATATGATTTGTATAATTAAACCTGGTTAAACAATGTTAAATCTGAGGGTTTCTATCCTAAATACTCACAAGGCATCTACAAAGTCTAATAATTTCTACACAGTAAAAACAATTTGAATGAATGAAATTGACTCACAACAACTATATAATCCCACACACAGGTTCTAGTGGTAGCTATTAGCACCACTAGCTGAAGTATTTGTAATATTATACAGGAATTAATAATCATAACTTCAAAAGCAGATTATTTAAACCTACATGATCTCAAAT
The DNA here is from genome assembly GCF_914725855.1 of Thunnus albacares. Classification (NCBI taxonomy): domain Eukaryota; kingdom Metazoa; phylum Chordata; class Actinopteri; order Scombriformes; family Scombridae; genus Thunnus; species Thunnus albacares. The sequence continues at coordinate 32,115,266 of NC_058113.1, forward strand.
TAAGGAATATTTTAATGCACAACTTAGAAGGTAATTTTAGCTCCTCAAGACTTAAAAGGGCCATTTTAGTTGAGGACTAGACCTTACTGCCCCTCAGAGTAAACCTGCTGCTGTCATTTAGCCTGTATGAGAAAATGAGAGAATAATCATAATAATGAAAGTATTTTACAGAAGTCTAAACAAGTTACTTTCTCACAACAGCATGAAAGTAAGTTGTTTAGACTTCTGCAGTTCTACTTTAGTTTCAATTTTAGTCAGACTTTGGATGGAATTATTATACATTTTAAATATGATCACTTCATGTAATAATCTCTCATCTGACTGTTCTGCATTGTGCTTTCATTATTATGATTATTCTCTCATTTTCTCATACAGGCTAAATGAGAGCTGCAAGTTTATTCTGAGGGGAACTAACATCTAGTTCTAAACTAAAATGGCCCTTTTAAGTCTTGAGGAGCAAAAATCACCCTCTGAGTTGTGTATTAAAATGAAACCATGTGAGAAGTTTAGAAGAAAAAATCACTGTTGACAACTTCTTAAATGTGACCCCGACTACACACTGCTTTTTGTAAGACGTCAAAAGCCAAAAAGGTCTTTAACAATGTGTTGTATTTTAAAAGCTTGTTATATTATCCATTGTGTCAAATCTTCATCTGAAAAGTAACTAAAGCTGTCAAATGAATGTAGTGGAGTAGAAAGTACAATATTTCCCTCTGAAATGTAGTGGAGTGGAAGAATAAAGTAGCATTAAATGGAAATACTCGAGTAAAGTATAAGTACCTCAAAATTGTACTTAAGTACAGTACTTGAGTAAATTTACATAGTTATTTTCCATCACCCACTACGACCTCAATAATAAACATTAAGTAGAATTATCACCTTTCTGACCATGTCAACAAAACTGAAAATGTATAAGCTTTGTAAAAGTAGAATTTATGGCAGACCTGTTGTATTGGATTGCATTAGATTGCACCGGTGTTCCTAATAAAGTGTTTGGTGAGTATAGACAGTATATTATATGTAAATGCAAAATACTGGTATGATCCATTAATGGAGGGCATTACATCAGTGGTTGAGACAAGCTGCCCAATCAGCTTGTTCTGTTTAGTGACACATACAGTCTCTTCTGCTGCATCCAACTCCGGTCCAAAGGAAACCCATCTGAGGCTCCATCTGTTGTTTCAGAGGTAGAGCAGAGAGGAAGAGGAAGGGAGGGGCGACGCTCCATATCACCATCCTGACCACAAATACAAACATTCACTGAAGCTCGAGCTCAGGCTGGGATGTACAGACTGAATCCTGACTGCTGGGTTGGGTCGCCCAGGCCTCATCTGTGTCTCATTCCTCAACACCAGGGGAGCCTCGCTTCAAGCCTCCCAGGCCACCAAGAGGAAGAGGAGGAAGAAGAGGTGGAGGACCACCCTGCTGTTTGTTGCTACACTACAGGTGGGTTAAACATAAGATAATGTAAGAAATGTTATTGATTCTAATATGGAAATTAGGTTGTTGCAGCAGTAAAAGCAGCAGGACTCAGCAAGGAAAAACTGAAAAAAGCATTATTATACGATTGGAAAATAATGTTAACAATAAAAATGTTAAAAATAATAAACAGAAGTCATTCTTAACTTATAAGCCAATATTATCTTAACACTGCTAAAAGATACTATAAGATAAGATAAACTGTATCCTGCATTTACAGGAGATCGTACTCATCACTGTGCTCTATATGAAAAAGTAGCAACAAGATGAGAACTACAAACTATCACTTTAATGTATAAATGTCTCCTAAAGCTGCCTCATTATATCACATCTCCTATCCAACTGAAAACCGCCATGAAACTAGATCTCAACACTGGACTTGATACTTGACGAGTAAATACTTAACTTGTACCTTGAACTTCAGTACTTTGCACCATAACTTGAAATAACTACAAAGGACTTTAAACCTTGAACGCCTCATCTGGCTGGATCTATTTAAACTGTTCATTTTGACCTTTTGTAGAGATTTCTACAATTGCCTCTGACAATGTGTGTGTGTTATGTTTTGTCTCTCTTGCAAAACACATCATAATCTCAATGAGGCTACCTGATTATTCACAGGTCATAAAAATGAGCTTGTTGATCCTGTTGAGGTGCTTTCAGCCTGCAGCCCAGCATGTCCCAGCATAGATCAAAACAATGGCGAGTCAACGCTAAACATGAAGAAGCAGCGTTCAGTAATTATGCTCCATATATCTGGAACAAACTCCCAGAAAACTGCAGGTCTGCTGCAACTCTCAGTTCTACTGTCCAATAACGGAAAAAATACAAAAAAAATAATCCAAAAAAGAACTCTTATTTATATCTCACATTTAATCTATTTTATCTTATTTTTATTTTCTATTTAACTCCTGTGCATACTGTATTTAAAAGTGTCTTTTTATAATGTCTCATGTTTCTTTTACATTTTGTCCTGGTGCCTTTTATGTTTTATGTAAAGCACATTGAATTGCCTTGTTGCTCCAATGTGCTATAGAAGTAAACTCACCTTGCCTTTAATTTTGCCTTTGAATCAAACCCTGAGTGCGTGATTCTGTTTTTATCTTGAAAACCTTCCTGCTATGCGTGTGTGTGTGTGTGTGTGTGTGTGTGTGTGTGTGTGTGTGTGTGTGTGTGTCCCTGTCCAAACCCAGCAGGTCTCATCAGCAGGTGCAGGAAACAGAAGGATCAGACATATGATTCAGCCACGATGTGTGACTCTAAGCCAACCTCCTTCACTAACCAGTCATTCATGTTTGGGTTGTTAATGTTTCTTCAAAGGATGAATAAAATCCATTTTATGGAAAACTGTAGTAGTATAAGAAGCATAGTGTGTCCAGGTTAACCCAAGCTAATACTGGCTGATGTTAACTCTGCTTCTAACCTGTATCTTCAGGTTGTGTTGACATCATCGCTCAGGCTGCTGATGGTCAGTGGTCCACCCCTGAACTTCCCGTCTACTCAGGGATCCCCAGCAGCTCCGGCCTGGCTGGGCGGTGTCCTGCTTCTTTGTCTCCACAGCAGCCAATAACAATGCTCCATGCTGCCGGAGGAGACACATCACAGCATGCCATTGGTGGTCACTGCTGGGAGGGTCCGGGGACGGAGACCCAGGGATGTGTATGTGTTTGTGGGGAGAGGGGACCAGAGGGATTGGGTCCCTGCTGGCCTGAATCTCCATACATCTATTATGGAGGTGAGCGTTCACCTGAGGTTTTCTGGTTGTTAAAGGACAGGTTCACTATTTTACAAGTGTGTCTTAAACCAGCAGTCAGGTATGAACAGTGAAAGAGGTTTTCCTCGCTGTAATCATTCCTCCTGTTCATACTGGATATTAAAAAATCCCCTTCAGATGTGCTTTCAATGTAAGTGATAGAGGCCAAAATCCACCGTGTGTCCACACAGTCATTTAGTGCAAAAATGCATTTAAAAGTTGATGTGAAGCTTATTATGTGTTGTCAAGGTTTGTCATCATATTGCACCTACAGTATAGCGTCCGACCAGTGTGACTGTTTGTTTCAATTACACTTGCTGCAAGGGTGGAAAACAAAAGAATAATGGAGTCCTTGCCTCAAACCAATTTCACTGTTTGGCAGATTTCTTCATCCCTGTGTTCATTAGATAACAACGTCCAAATGCATTAATAAACACTCATTCATTAGAGGATACACAACAACAATGTGACTGAACAAGCAGCTTTGACTGGTTGTTGGTATCATTGTTCCCAATCTACAAATTCCTTTTAAAGGATGGGTTCACAATGTTTCAAGTGTGTCTTAAAACAACACTCAGGTGTCCATATGAACACTGAAAGAGGTTTTGCTTGCTATAATTGTTCCTCCTGCTCATACCGGCCATTAAAACATCTTAAAAGAACTTTTAAATAAATTTTTTTGCACAGAAGAAGGCCTGTAGGTTTTAAGACAGTTTGGAAAAATAGTGAACCTATCTTTTAACAAGCTAACATTGTCAGGTGGGGGGTTAGGCTACTGTGAAACATTTGAAAATATGACCCACCTTCCACCTGACATGGCTGCAAACTAAGAGTCTAGCTCTGCGTGTTACAAGTTTGATGCGAGGATGTTTTTGTTCGTTCTGCTTTCCTGCAATGTGGGGGGACAGGTATGACTCACAGGACTGGACTCGGTTGATTTGAGCCTCTTCTGGCTTTAACCAACCCTCTCTCCTCTTCAAGACTTGATTTTATTGGTAAAATGATGGATGGCAATTGTGGAAATTGGATGAAAATTATACAGTTCATGACAAAAAATCAAACAATCCACCTTTCCAGAATTGTCTCTGTGTGGCACAAATAACATCTTCGTCCCCTCAATTTGTGGCTCTGACACTCCAATCACTTCCTGCACAGCTAATCTACCAAACTAAAAGACTTATCATAACATAATCCACCAGTAATCTGCAATAACTTTGGTCTAGTGTGATATGATTACTGAGAACCAATATCACAGAGATTAAGGGTCAGATGCTATATAACAACATTGCTGTGTTTGCTTCATGCAGTGAGGAGGAATGTGGTGGTCGGAGTGGAGGTAGTGGAGGAGGTTGCTGTTGAAGAAGACACTCTAGAAGTAATGTAAGTATTTTATGAATTATTAAAAAGTAGTCATACCACTGATGTAATATGTAATTTCTAATTTCTAATAATTTTACAGTTAATCACCTTTTTGACTGACATAGAGTGTGATTTACAGCGACAGGAATATACAACTATGTGGCTGAAAAGGATGTTTGCTGTCTTTTTCTCTTCTCAGAACAGAGGAAATATACACAGATGACCTGCTGGATTCTGACCTGCTGCAAGAAGACCAGCTGTACCCAACATGAGCCCCGAGTAACTTTCAGAGTGTCCTGTCTGACTGTATATACTATAAACAATGTATTATATATAGCCTATCTGTCCTAGCATTATGTGTATGTTGGTGTGGCCTTGACAAGCTGTTTATCTTTTTTTAATGAAAAACATTGTCAGCTGTGATTAATAAACTATAACAGAAAAAATGGTTAAACTTATATTTTTTATTTCAAAAAATGAAGTGTAATAATATATAATATAATACAATACAATACAATACAATATAATATAATATAATATAATATAATATAATATAATATAATATAATATAATCATTGCTTTATTTTATTATTTAACTGAATAGAACCAAAAGGTCCGCCCCCCCCCCCCCCCCCCCCCCTCCCCCCAAAAAAAAACACTAAAATATAGTTTGTGTATTTGACTTAAATACAGTAACTCAGTAGTGAAGTTAAATATCCTCAACACCCAACAGCGTAGTAGAATATCAGGCTACCAATGTGAGTTGTTTCTTGAAAATTCATCTGTACTCTGAAAAAATATTCACAATTATTTTTGTCCAGGTTCTAAACAACAGGTGAAGAAATAAGAAAAACTGGAATGGCCCAAATAAGTAGCTTTAGCAAAAGTTTGATAATAGACTGTATGCTTTCTATTTATATATAAAGAATAAGTGCCAAAAACACAACTGCAGACAACACTAATAGCCCAACATGGAGTTTCATATTACAGCAGAATATTAACCTAGATAATTCAACTTAACTATTTTTTTTAACTCAGGTGTGAGGAGCAGTGTATGTGTGTAAAAAAAAAAGCAAAAAATGGCGTACACCAAAAAACAATCCGATTTATAAAGCTGTGTGTACACTTATAAATCACAATCAACTCGACAATGTGCGCACGTGGACGAACCACATATCCCCCCACCCCCTTTCACTCCCACAATTAACCCTGATGAATATTGGTGAACACTGATGTCAAACCGTCCCGGATAATAAAACACTCGCTGACGGAGGAGAGAGAGAGACGTCCGTCGAGTTTTCTTTCCACCGCAATTAATCATCATCATCATCATCATCATCATCATCATCATCAAAACATCTTAACGGCTGGAGCGACAAGCGGTTTTTATAACGGTAGGTTAAAACTTTTTCAAACTGTACCGCTTCTTTTTAACTTTCAATTTCATCGTCCTTCTTCCTCTGTAGAGTTACCAATATTACGATAAGACATTAGCTAACACTTTGTTAACGTTAGTATGTAAACAACAGGTTGTTAAAGTTTGACTCGATTAATGATGAAACAGGAAAACTGCGTGTCTCAGGTATCGATCATGTTTTTGGGTCATAAATGTGTTTAAACAGTCACATGTGGGGACTCGCCTCTCTTTTGGGGACAAATAAAAAAAGTCCTCATAACGTAAATTATTCATTTTGGGATGAATACTTGTTTAAAATGAAGGTACAGTTTGGGTTAGATAAGTAGTGAAATTATTGATGTGTTAAGATGTAAACAGTGTTTAAAGGTTGTAGCTGCTCAAAGTGAAGATTAGACCTTTACTGATTTTACAGCAAAGACTCTTAATGTTGCTATCCAGTGAAAATCTTATGTCCAACTTTGGAGATTACTCTCATATTTTTTCCATTGTCACGTTGCACTTCGGGGCAACTCAAAATTCGTCATTAAAATGGTGTAATTTCAAACAGCTGGTGTGACAGTAATTCTCAGCAGAAAACTCACAAGCCCATATGTACATTGAAATAGTTATTGGTCTCTGTGATTGTTCCTCCTGTTCATACTTGCCCTGAAGTACTGCCAGACTGAAATGTAAGTGATGGGAGTCAAATACTCAGTCCCTGTTTTATGAAAAACTGCATTGTTAGATTCTACTTTGGGTAGAATGAAGGTTCAAAATCAAGTGTGTACCCTCCACATTTGCAGCTTTTCTTCAAAACACAAGACAAAATAGACCCAAAATAAGAGAAGAAAATGTATCCATTATACTTCAGACATGGACGGTCAGAACTGTATATTCGTATTGTGGTTGGTGCAGAGACGCTGTGGCGCCTCTCTCTGAAACTGAATATGTGACAATGCATGCATATTACAATTCCAACATGCATGTATTGTCACGTAATTACCACTAATCCGCACAAGACCACTTCTTCTCTCAGGCTCTGTTTGCACCTGTCAATAACATGCGTCTCTATATGCGCCCGGAGTGACCGCATTTGATCCGATCTCACTTCCCCGCTCTATATGCAAATAAACACAGACATCATTTCTGTTTTCAAAGACCAAATTCGTGCGGTATTCGTCCAAAGCTGTGTTCAACTTGTTTGATAACAGGATAAATATTCAGGATATAAATAAATAGTCCGCATCGGAAGACAGAGAGAGACGCAGCGATCTCCCCGCAGCTGCATCTCTCCATTCAGAGACACTTTGCGTATTTAAGCATAAGATACAGCAGCATAACTTCATTGATTATTTAAATCTCCGACACGCCGTCAGGATCTAATGTTAATTAATGTTCTGTGTTCATCTACACATCCAATAGGTCAGCTGTTACACACACAGTCAAGATTCATACTGTTTGGAGTAAAGCAGTCGTCCTCCTGATAAATCCTGAGCTCATTATGTTTAGCGGCACAGCGAAACTAAAAACTGTAGTTATCAACTTGACAGGACAGAGGAAACTATCCAGCTACGTTAAGCTTCTGAAATATTTGTTAAGTCAGACAAGCGAAAAGTTAATGGTTTAATTTCTTCTAACTGTCGATTTGAAGAGGGAAACCGGTTATGGGAACGAGAAAAACAGGAAGAAACGGGACGTGGATTACGTTTTTAATTCACATGAAAAACAAAATAATTTGTTTATCCTGTTATCAAACAAGTTGAACAGCTTTGGACGGAGGGTCCTGTGTATAGTCTGCCGGAAAATAGAGGCCGTCAGTTGAGTAGGTGATCCTTCAATGTGGCTCAGGACGCATTTGCGATGCGGCCCAGACCACCCCACCGTGGTCTGAGTGATCGGATCTCAAACCGTCTTCAATGCGTCTTAGGTGCGTTTACACCTGTAGGCCTATTTACAGCCGTCCACTTGTGATCGGATCACCCGAGACGGATGTTAATGCCAGGTGTAAACAAGGCCTCATTCTTAATTTCCTCTGTGGTTTAGTTGCACTGGAAGTCACTAGGGATGCACGATATTGGATTTTTTTCCCATATCCGATATGTCGATATTTCCAACTCACTGTGGCCATATATGCGCATATTTTTTTTCAGCTGGCTGAGGAGACCATTATGCATGCAAGCTTAGATTGTACTAAATATGATCAAGAAAGACAATATATGAAGACTGGAGTTCAGGAGCTCAGCATTAAAACTTTAATGAACCTGCCAAGAGATTCAGTATTTAAAATTAGAGGAAAAAAGGTTTTGTAGTAACAAGGTGAAAGGGTCTCTTCAGATAAATTTAATGTTTGAAAAGTTGAAAATATCAGTCAATCATACAATCGGAACACCGTGGGAGAGACAAGAGTTCATTCCCACACTCTGTTTTCAAATCTCATTTAGTTTCTCTTTCTGTCCGTCTGCGGCTGCTGAGATAGAAGGTCACACTGGTTGTGGTTAGAAAAACAGGGAGGTGAAAGAGTGAGAAACAGCATATTGAAAGTCACTGACTTCACCTTGCAGTGAGAAACTTATGACTGTCTTCAGTGTCTGCATATACACTACACTGGCTGAGGACTTTTTTATTCTTGATTCAATGAGGACACATTTGTTAGTATTCTTTGAAGTTTTTTGGATTCACAGAAGTTCAGAATTCACCTGACTGATGGACAGTCTTTCAGAGCTTTGCTTTTCCAACACATCATTATTTATTAAGGCCTGATCACCGAGTAGCGTGAAGGCCCCATTGCAATGCAAGGAATTATTGTTTTTTGTCCAAATTAATCACAATTTTTGAGGGGCTAAAGATGCTCAATGTTACGGACTAGTCAAGTCTAGGGGATTCAGTGCTGGGAACCAATACTAGTCCTAACCTGGAGGGTGTAGAAAGGGAGAAAACGTGGAAGGACACAGAGGTAGAGGGACTGGTTTCCAAAATCAGAGAGAGACAGCCAGGAGGTGGGTTACCTTACCCAGTTCCCAGGCCGGCTAGCAGTTATTAAGTCCCTCCGACACGGCCTCGCCAGCGATGGGCGTTGCTCTCGTGAGCAGCGAGCTCCGCTTGGTGTTTCAGTTCAGTTTTTGGTGGTTGGGGGATGGGTCCCCGAAGAACGGAGCAGATTTTACACAAGGGTCCGGGAGCAGGAAAGGTGCGAAGCTGTAATGTCTCAAAAAACGCTTCTAAAAGGACGTCTCTGGGTTTTAACATCACTGAGTTTTAACTAACTCAGTGATGTTCCTGATGATGGATTCATGAACATTGACATGAATCACTGCAAGAGAGGCCTTTAGTTTCCTAGACGTTACCCTGGGGTCCCTTGTGTCCTCTCAGATTATTACATGCCTGGTGTGATCTTTGTCGGTCGACCACTCCTGGGGAGGGTAACATCTAGGGTTTTCACGATTCTCCAAATCCACAATTTGATTTGATTTTAAGGTCACAATTTTGATTCAATTTTTTTTAATTAAACATTTTTTCCAGCACTGATGGCTATACTATTGTTAGACTATCAAGTCTTTATTTGTTCAAGATCAACAGATCATTGGTTTTATGCCTTGACAACTGTCATTTACGTTTTCAAATTCTTCTTTAAAAAGATAGCCTACATGGTATCAAGTGTGATAAAACCGCCATTTTTGGGGGGAATGTATCGCACTAAGGCCATATGGTCAAATTTAAATAATTTAATTAAAATGTAATAACAATAACTTATTTTACCAATCAATTGAGAACAAACTGTTAAACACGGAAATTAAAAGAAGAGAGATGGCAGACAAGTACTTTACAACAACATTTTGAGTTTCCTCCAAGGATTAACCCTGGTGGCTTTTTACAGGTGCACTTTTTAGACAGTCCCGCCTCACAGAGTACAATATATGATTGTACTACTTGTATGCCTCACTTAAAAACTACAATTCCCAAGAGGTGGAGTGTCTACCACCAGGATGTGAACAGGTGCATTGCATGCTACCATTGATTAGAATGGGATTATTTATCCTTACCTGCCTGTTCATTACTGAATCTTGTCTGTTCTGATGAAGGTCTGATAGACAGAAAGCTCAAAATAAAGTGTGCGGAAATCTCTTTTATCAAGTTTGGACTCATTGATGCTTCCAGCGCCTTACAAAGATTTAGCTGGGTGGAGCAGTGGTCATCCTGCATGATCCTGTTTCTACAGATAAAATAATTCACTTGATGTTACTAAAGAAATGTATACACACACAAGTAGTTTGTAAAAACAGGCATACAGTATGTGATCTATTGGACAAATATTATTCATTCAATTATTAGCTTGTGCAATATGGGTGATGTAATCTTACTACATCTACATTTCTAAAACATACACATCAGTTAATCTGTACTCAATAAAATAAAGAGTTTGTGTATTTACCCAATAAACATTTTCTTTGAACTTAGCAGGTAGAAACAATGACGTCTGTTATATAGCTACACCAACATCACCATCATGAGATACAATGAGAAACTATTTTAGTGTTTCTTTTCTAGTGGATGAAATGTACTGTATGCCTCATTAATGTTTTGATTATTCCAGGTAGCAACAGTGGCAGCTGTTAAAGAGATGCTTTTGGAAACCCTGAATGATTTGAGTTATCAGCAGTTAAAGGACGTCCTGCAGTTGACCGTCTCCCAGAAGGACCTCCAAGACATCTCACTGAGATTGATTGACACAGAAAACAGTGCAGACATATTGAATCTGATGTTCGAGAAAATGAACAGATCAGATCTGGTTCAGAGGTTATCAGACACCAGCTCTTATAAAGGTAAGATAAAGAAGACAAAAACTGTCACGTTACACTATCATGTGTCTAATGAATACATCTAATAATTTATTTTAAAAATGCAACAAATCATTAATTAAATCAACATCTGACATGTAACACCTTTAGAGATCTAGGCTATCTTCTACTTTGAGTGGAAGTTAGTTAGCCTAGCTTGCTAGCTTACACTTTCTGAGTGGAAAACAAACTTAACAGCACGATGGATCCTCCCAAATGTTAAATATTGTTAAGTGACAGACGTCTTAAGTTGCTAATGTTACATAACCAAGGCTGTGTGGCAGGCCCGGACTGGCGATCGATTCTGTAAGATTTCAAAGCTTTTAATGATATGATATTCAACCTCTCTTCTTTCTCTATGATTATGGTTTATGATGTCAGAAGCAGCAGAGGAGAATTTAGTGTTATTGCAACTAAATCGGACTAAAACTGATTACAGTCTGATGTTTAATCAGTCTTGAGTCATTTTCTATTTTCTTTCTCCTCAGAGAAGCAGAGGTCTTCACTGCTCCAGAAAGTGAGTAACGTCACATAAACACATTTTACACAACACAGCTTTCAACGCATAGCTGCTGGTTGAAAATGATCCTCATCTCGACCAGATAATGATACAAACCAGTGGTATCATTTCATCTGATGGTGCTCACCAAACTGAAGCAGGTTTCTGATTGAGATTTCAAGCTTAAATTTTATACTATATACTATAGTATATTATATTATAGACTTTTTTTATTCGAGTTTGATGGTTAATAGGTGGAAAGAGTTTTTAAACCAGAAATTTCACAGCTGCTGTTGCAGCAATAAGAACATGTGATCAGGTGGCTCGTTCCTACTTTTGGCAGCACAGTATCAGAAAGAGTTGGAGACATGCAATGAATCACAATTACTAATAACAATTTATATAAATAGATGAAATGAATCACACTTTGTCTTATTTTGTGTAATATATTAATATTACTTGTTATAATACTCACATGATTTAAATGTTTACATTGATGCAGAGACATCAGTGTTTTATATTACATAAATGCCCTCTGATCATTTTGAATCCATCAGGACGTTACAGTGACACCAGTAGAGGAGAAGCTTTTGGAAACACTGGAAGAATTAAGTCTCACTGAGAAATTCAAGGGGCTCCTGCAGGACCCTCCACTGAGAGGCTCCCAAAGACTCGGAAAAAGTAGAAAGACGGATCTGGTGCAGAGTTTGTCAGACACCAGCTCAGGATCCAAAGGTAAGTTATGTGAAAAAAAGAAATAAATTACAATATCAAACATTTAGTATGCAGAGCGGGGTCTTATTCTACTTTAATGTTACTCTTTTTTATTTCATCATTCAAAATACATTGTGGACAGTCAGGCAGCCATTTGAAAATGTGTTTGTTTTGATTGTTATAGATGCCATTAACACAAGCAAAGATACTTACTGTATGCTGTATAGTCACTGTAGTCAATGACTGTAGATCAGTCACTGGTTTTAAATTCTCCACAGCAACAACAAGCCAAAAGTAAACTCAGAATAACTAGACTCCTACATATAGCATAGTTTCCAAAACGACATCTGCTGTTTGAAGAAGCGAGATCTTTTTAAAGGGTTTCTTCTCTCAAGTTAGCAAAAAACAAAAAAACACAAGCAGCTTCCTAAAAGTCTACTGGTTAAGGTTCATACCACATAAGTGTAATTGACTGGTTTGATTGCAGTCTGTTGCATGTCATAACTCACTCTGTCTGCTCATATTCTGTCTGCTTCTTGTCTGTTCAATCGAGGTGAAAATACAAAAAAAACAAACAAAAACAAAACAATTATATTATTAATAATACAAAACTAAAAATAACACTATATAGAATGACAGCAACATCAACTCCCATTACTTTACATATTTGATGTTGGTCACTATTCAGTTGTTTATTGTAATGTCTGTATATACAAAACAAATAAAGTTATATGATTTTTCCTGTATTTTTATTGTATAATCTTTCCCTCTCATGAGGAATTGTCATTTCATTAGCTACATGTAGCTAGCTTGTACATTGTACATAACAGAAGTCCTATGAAGCGCTGCCACTTTTCCTCAACTTAGACTTTACTCGGCAGTAAGTCCTGCATAACATATTGATCTCATATAGGAGCAGCGCTACGTAGCACATAATGCTAAAGCAGCAAAATATCTGGAAAGTTACTATATGATTCCATTTATAAATATAACATAATTTAAAACGTTGTCTGATGTGTTTTAACAAGGGCCTTCAGGAAGCTCGGAGTTTGAGGCTTGTGGAAGCATTACGGTAATCCCTTCATTCATTCATCTGCTCACTTGTTTATTTGTTCATCTGTATGATGTTGTAAAATTAGTGATTAAACAGGAAGAAATCCACTTATTTACAAATGTGACTGTCCTCTGATGCAGGACTCCAGTGACTGGACTACAGTTGAACCTGAAGTGATCAGAACAGATGCAGATGAGGCTCCAACTTACAGGTAAAAATAACATCTTCAATATTGTGTCACAACAAACTGGAACCATTGAAAAAAGCTTAGTCTTGATATTTTTCAGGATCTTTTTCATGCCGTATTACAGTAATTGTGGTAATGCTACATTTAACTGGCAATAAAATGAAGGCAGCTACTGGTTAAGTTTACATTTATTCCATTGAGTCCCTACAGTGTTTTTAACTGACGGTTGTTTAATCTTGTCTCATTCTATCATTTTAATTTTTTTAGTTTTTCTTGTTTTATCATAAATGTTATGATTCTCAGCTTTTATGTCAAGCACTTTGTGTTGCATTTTATGCATGAATTGTACTACATAAACACACTTTCTTATTATTATGAAGTATTTTGTGCATATACAAGGACTCATTTCTCTTTTTCAGCCTACAGTCTGAAGCAGGAAAGTTTGAATGCAGTGTGTCAGACCTGCGATGGGTCTGTGAAGAAAAGGTCAGCTTTAAGTACCAGTTCTGCTCTTGGGAAGAACACGTGGAGAGAATGAAAAGCTTACAATACATGCCTGCAGGTCCCCTACTGAACATCAAAGTCACTGCTGGGAAGTTAAATGAAGTGCACCTGCCACACTGGATCTGCACAGGTAAGTAGACATGAAGAAATAATGAAAGATGTATTTAAATGTATTCTGATACGATCCCTTTCTCCTCACTAAATTTGTGTGCTTGTATTTTGTGCAGATGACTCCACAATATTAGACAAGTTTGCTGTCCTACACATAGATGGCTGTGGAGATGTTGTTGAAGACGTGTCTGAGGTCACATCATCCCATGTCAAGTTATCTGAACCAAGTTTCTCTCTCAGAGGGGTTCTGATGTATCTTGGCTTTGAAGTGAAAATGAAGTGCAGCATGTTAATATACTATAAACCAAACACAACACCCCTCAATCTACATGTGTATGTGACCCCACATGCTCGTACGCTAAAAAAGGTTATTTAATATCTTACTGTCACAAATTTATAATATAATCAGACTTACAAAGTCTGCAACTGAGTATTACAGCCAGTGGTGAAAAAAAGTGAAATTGTGAGACTAAAGTTGTGAAGTGGGAGGGGTCTCTGGTCACAGAAGGTTTTTTCCCCCTTTCAGTATAAAGATAAACCACTTAAAACATGAGACAGTGTAGTGGACACGTTTCCTGATGGACCAAGTTATTCTCCTCAGATTTCTGTCAGCAGCTGAAGTTAATATTTGTTTGGAGGCTTATAGATCTCACTGATGAACAGAAACTTTTCAAATTAACATACGTTGAGATTTGATCTCTGCTCTCTGTGGCACAGCTGTCTGGACAAAACCAAGCGCTCAATGTGCTTCAGCAGCTGCTTCACAAGGTTACACAACTCAGAAATTATTCCATTGGTTCATTGTATTTTGACTGCTGGTGTGATACACTAAGTATTTCCTCACTGATGAAATATACTCATTCTCATATACTCATTGCTCTCACCTGTTTACTCATTAAATCACAATTCTACAGCAGAGTATTATATATTCAATAAAATATGCTTTTCAAATTTGCAGCTTTATTTTCATAACATGAACTTTTCCTCAATATCATGACTAATCTCACAATTCATTTTTTCCCAACAGTGGCTCTAATACTATATTGTAAAAACCATTTTACTTGTTCATGTACTTTAAAACACAGGTGACAATGTTTGCTATTGTATCCTTTAAGCAGTTTTGTTGTGTACTGTTTTTGTTTCCAGATGGTGCACAAGAAGGAATCCTCAAACGGATACAAAGTGATCGATAAGCCACGTCCAAACAAATTCCTGAAAATGCGCCATGACTTCACCCTCGAAGCAGACTTCACAGCAGACACAAGATCATCAGACATCATAGCAGAAATTATTCCAGAGGTACAGTTTGTACTGTCTGTCATTTATC
The DNA here is from genome assembly GCF_914725855.1 of Thunnus albacares. Classification (NCBI taxonomy): domain Eukaryota; kingdom Metazoa; phylum Chordata; class Actinopteri; order Scombriformes; family Scombridae; genus Thunnus; species Thunnus albacares. The sequence goes on from NC_058113.1 coordinate 32,130,484, forward strand.
ATTTATGTAGTGAATTGCTGGTATAATTTGTACTGTCTGTCAGTTTTTACATTTCAGTCAGCCAACTCACATGGAGTAGATTATTAGTTAAATGTACAGCTTTAATGTTTAGCGTCTAGGCTCTGATGTTGTGACTCCTCACAAGGAAACATTGATCTCACACAGCAGGAAGTTGGGAGCGACGGTACAAACTTCCCTCCCAGGGGAAGATAGACTCAGAGCCTCCAGGTGGATGCTGGGGTGGAGGTCTTTGAAATGCTGTAGGCCTACAAACAGCAGCAATCAAACATAGCTTGTATGAGCGGTGTGGCAGCAGGAATGCAGCAAAAGTGTGAGCAGAGTACTGACGACTTAAGTACATCAACCAGATTATAAGGGTGCGTGTGATATATGTCACGCTATGGCTTGTGAGTGGAGCACCAACTTGAGTTGGGCTTCCTGAACTAGCTTGCAGGCGTTGCTTCACTTATTTAGTGAATTGTGGTTCAGACATATTGTATGACAGAGAAAATAGGATCAAGGCCATTGCAAGGTGTGCAAATGATGTGGTCACACATGGCCTTGCACATTTTAACTATTTTTTATTTCAATTAGATAGATTTATTGTATTTGTGTTAATATTTGATTTTTTTAGATGTAACTGATGAACCATTTTGCTGCAGGGATTTAAACACTTACGTAGTTCTTTTTTGACCAAGTTAGAAAATATTGTAGGTGTCAGAAATTTAAATCATCTTAAACTCAGATTTGCAACCAGGAAGCTGACATGGACAGTTTTTCCAACTTGGCTGCAGTTAAAAGCTGAACAATATGATGTAAATACGACATAAGACACAAGGAAATAATGGAAGTGAGGAACATGGATACAATGAAGGGAATTGACATTTAGACTCCTTTAATTGACAAATGTATTGACTTTTTGGTCACACATAAGCTACTTCAAGAAGGTTACCAATACTGCTTGGTGAATGTAGAGTCAGCTTTGCTTGCTGTGTTCAGAGTTTAGGAGAGATCAGCAGCCAGACAGAAATGTGAATGAACTGAGCATGTGCAAAACACTGTTCCTAATGACCAGACACTAATCAATTAGTTTTGTTTTTGTTGTGAGGGATTTAACTTGACTGTTTACTTTTGTCAGAAACTAACTCCTCCTCTCCTTTTATGTCATATTTTTTACACAGAAATTAACCCTCAGATATGACAGCAAAGGCCCAAATTTCTTTGAAGTGTTCGTTAAAAATCCAGACAGCGACTTCTACCTTAAACTCTTCTACAGTTCTAAAAAGGAACCAGCAGGAAACGGACAAGAGTCAGAGTCTAAACAAGTGGGTGAACAAGTGTGTAAACCAGTGGGTAAACAAGTGTGGACCTGTAAAATTGGAAAAGGTCAGTGGTTATTAAACAATATTACCAACACTATATAAAAAAGATGCATTCTGTCACCTCTGTTAACTGAACTATTCTATAAAATTAATGTCAATAATTAACAAGAGCTGAATCACCAACACCAATACACACTGAAAATGGATTTGTTGCTCTGTGGGTGTAATATTCTGGTTGTAGCTGTCTGATTTATGTGTTCACCTGCCATTTCATCAATATTTGTTTTGTTCTCTATTTCATTTCAGTTGACTTTCTAAATTCAGAAGGTAAGACACTGCATATATGTGCTGTCCATGATTTCAGATTTCAGTCATGTGTCATAAATATTTCACACATTAGCTGCAGATATTTCAACTAGAACAGAACCAGTTGGAATTTCATCAATTTTTTAAAATGTTTGTAGTTTTGAAACCAAATCATAAGATCATCATGATATTATTGGAGCTCTGAAGTTGTTGTGTCAACTAGACCTTGCTGTGGTGCTAAAGAGAGAGGGAGGTACATTGCAAAACATAAAAAGGCACTTCAATTTAAAAACATGCATGATTGCAAACATTGCATTTTGCTTCTTTAAATGTAAAGTTGACTGAAATACTGATAAATACAGATAAGGTAATTTTCTGTTTTTTTTTTTATTGTCAACAAATCTCATGTGCAGAGCCATAATAACAATGAATCAATCCTACTCACAAGTATTGTGTCTGTATCAAGCAGCAACCTCTGGGGCTGAAAAATGAAAGCAATGTGGAAGTGCCAAAAACTGCAGTTCCTTGAATGGCCACTTGAGGCTGCAAAAGCGAGTCATTCCCCATAGACCGCCATGTTAAAATGCCCAACTTTACAGCTGAAATAAACATGTTTACAGCCTGGTACAAAAAACAGTTTTGGTCTCTGTAGCTAATTTCTCCTTTCATGACAACTGTACGGGGGGTGAATTTTTTTATAACTCACTCGTTTAAATTTTATTAAGCCGTAAAGTTATGCATAATGAAGGACATGGCTGCTTTGAGTGACAGGTCTGCTAGCCGCTAGGTGGCTTGTTTCAGCCATTCGGCCCGCCTCTTTGCCCATTTTTGATTGGCTGGGAGTTAGGCAGCGTCACGTCCTGCCAAGATGGCGACGGCTGGAGCGGCTCACTTTGAGCTTCAAAACCGCTCTTCAGAAACCAACAGGTGGCGTCACGGTAACTACGTCATTTTTATACAGTCTATGGTCTGTATTCAAAGTGAGATATGTGATTCCTCTGTGGAGGAAGAGCAAATCGAGGACAAATTAAGAGAAACAAATTTGAGAGACAGATCCTGATTTTATATTAGCCAACTTTTTTTTCTCAAGTGTTCTGATCATTAAAAAAGCAGTTTGTTTTCTGTGTCAATGACATTAAAGAAGAACAATACAGTTGTTAAACAATTACGATTTTCCCTTAATGTGTTACAGATGTGGGATCCTCAAGTGGAGCAACTGGTGGAGTGGCCTCGGCTGAAGGCAGTTTCAAAGGTATTAACTCTGCCATTTTCTCATGAAATGACTTTTAATACTTTCAAGAAAAAAACAAATGTAACAGAACAGGCCTAATTTGATCAAGGGTTAGAAATGTTACCAAAAATCTGACATGATAAACACTCAGAGGAACACTTAGAAGAATACACTATGGATGAATTATCTCCACTGGTCCCGAAAGTGAGTAATGTCACATCAGTCTTCAAATCTTCATTCAATAAGATGCAGGTTGAAAATCATCCAATAGTTTAAATCATGATTAGAACTGATGCTGCATTCAGAGGAGCTATTCAACTATTCAACTATTATCAATAAAATTATGTTCAAATCATCTCCCTTTGTTTATTTGTTTTTAATTCACCAGTCAGCTACAAGCCCAACAATTAAAGAGACAAGACTTTAAGAAACCTCATCCCAGCAGGACTCCCATGCATCTAATGGAACAAACTGGAGAACACAGACATATTAGATGTGGTGGATCTGATGGAGCAGATCTACAGCCAACAGGCTGTGGAGGTGACCAAGATGCTTTTCAAGGAAATAGACAGGAATGATCTGGTGAAGCTGTTGTGAGACACCAGCTCAAAAAAAGAAACTAAAACACAGAAGTGGCAAAAACAATCCAATTAATTATATTATTAAAGAACATTTAGACCTGATCAAACAAACAATTTAAGGAGTCATATTTTACAAATCTTCCATATTTTATTTTATTTCCCAGTGATCCACTCAGAACAATTATTAAAAAAAAATCATGCTAGCTTCTTGCATCCTCGCCACTTTCACCAGATTCATGTTGGATAACTTTGAAATTCAGCCAAAAAAATCAATGTTTTTTTAGGTATTTGAGGTCGACGTCTGTTCATTTTTTAGGTGGAACACATTAATAAAATACTCTTCTTGGCTTTTTACTCGCAAAGCTTTTATTACACTTATAGTAACATAGCGAGTATAGTTGTCGTCAACTCAAAACTTTTACACCAAAAAGTAGAATTCATGGCAGAGCTGTTGTATTGGTTTGCATTAGATTGTACAGGTGTACCTAATAAAGTGGCAAGCGAGTGTATAAGCTTTTTATGTACATGTTTGTTCTTTTCTTTAGTATGTTTTGTTCCTTTTGATCTTATTTTATCTTATTATTTTTAAATGTCTTTTTTATAATGCTTTGTTGTTTTACTGGATATCTTGTCTTAATACGGTTTAGCTGAACAAATCGTTGAAGTTAGTTCAGGAAAGTCGACTGGAGAAAAACAGTTCAAATATATGTCAGGATTTACAGCTGTTTCTAAGGTGCCTGTGTTTGGGGAGAGAACGGTGCCTGTTGAGGGCAGGAGTTGGTTAATTTTGTCTCTAATAGTTAGAATTGTATCATTAAAGAAGCTCATAAAGTCATTACTACTGAGAGCTATAGGAATACATGGATCAGTAGAGTTATGACTCTTTGTCAGCCTGGCCAAAGTGCTGAAAAGGAACCTAGGGCTGTTTTTATTCTCCTCTATTAATGCTGAGTAATAGGCAGCTCTGGCATTACAGAGGGCCTTCCTATATGTTTTAAGACTATCTTGCCAGACTAAGCGAGATTCTTCCACTTTGGTGGAACGCCAAATCCTTTCCAATTTTCGCGATGTTTGCTTTAATTTGCGGGTTTGGGAGTTATACCATGGAGCTAACCTCTTATGTTTTATTATCTTCTTTTTTAAGGGGGCGATGGAGTTGAGTGTTATTCGTAATGAGCCTGCAGCACTATCAACAAGATTATCAGTTTGGGAGGAACTAAACTTAACATAAGAGTCCTCTGTAGTATTGAGACATGGCAGTGAATTCAGTACTGATGGAATTGCTTCCTTAAATTTATCTACAACACTATCAGAGAGACATCTAGCGAGGACATTTTGTCTAATGGTGTGTAATCCAGTAATAGGAATTCAAAAGTTATTAATGATCTGATAGAATAGGATTTTGTGGAAAAATTATTAAATGTTCAATTTCAATCCCATAAATCAGAACAAGGTCTAGGGTGTGGTTAAGACAGTGAGTGGGATTATTTACACACTGAGAGAAGCCAATTGAGTCTAATAATGAGATAAATGCAGTGCTGAGACTGTCATTATCAACGTCCACATGAATATTAAAATCAGCTACTATAATTACTTTATCTGTACTAAGGACTAAATACGACAAAAACTCTGAGAATTCAGATAGGAATTCAGAGTGCAGGCCAGGGGGACGGTACACTATAACAAATAGAACTGGCTGTAAAGTTTTCCAGGTTGGCTGAGAGAGACTAAGAACAAGGCTTTCGAATGAGTTATAATGAAATTTAGGTCTAGGGTTGATGATTAGGCTTGAGTTGAAAATGGCTGCAACTCCTCCACCTCGGCCAGTGTCTCAAGGAATATGAGTATTAATATGACTGGGGGGAGTGGATTCATTTAGACTGACATATTCTTTATGACACAGCCAGGTTTCAGTGAGACAAAATAAATCAATATGATGATCTGAAATTAAATCGTTTACTAAAACAGCTTTAGATGAAAGAGATCTAATGTTCAAGAGTCCACATTTAATTATCTTATTTTGTTGTACTATTGCAGTAGTGATTTTAATTTTTACTAGATTTTTATGAATGACTCTTCTTTTGTTTACTTTGGATTTAATTGATTTAAGTGGTCGGGGGACAGACACGGTCTCTATGTGGTTTCGGGGACAGACACAGTCTCTATGTGGTTTTGGGTGGGTAACTGCTCTAATGGAAGCACAGAGAAGCGTGTAGGACTGCAGCTCTGCTTCCTGGTCTCAACTCTGGGTTGTCATGGTTTTGGTCTACTAATAAACTCAGCCATATTTCTAGATATGAGAGCAGCTCCATCCAAAGTGGGATGTATGCCATCTCTCCTTGTCAGACCAGATCCTCCCCAGAAAGTCTGCCAATTATCTATGAAGCCCACATCGTTTGTTGGACACCACCTCGACAGCCAGCGGTTGAATTGTGACATGCAGCTAAACATGTCATCACTGGTCAGATTAGGCAGCGGGCCAGAGAAAATTATGGAGTCCGACATTGTTTTTGCAAATGTACACACCGACTCAACATTAACTTTGGTGACCTCCCATTGGCGTAACCGGGAGTTGTTGCCGCCAACATGGATGACAATAGTACCATATTTATGTTTATTCTTAGCAAGCAGTTTTAAATTTGACTCAATGTCACCCGCTCTGGCCCCAGGAATACATTTAACTATGGCTGCTGGTGTCGCTAACTTCACGTTTCTGACTATGGAGCTGCCAATAATCACATCATTCATCAATCATTTCTACACTGACAAGATGAATATTTTACATCAGTGCATGTTCAGCATTTTTCTTGCAGTTACAAACCTCACATTTATCTACTTTCTTGTTTAAATGCTGTCCTAGACGTAGGAAATGAACAATGAAAAGTTTCATTTTATATGATCAGCTGTTTGGAGGTAAAGGGAAAAATGAACTCCACCTCTGTAGTCCACACATCCAACTAAAACAAGATAAAGTCGCTGAACACTTTTTGTGATTTGTGAAACTGTTTTGGTGAACAGCATCGTACACAAAGTCAGATTCAGGAGCAGTAGGACTCATGATACGTCTAAATCCAAAGCAATCCACAAATTGTTAAGAACACTGCTTAAAGTCCTGAAGTTTTTGTATATTGGCAGAAACTAAAAAATCTGACTAAAATTACTCAAATACTGTTGCTGGATTAGTGAGTTTTAAGTTACACCAGAATAAATACATGAGAATGAACTCATATCAAGACAATTTATTTAAAAATATATGCTTAAATAAAAATACACATTGTACAAAATGCACAGTCAATGTTTATTTGTGTGGAATAAAAAAGATGAAATAAAAGGTGGATATAAGACCTTTTGGTATAAATTGTTGCACAGTCTTCTCTGTTCAGTATGTGCAGATTTCTGCAGGTTAAAAGTGAACTGCAAAGTTAAAACCTGAACTGACATTTACATTTGAATTTAAAAATATCACACTTGGCTTGGAGCTTTGTCTTGTGAAGCTCAGCCACAATGAGTTACAGTTAGTGAAAAACAAAACTGCACCCTATTTTTCTTCTGTATTTCCTTATAAAAACAAAGAAAGATATCATCCTGTTGCTTATAAAATTCAAGTAAAAGTTACTGACTATAAAATACATTTGAAATGTGCCTCAAATGATGAGACCTGGAGGTTGAATCGTGTCTGAGGAGTTCAGAGAGATGACTGGTGCCAGTCCATGTAATGCTTAGAAAACAAGTAAAAACCTTAAAACCAGTTCTACATTTGACAGACTTGTAAGGAAACACTGGTTGGTGCCAGTGAGGAGTCTTTGCTGCTACACTGTCAGCCAAACCAGGTCCTCACGTCCTGATAATGATTGATCATAATGCTCTTAAATTTCTACAATTTCCCAAAGCAATAAAGAGCAAGTGCACACCATTAAATGATTATTAACATCGGCTCTGTGGTGATGAAGATGATGCTGAAGACATTTTGAAGTGACTTTGCATATTTAACCGTTTGTAAGTCAGTTAAAATAGTTAAAATGTTGAAAATAAACATCACAAAGTGTAAATGTTGTAAACAACACAAACAAATGTTTAATAGTGGAAATTGTTCGGTATGAAAACAAAGCTTAATGTGCAGTTAACAGTCTACAGTCTTTACAATTCATGTTACTGGGTGGAAGACGGTTTAAGAAATAAACTTTGATTTAGCTGCTGCTCGAGGCAGACGTTACTCTGAAGATCATAATAAAATTAAAAAGAAGCAGTGGAGGTTCCTATTTCCTCAGTATCATGAATATGTGTCATTCTGTCCTACAAGATACACACCATAAATAAAATGAAGAGAGAAGATATGGAACCTGAAAATATACCATCAGAGAAGAAAGAGATGTATATATGATGCAAGAAGAGGGGGAGGATGATGACGACACAAACTGGCAGATCAATTGTTGAAATTCAATAATGTGTGTTAATATTGGTTTAGTTTTACTTTCTAATTTAAACATCAACATCATTCATTTGACATCAAGTGTTTATGAAAAAAAGTATAGACTTAAAAATGTACAAAAACAATGAAAACGTATATAAAACATGTAGTTTTTGGTTCTTCCTGCAGGTTGCGGAGCTTCTTCAGTGGGCAGGAGTCACTTGTTAATCTACTCTTCTAATCTTTCTAACAGCGTCTTCTGTTACGATGCTGTTGGGAAACACTTCTTAAACTTAGGAGGCTTCATAAGTTGGATTTTACGATCATCTTAGCCTTAAGATGCTTTTAGGAAATAAGACCACTGTACCTGTTTCTAAACACAATAAAGACAAATATTTTAAAAGGGAGCATTCTACAGTGTTGTGAGTCCTTGTGAAGCAGAGATAATCTACAAGTTTTTTGGGACCCAGTGAGTCACATCAGTCCAGATAAGGCAGAATCTTAAAATGACACAAGAATTTTAGTTAGACCAGAACCGAAGTCTGAGGAGTCAGAAACAAAGATCTCTCTAGTGTACATGCCACAGATGCTACTTTTTTCATTCCATTGTGTAAATTTTAAAGGAAATATCTGGTGGATAAATGTACACACTCAGAGTTCAGATGCTCAAATAAAGTGGCAGAGGGTAAATATAGTGTGTTATGTTGTAAAAGAGTCATTTCAGACACAGGCTGTCTTATTTCAGTTCTCTGAAAAATACTTAAGCTATCTAAAATTTTACATCCTAAACAACACAAATTGTATCATTTTATAACTTGATATGTATTTGCTATTGACTCCAAACTCCCAATCAATTCTTCTTTTTCTTTAGATAAAATGTTTGAGCAACCTTGTTTAATAGTCTTTTTTCATTTGACATTATCACAGAATGAAGAAAGAATAATATATAGATATTATATAATATAAATAATATCGGGTTCAAGTATCCAGTGTCTATGCTTGGTCAAAAAAGCATATTTCACCATGTCACAGTTTTTAAGACTCCTTCTTCTTGAGATCAGCAACAAGAAATGGCTCCCTCTTCTCAAGGATTGTGTAGAAGATTTCTTTGGCTTCATCACCTGCTCTCAGGGGACCATTGTAGAGTTCCCTCATCTTCTCCTCAGTGGTCAACATAGCCCTGATTTTATTATAAACTCCTTGCTGGATTACGCCTTTCCTCTTGAGATCATCCAAGATTGAATCTATATCGTAAACGTTCTCGATCAGAGCAGACCGGTGTTTATCCACAAAGTTCTTTCCTGAGGGCAGAAGGGATGAAAATAACTTGTTGATTTAGATTAATAACTGGTGACATCAGTTTGTTGAAGAATTGCTGAATAAACAGGTTGATTAATTTACATTCAAACTAGAGGTCTTCATGATCCAAAGTGGATCAGTGGAAAGCTGGACCCGGTCTCTCAGTTCCTGAGAACTGAGTGGACCCATGAAGGCCTCTAACTCAACAAACACCACAAAGACATGTTGAGATTAAATGGTTAATCCAGTCGTTATGATCCCTTTCATCATTTTCTTGGAAAAACTTACAAAAATTGTACCTTATTTCTTAGGAAATAAGCTCATTCTGATTCTGCAGCATACAGGCCACAGTGTTTACATACACACTAGTATCCTGGTTTTGATCATATTCAGTCGTTTACATAGAACATGAGAAACCTGGTTACTTATATCCCTGTTTACATGATTCCAACAGTATCCAGATTTATGATCATCTGTGTCTAGTTGTGTCTTGACTCCAGTAGGCTCGATAATATCAGATGTATAATAAAAATTATCAGTAACTTGCCATTACTAACTACATATTCATCTACTCTTTGACACATTTTCTCTTTTGCAGGATGTCCGTTCGATTTACAAGCATCATTGAAAGTTAAAAATTAAGAAGTTGCAGTTGGAGAAGAAACTGGAGAAGGATATGTTGGGCCTTGGCTACAAGTTTGGCTATCAGCAATAACTAATGATTATCAAATATAATTATTGATTATTAAAATCAATAGAAGTTATTAATAGGCTATGTATTAATAATAATGGGGCACCACCCTGGAGTCAGGGAAAAAGATTCAGTCCAAATTCAGTCTCAAAATTTACTAATCTATCAATTTGGAACTTTGATTAATAATTAACTTAATAACTATAAACAAAATCACCATATCAATAGCTAGTTAAGGTTGAAGGATTTCTTTTCAGAGCAGAGGTTGGCAAAACTCATTCTGGTGCAACACTGAAACAGACAACATGTATATCCAAAAGCATTAATTAAAAAAGGTAAAAGAGCAAAACACACGATATTAATCTAGCTAAATGTACGTATATACGTGTGTGTGTGTGTCACCTGGTGACTGAAGTTCCTTCTTTTCCCTCCCACAGAGCAGACCAAGAAAGCGGTAATCCTTTCCTTAGATTTCTGAGATTTAGCAGGCTAGTTCAGCTGAATGAGTTACCATGGTTACTGAGCAGGTAATCATATAAGCCACAGCAATGGCTTCAATCAATCAATTCAATCCATTTTTATTTATATATCTCAAGGCAAATTAGCAAGACTTATTGAGTAAGCCAGGCTTTCCTTTTATCCAGCTTGATGGAACACCTCTCTGGTTGCATATCCAGGTTTCTCAAAACAGCAATAAGGCCAGATTTCTGAAAACAGGAAATGTCGTATACATGCTCAACATGTAACCTGGGAGACTCCAAAACCTGATCATGACCAGGACACTAATGTGCATGTACACACAGTCAGTGTTTACCAGCATTTAGGTTATCTAACTAATACATTTTGTTTACAATATTTAGCACTATTTCAATCAAAGTTGGATTTTGGGGCAACCATGTAAACTCTCAAGCAGTTTAAAGAGGCACTCCACCAAAAATTGATTAAGCAGAAATAGATAATTTAGCAATTTATTGGCACAGTGAGAGTTGTTTGGAGCACATACATCAGGAATGGTTTAGTTTCTGTGGTAGTTTAGTACAGTGATTCCCAACCTAGGGGTCTGGCCCCTCCAAAGGGTCAGCAGATAAATCTGAGGGGTCATGAGATGATTAATGGGAGAGGAAAGAAGAAAAAACAAAGATACACGAATCTGTTTTCAGGTTTTGGACTGTCTTACATTAGCCACTAATCTTTCTAACCCTTGATCTAGTTAGGCCTGTTCTATTTTTGTGTGTTTTTTTCTTGTAAGTATTAAAAGTCATTTCATGAGAAAATGGCAGAGTTAATACCTGTGGACCTGCCTTCAGCTGAGGTCGCTCCACCAGTTGCTCCACTTGAGGATCCCACATCTGAAACAAATTTAGAGAAAATTGTAATTGCTTAACAACTGTATTGTTCTTCTTTAATGTCATTGACACAGAAAACAAACTACTTTTTTAATGATCAGAACACTTGAGAAAAAAAGTTGGCAAATATAAAATCAGGATCTGTCTCTCAGATTTTGTTTCTCTTAATTTGTCCTTGATTTGCTCTTCCTGTTTATGAATCCTTCAGTGGATTAGTGTCTATTAATGTCTACATGTCAGATCAACTCAACAAAAGTTTAGGTGAAGGAATACATACTTTACAGAGGGATAAAGTTTCATGTAAAATTCAAAACCAAAGCTACAACAGCTACAAAAATAGGTATACATGTTTTATTACGATTTACAGAAAGACTTTAATTAAAGACAACAAACAAAATGTAAATTAAACAAAATGTCATGAAAATGTAAATAATGTTTACATTGCATTCTGGTGAAAACATTTTTCTTTCTTGAAACATACACTACAGTAACTGGTAAAACACTTTGCATAAGGTATAAATGAGGATGATTAAAGCATAAGGATGGCGGTTTTCTATATTTTTCTTATTGTCAACAAATCATATATTGTTGACCATAAGAACAAATCATATGAAATCATATATAACAAATGCATAATAAATGAATTGTTCTAATACTTCAGCAGGCTAACCAAAGTAAATGAATACTGCACAAAATAGCCAGGCCAGTTCAGCTCCGTAAATTCAGCTAAAGACAACTTCTCAGCAGTTTATTAAAAATGGTCAAATGTGAAATGTGTGAAAAACAAACAAAACACAACTTAGGTGCTACAATAATATCATGGTGATCTTACGATTTGGTTTCAAAACTACAAACATTTTAACATTGATGAAATTCCAACTGGTTCTGTTCTTGTTGAAATATTTACAACGAATGTGTGAAATATTTATGACATATGACTTAAATCTGAAAGCTCATGTCATAATGGACAGTATATATATGCAGTGTCTTACCTTCTGAGTGACCAGAGTTTGGATAGTCATCTGAAATTAAATAGAGAACAAAACAAATTGATAGCTGAGTTTATGTACTGCGTTCACAACAAAAGATTCAATAACGAGACATTTTCGCTAAATAAAAAATCATTATATTAAATATCATTAATGTTCTAATTCTAAAGTGCCAGTTGTAGTTGTTTGCATCAAAAACCAACAGATGTTATTACGGCTGTGATCAGATTTGTTGTGTTGGATAAATAAAAAAAAATAAATTAGAGTGTCCCAATACCCATACTTGCTGGTTTTAGCACTTCTATGGGTTTCTGAGTATTCATGGAATTAAATAAACAGGAATTTCTCCTCATTATCACGTATTAAATGGCAGGTGAACACATGAATCAACAAAAGGGATGCAGAATGCCACTATTATCCCTGTAACAAAGAGCTCAACAGTATCCCTAATAGTCATGAAGCGCTTTGAGCGGCTGGTCATGGCCCACATAAAAGACAACATCAACGTCATAGTGGATCCCCATCAGTGCGCATACAGAAAGAACCGCTTCACTGCTGACGCCATCTCATCTGTGGTTCACCTAGACCTCACTCACTTGGAGAGCAAGGGCTCTAACATCAGGCTGCTTTTCTTGGATTTTAGCTCTGCCTTCAATACCATCATCCCATAAACTCTGGTGAACAAACTGTCATTACTTGGACTGAGCTCATCCTTATGCAACTGGGTACTGGACTTTTTAACAAACAGGCCCCAGTCTGTTAGGATCCACAACATCTCATCCTCCCCATTATCATCCTTAACACCAGTTCCCCCCAGGGATGTGTCCTGAGCCCCCTGCTGTTCACCCTACTGACCTATGACTGCTCACCCAAGTATCCCAGCAATCATATCCCCCCACATTGGAGGAGCAGCTGTTGAGGTGGTCTCCAGCTTCAAATACCTGGGGATGCACATCGCTGACGACCTCACCTGGAGTAACAACACAGCCAGCATAGTAAAGAAGGCCCACCAATGCCTCTACTTCCTGAGGAGGCTGAAGCGCACTGGCCTTGGCATCTCAGTCCTTACTTCCCTCTACTGTTGTGTGGTGGAGACTGTCCTTACTTCCTGCATCACCATGTGGTACAGCAACTGCTCTGCTGCAGACAGATAGGCACTACAGCGGGTAGTGAAGTCTACACAGAAGATCATTGACAGCAGCCTACCCACTATCAGTGATATTTACATCAGTAGGTGCAGGAATAAGGCTTCTTGCATCATGTAGGACTCCATCAACCCTGCAAATGGACTATTTGCCTCCTCCCCTCAGGCAGGAGGTTGCGCAGCATCATGGCTAAAGAACGGATTCTTCCCAGCAGCTGTGAGACTGATAAACTCTGCACCACACTGAAATACTGTACCACACTAGTTTTGACCGCTGTACCTCGTTTCACTGCTGCCCTCTAACTGCTGCACTTATTGAGCACTTTATTGCTTATTATAGTGTTAATAATGGGCATGTGCAATTGAGGCCACTTGGCTGCTTTCTCCCATCACACCTATTCATATTTATAAATTTATTGACTACTTATTATAATGTGTTTTCTCTGTCTCTCTGTTTTATTATTGTTATTTTCTGAACTGGGACCTGAGTGCCTAATTTCGTTTCCCTTCATGTACCAACATGTTCTGGAAAGACAATAAATTTCCTTGAATCCATGAATCCTAAATCAGACAGCTACAACCAGAATATTACACCCACAGAGCAACAAGTCCATTTTCAGTGTTGGTGACTCAGCTCTCATTAATTATTGACATTAATTAAATAGAATAGTTCAGTTAACAGAAAAGACAGAATGCATCTTTTTTATTTAGTGTAGGTAATATTGTTTAATAACCACTGACCTTTTTGAATTTTACAGTACCACACTGGTTCACACACAGATTTACCCCTCTCTTTACTGTGGAAGAGCTCAAGGTAAAAGTCTCTGCCTGGATTTTCAATGAACACTTCAAAGAAATTTGGGCCTTTGCTATCATATCCGAGGGTTAATTCCTGTGTAAAAAAAACGACATAAAAGGAGAGGAGGAGTTAGTTTTTGACAAAAGTAAACAGTCAAGTTAAATTCTTTACAACAAAAACAAAACTAATTGATTAGTGTCTGGACATTAGGAACAGTGTTTTGCACATGCTCAGTTCATTCACATTTCTGTCTGGCTGCTGATCTCTCCTAAACTCTGAACACAGCGAGCAAAGCTGACTCCACATTCACCAAGCAGTATTGGTAACCTTCTTGAAGTAGCTTATGTGTGACCAATAAGTCAATAGATTTGTCACTAGGTTCTTAAAAGCTGTATCAAGGGAGAATGTTGCTTAGTTGGCAACTCTGATCACATGTCTCCTTGTACAAATGGTTCAATACAAACAATCATGCATCTATTTACAATTAAAGGAGTCTAAATGTCAATTCCCTTCATTCTATCCATGTTCCTCACTTCCATTATTTCCCTGTGTCTTATGTCTTACATCATTTACATCTACATCTACATCATTTTGTTCAGACCTGTCAGCTGCCTGGATGTGATTCCGAGTTGTAGATGTTATGAATTTCTGACAGTGACAATATTTCCAACTTGGCTAAAAGAACTGAAAAAAAAACTGTAGTAAAATGGCTGCTATTCCACCATCTCTGGCAGTCACATTTTTCAAAAGTCAAATATTTACACAAAGAAATTCAATTTAGTTAGTTAAAATAAAACACAAATTAAATATGTAAGGCCATGTGCAGCTACACCAGCTGTACACATGTCTCTGATCCTTCTGTGTCTTTACACAGTTCACTAAATGTAATTTCTAACAGACAGTTCAAACTGTACCTTTGGGTTAATTTCTACTGTGTCTTTGTCTGCTGTGAGGACGAAGCCATGATGCACTTTCAGGTATTTCTTTCCGATCATTTCCTCCTCGTCCACCATCTGAAAACAAAAACAATACACACAAGCTGCTTCAAGTGTACAGTAACAGACATTGTCATCTGTGTTTAAAAGTATATTCATGAAAAAGCAATATGGTTTTTACAATATAGTATTAGGGCCACTGTTGGGAAAAAACGAACTGTGAGATATAAAGAATAGTCATGCTAATGAGGAAGATCATCATTAATTTGAAAAGCATATATTATTTTGAGAATAAAGATTTAATATTGTATTTTGCCATTATCTTATTATATAAATCTTATTATATTAAGATTTTGTGACATATATATTTTGAGAATAACCAAATACATGTCACTTTGTACAAATTGCGAGTACAAACAATGAAACATCTATTTACAATTAAAGGAGTCTAAATGTCAATTCCCTTCATTGTATCCATGTTCCTCACTTCCATTATTTCCTTGTGTCTTATGTCATATTTACATCATAGTGTTCAGCTTTTAACTGCAGCCAAGTTGGAAAAACCGTCCCTGTTTTCTGCCTGGTTGCAAATCTGAGTTTAAGATGATTTAAATTTCTGACACCTACAATATTTCTAACTTAGTCAAAAAAGAACAACGTAAGTGTCAAAATCCCTGCAGCAAAATGGCTTCAATTTCATCATCAGTTACATCTAAAAAATCATATATTTGATATGGAATTTTCCATCTTTAGGGGTTACAAATTGAGTTACACTGGGTCAAGCCTGGACCTTGAGGTCACACTGTAATTCTTAAGCAGGAAGGGTACATTTTCTCCTCTCCTTGAGACTCCAGCTGTCTGTGATGTTTTGGGGAGAGCAGAAACCTCTCTGATAGAGGGTAAATCAGCATTGCCATGGTCACCAAGGTCAGAGGAGGCTTCCCTAGACAACACAGATGGGTGGATGCGTAGATTTTATTGACACTAGTGAATGAATTAGACTAATTTTTCATATTGCAGGCTGATAACGACTAGGACTCAGACCTTCAGAGGACAGAACGGAAAGAGACAGCATCGGAGCAGAACACTCTGGTACTGTTTTCGGTTCTCCACGTGGCCAAGTGCTTCAATAAACTTTTTCAGCTTTAAGACATCAAAGGCTCGTGTCCACTTTTCTCCACTGAGGTGCTGACCATCACTCAAAATATCCACAACAATATTAACACAAATACAATAAATCTATCTAATTGAAATAAAAGATAGTTAAAATGCACAAGGCCATGTGTGACCACACCATTTGCACACCTTGCAATGGCTTTGATCCTATTTTCTCTTTCATACAATATGTCTGAACCACAATTCACCAAATAACTGAAGCAACGCCTGCGAGCTAGTTCAGGAAGCCCAACTCAAGTTGCTGCTCCACTCACAAGCCATACTCCCCTCACTGTGACATATATCAAACGCACCTTTATAATCTGGTTGATGTACTTAAGTCGTCAGTACTCTGCTCACACTTTTGCTGCATTCCTGCTGCCACACCGCTCATACAAGCTATGTTTGATTGCTGCTGTTTGTAGGCCTACAGCATTTCAAAGCCCTCCACCCCAGCATCCACCTGGAGGCTCTGAGTCTATCTTCCCCTGGGAGGGAAGTTTGTATAGTCGCTCCCAACTTACTGCTGTGTGAGATCAATGTTTCCTTGTGAGGAGTCACAACATCAGAGCCAAGATGCTAGACATTAATATTCTACATTTAACTAATAATCTACTCCATGTGAGTTGGCTGACTGAAATGTAAAAACTGACAGACAGTACAAATTATACCAGCAATTCACTATATAAATGATAAATGACAGACAGTACAAACTGTACCTCTGGGACAATTTCTGCTCTGTCTATGTCTGCTGTGAGGAGGAATTTTTGTCCCACTCTCAGGTACCTATCTGGACGTGGCTTATCGATCACTTTGTATCCGTTTGAGGATTCCTTCTTGTGCACCATCTGGAAACAAAAACAATACACAACAAAACTGCTTAAAGGTTACAATAGCAAACATTGTCACCTGTGTTTTGAAGTACATGAACAAGTAATATGGTTTTTACAATATAGTATTAGAGCCACTGTTGGGAAAAAATGAATTGTGAGTTTAGTCATGATATTGAGGAAAAGTTCATGTTATGAAAATAAAGCTGCAAATTTGAAAAGCATATTTTATTGAATATATAATACTCTGCTGTAGAATTGTGATTTAATGAGTAAACAGGTGAGAGCAGCCTTCATTAAAAATGAAGTTAGAGTATATTTCATCAGTGAGGAAATACTTAGTGTATCACACCAGCAGTCAAAATACAATGAACCAATGGAATAATTTCTGAGTTGTGTAACCTTGTGAAGCAGCTGCTGAAGCACATTGAGCGCTTGGTTTTGTCCAGACAGCTGTGCCAAAGAGAGCAGAGATCAAATCTCAACGTATGTTAATTTGAAAAGTTTCAGTTCATCAGTGAGATCTATAAGCCTCCAAACAAATATTAACCTCAGCTGCTGACAGAAATCTGAGGAGAATAACTTGGTCATCAGGAAACGTGTCCACTGCGCTGTCTCATGTTTTAAGTGGTTTATCTTTATACAGCAAGGGAAAAAAAAACTTCTGTGACCAGAGACCCCTCCCACGTCACAACTCTATTCTCACAATTTCACTTTTTTTCACCACTGGCCGTAATACTCAGTTGCAGACTTTGTAAGTCTGATTATATTACAAATTTGTGACAGTAAGATATTAAATAACCTTTTTTAGTGTATGAGAATGTGGGATCAGATACACATGTAGTTTGAGGGGCGTTGTGTTTGGTTTATAGTATATTAACACGTTGCACGTTATTTTCACTGCAAAGCCAAGATACATCAGAACCCCTCTGACAGAGAAACTTGGTTCAGATAACTTGACATGGGATGATGTGACCTCAGACACGTCTTCAACAACATCTCCACAGCCATCTATGTGTAGGACAGCAAACTTGTCTAATATTGTGGAGTCATCTGCACAAAATACAAGCACACACATTTAGTGAGGAGAAAGGGATCATATCAGAATACATTTAAATCCATCTTTCATTATTTCTTCATGTCTACTTACCTGTGCAGATCCAGTGTGGCAGGTGCACTTCAATTAACTTCCCAGCAGTGACTTTGATGTTCAGTAGGGGACCTGCAGGCATGTATTGTAAGCTTTTCATTCTCTCCACGTGTTCTTCCCACGAGCAGAACTGGTACTTAAAGCTGACCTTTTCTTCACAGACCCATCGCAGGTCTGAGACACTGCATTCAAACTTTCCTGCTTCAGACTGTAGGCTGAAAAAGAGAAATGAGTCCTTGTATATGCACAAAATACTTCATAATAATAATCAGAAAGTGTGTTTATGTAGTACAATTCATGCATAAAATGCAACACAAAGTGCTTGACATAAAAGCTGAGAATCATAACATTTATGATAAAACAAGAAAAACTAAAAAAATTAAAATGATAGAATGAGACAAGATAAAACAACCGTCAGTTAAAAACACTGAAGAGACTCAATGGAGTAAATGTAAACTTAACCAGTAGCTGCCTTCATTTTATTGCCAGTTAAATGTAGCATTACCACAATTACTGTAATACGGCGTGAAAAAGATCCTGAAAAATATCGAGACCAAGCTTTTTTCAATGGTTCCAGTTTGTTGTGACACAATATTGAAGATGTTATTTTTACCTGTAAGTTGGAGCCTCATCTGCATCTGTGATCACTTCAGGTTCAACTGTAGTCCAGTCACTGGAGTCCTGCATCAGAGGACAGTCACATTTGTAAATAAGTGGATTTCTTCCTGTTTAATCACTAATTTTACAACGTCACACAAATGAACAAATAAACAAGTGAGCAGATGAATGAATGAAAGGGATTACCGTAATGCTTCCACGAGCCTCAAACTCCGAGCTTCCTGAAGGCCCTTGTTAAAACACATCAGACAACATTTTAAATGATGTTATATTTATAAATGGAATCATTAGTAACTTTCCAGATATTTTGCTGCTTTAGCACTATGTGCTACGTAGCGCTGCTCCTATATGAGATCAATATGTTATGCAGGACTTACTGCCGAGTAAAGTCTAAGTTGAGGAAAAGTGGCAGCGCTTCATAGGACTTCTGTTATGTACAATGTACAAGCTAGCTACATGTAGCTAATGAAATGACAATTCCTCATGAGAGGGAAAGATTATACAATAAAAATACAGGAAAAATCATATAACTTTATTTGGTTTGCATATACAGACATTACAGTAAACAACTGAATAGTGACCAACATCAAATATGTAAAGTAATGAAAGTTGATGTTGCTGTCATGCTACATAGTGTCGTTTTTAGTTTTGTATTATTAATAATATAATTGTTTCATTTGTTTGATTGAACAGACAAGAAGCAGACAGAATATGAGCAGACAGAGTGAGTTATGACATGCAACATACTGCAATAAAACCAGTCCATTACACTTATGTGGTATGAACCTTAACCAGTAGACTTTTAGGAAGCTGCTTGTGTTTTTTTGTTTTTTGCTAACTTGAGAGAAGAAACCCTTTAAAAAGATCTCGCTTCTTCAAACAGCAGATGTCGTTTTGGAAACTATGCTATATGTAGGAGTCTAGTTATTCTGAGTTTACTTTTGGCTTGTTGTTGCTGTGGACAATTTAAAACCAGTGACTGATCTACAGTCATTGACTACAGTGACTATACAGCATACAGTAAGTATCTTTGCTTGTGTTAATGGCATCTATAACAATCAAAACAAACACATATTCAAATGGCTGCCTGACTGTCCACAATGTATTTTGAATGATGAAATAAAAAAGAGTAACATTAAAGTAGAATAAGACCCCGCTCTGCATATCAAATGTTTGATATTGTAATTTATTTATTTTTTTCACACAACTTACCTTTGGATCCTGAGCTGGTGTCTGACAAACTCTGCACCAGATCCGTCTTTCTACTTTTTCCGAGTCTTTGGGAGCCTCTCGGTGGAGGGTCCTGCAGGGGCCCATTTAATTTCTCAGTGAGACTTAATTCTTCCAGCTTTTCCAAAAGCTTCTCCTTTGCTGGTGTCACTGTAACGTCCTGATGGATTCAAAATTATCAGAGGGCATTTATGTAATATTTCCACCGTAACGATAAAACACTGATGTCTCTGCATCAATGTTAACATTTAAATCATGTGAGTATTATAACAACTAATATTATTATATTACTCAAAATAAGACAAAGTGTGATTCATTTCATTTATTTATATAAACTGGTTATTAGTAATTGTGATTTATTGCATGTCCACCTGATCACACGTTCTTATTGCTTCAACAGCAGCTGTGAAATTTCTGGTTTAAAAACTCTTTCCACCTATTAACCATCAAACTTGAATAAAAAAAGTCTATAATATAATATAATATAGTATATAGTATAATATTTAAGCTTTAAATCTCAATCAGAAACCTGCTTCAGTTCGGTGAGCACCATCAGATGAAATGATACCACTGGTTTGTATCATTATTTATAATGGTCGAGATGAGGATCATTTTCAACCAGCAGCTATGCGTTGAAAGCTGTGTTGTGTAAAGTGTGTTTATGTGACGTTACTCACTTTCTGGAGCAGTGAAGACCTCTGCATCTCTGAGGAGAAAGAAAATAGAAAATGACTCAGGACTGATTAAACATCAGACTGTAATCAGTTTTAGTCCGATTTAGTTGCAATAACACTAAATTCTCCTCTGCTGCTTCTGACATCATGAACCATAATCATAGAGAAAGAAGAGAGGTTGAATATCATATCGTTAAAAGCTTTGAAATCTAACAGAATCCAATATAAAAGTACAACAAATATGAATGTCTTTATGTAAAGATTATCACCTCACAAAATAATCTTTGATGAATTATACTGTCAGTTGTACCTAATGTTTTGCTGAGTCAAACTGAAACTGGGATTCTCCTCACTTTGTTTGGAAGGAAATATGATCTATAATCAGCTGTTGCGAGTCAATTTCACTTTTCCAAGAAGACAAAACTGTCTTTGGAAACATTTGTGAAATCAGCATCTGAGCCTCACTGACATCTGAGGGCTGCAATGTTAACTTCCCTACTGTGCTACTGACTGGAGAATGTCATAGTCCTGATAACAATGATACAAGACTTTTTTTTTTTTCCTTTTTCAACAAGCCCAAACAGTAGGGCCAGACCAGAAAATCATTCAGACTGGGAAATATAGCATATAGTAGAGTATAGCCTCAGTTAGGCTACCTTTTAAGAGGGGGGTCTGGGGGTTACGAATACTTGATTTCCCACATTCTGGTGAATTTAACTGCATGTGAATAACAAACTAATGAGCCAACAACTGCTTAGTACAATGAAAACTGTTATGAACCTCAAATAAAACCAAAGGTACATATCATTAAGGAGGGAGACGATACTACTACTACTGTGGCATCAATGCTATTCTCTCCACCTTCAAATAGAAAAAAAGCAATATTACAGCACATCATATCTTGTAATGTACCATTGTAATACAGTTAAAAATTCTCCTCCTATTTAAAGAACAGAGCAAAAGCACAATACCCTACTCAGTTTACTGATATACACTAACTGTTACCCATCAAAGGTTAAAATAGCCCTTTAACCAACACAAACATTAAATAACACAGATATTTAAGTTTTAACACATTACAGTAGCCTGAATAGTGACGGAAGACGTTGTGTTGTCTCAATAATTTTAAATTATGAGCTCAAAGTATGAACTCACTGACTGAAATTTTCACCAAGACAAATGAATTTTCAAATAATATTGACCATATTAACTAGACTAGATGTTCCAATTATGCTTTAAATGTTTTTGAGGACATTAGAAAGGGGACTACCACTTTTATTATTGATTGTCCAGTTTCTTGGCTGCTTTAACATTGACATTGGACGATGATGACGCATCGGTAACATTAGCTACGTTAGCTAGGTAGCAAAAATTAACTAGCTAGCATGTTTATTCACTGACTAACATGGCGGCATTTAGCTGCATCTCCTGCAAGCGCCTTTCTTTTTTTCTCTTTCCCTCTCTGCTCCACTCTTCCTATTTTCTCCACCGTCCATCTTGCTGCTCAGTCATTTCTAAATGCGCTTGCTGCCAAACCAAACCTGTAACCGCCAACTACTCTCTCTCTGTCTCTGTCTCTGTCTCTCTCGACTAGCTAGCTCTCTCCTTCTACTGCCTGACTGTCACAGCGGGCAGGGCACTGTTGTGTTCAGGGTCCAAAAAAACAAAAACAAAACTGCAGCCTGCAACAGGCCTGCTGGGCCATTTAGCAGGCCAGGCTCCTGGGAAAAGTCCCAGTGCTCCCGATTTCTAGTCCGGGCCTGCCACACAGCCTTGGTTATGTAACATTAGCAACTTAAGACGTCTGTCACTTAACAATATTTAACATTTGGGAGGATCCCTCGTGCTGTTAAGTTTGTTTTCCACTCAGAAAGTGTAAGCTAGCAAGCTAGGCATAACTTCCACTCAAAGTAGAAGATAGCCTAGATCTCTAAAGGTGTTACATGTCAGACAGATGTTGATTTAATTAATGATTTGTTGCATTTTTAAAATAAATTATTAGATGTATTCATTAGACACATGATAGTGTAACGTGACAGTTTTTGTCCTCTTTATCTTACCTTTATAAGAGCTGGTGTCTGATAACCTCTGAACCAAATCTGATCTGTTCATTTTCTTGAAAATCCTCACAGTCAGATCCACAGACTGTTGGCCATAGTTCTGCAACATCAGATTCAATATGTCTGCACTGTTTTCTGTGTCAATCAATTTCAGTGAGATGTCTTGGAGGTCCTTCTGGGAGACAGTCAACTGCAGGACGTCCTTGAATTTCTTTAACTGCTGATAACTCAAATCATTCAGGGTTTCCAAAAGCATCTCTTTAACAGCTGCCATTGTTGCTACCTGGAATAATCAAAACATTAATGAGGCATACAGTACATATCATCCACTAGAAAAGAAACACTAAAATAGTTAATCATTGCATCTCATGATGGTGATGTTGGTGTAGCTATATAACAGACGTCATTGTTTCTACCTGCTAAGTTTAAAGAAAATGTTTATTGGGTAAATACACAAACTCTTTATTTTATTGAGTACAGATTAACTGATGTGTATGTTTCAGAAATGTAGATGTAGTAAGATTACATCACCCATATTGCACAAGCTAATAATTGAATGAATAATATTTGTCCAATAGATCACATACTGTATGCCTGTTTTTACAAACTACTTGTGTGTGTATACATTTCTTTAGTAACATCAAGTGAATTATTTTATCTGTACAAACAGGATCATGCAGGATGACCACTGCTCCACCCAGCTAAATCTTTGTAAGGTGCTGGAAGCATCAATGAGTCCAAACTTGATAAAAGAGATTTCCGCACACTTTATTTTGAGCTTTCTGTCTATCAGACCTTCATCAGAACAGAAGATTCAGTAATGAACAGGCAGGTAAGGATAAATAATCCCATTCTAATCAATGGCAGCATGCAATGCACCTGTTCACATCCTGGTGGTAGACACTCCACCTCTTGGGAATTGTAGTTTTTAAGTGAGGCATACAAGTAGTACAATATAATAGTACAATAATAATACAATAATATATAATTTCATCACATGGTAAATTGGGCTTTGAGAAGGATCAGCCTTAAGCCATCATAAATCAGAGATCCCCAGGTCACTAAGAAAAAAACATCTCAAAACAAAAATTAAATACAGAGCTATGGAGGAGTATCAGGCGGGGGCCTTCATGAACCATAAACCCCAAATCCTACACCAGAAAACCACTGTAATTTCTGTGAATCTGAATACAGCTGCTGTCACTGACAAAAAAAGATAACTATAAACTTTTTTTGACCGAAGTCAAATTTTAGAAAAAAAACAGGAAATAAAATAATTATAAATTAATCTTCTGTCAGCTTTTTGATTCATTGACTAATTGTTCCAGCTCTACAGCCATATTACATATTATAAATATACTTTGCACAAATAAATGTACAGGAGAAATAAGTCATTTGACAAACACATTTCTCACAGATGTACCATTACAGGTAAATAATGGACCCTGGATACAACTTTCAGATACATCCCCCTCTATCTCCCCTCATTTCCTGTAATCCTTCAACTTTAATCTCTTATAAAGACATAAAAATGTTCCAGAGGACTTGATTTTAGAGCTGCAACAATTAATAGATTAGTTGATTATTTGCCTATTATTCAATTAATTGCACTCTTTTTTTAATAATCTTAAAATTAATCATTTTGAGTCATTTTTTATGGAAAAATACCTGTCTACCTAATCTAATTCCATCTTCTTAAATGTGAATATGAACCATTTTCTTGTTTCTTTAGTGCTCTATGATAGTAAACTGATTATCTTTGGGTTGTGGACAAAAGATCAGATGTACAACAAACTGCAGTAATATGTAAGACGAGCAAGAAGACTGTAACAACAAAAGGGGGCAACACAACAAATTTACTTCAAGCAGAAGCAGCTGGTTGAATACGAGGAGAGACAATAATCCCTCCAGGAGTGTTTTGTCATATTGTCAAGAATATCATTATCACAGAAATACACTGAAATTATTGTGATATTATTTAGGGTCATATCACCCACCCCTATCTCTGACACACACACACACACACACACACACACACACCGTCGTGTTTTGATCACTTCAGAGGACATTACACTGACTTACAGTGGTGTTTGTGAGTCCTTTAGAATTTGCTCTATTTCTGTATAAATATGACATAAAACGTGATCAAATTTTTATGCAAGTCCTAAAACAAGATAAAGAGAACCTAATTAAACAAGTGAGACAAAATCCTTACACTTGTTCATTTAGCTCTTAAGTAAAATGATCCAACGTTACATATTTGTGTGAGGCAAAAGTATGTGAACCTCTAGAATTATCAATTCATTTGAAGGGGAAATTATAGTCGGGTGTTTCAACAAATGGGATGACAATCAGGTGTGAGTCTGAGAGACCCTGCCTTATTTAAAGAAGAGAAATCTGGGTCTTCACTATCAAAGTCTGAGCTTCGCAACACAAGTTTGTGAAATGTGTCACGGCTCAAAGAAAGGAGATTTCTGATGACCTTAGAAGAAGAGTTGATGTTCACCAGGCTGAAAAGACTTACAAAACCATTTCTAAAGAGTTTGGACTCCACCAGTCGACTGTCATGCAGATCTTGTACCAATGGAGGACATTCAGCACCACTAGGGGTGTCACAATTTCTATTCCAAATCAAAAATCGATTGAAATGAGCTTTCGGTTTTCGACCTTCAAAATCAAAAGCAGGAATCAATGTTTCTCACAGTTGTTTTTTCTCTCCATCCCGCCTGGGTGGGTCCTGTGAGACACCACGGCCTCTGCTGGAGTCGGAGATGATGGAGAAACAACAGAACTGGAAAATCCTCCTACTTCCCTGAAGTCACTGGTGTTCCTTTTCCATGAGTTATGTCAACAAAGGACATGGCGTTGACAGAAAAACTACAGTTTGTAGGCTATGCTACACACCTTAGTAAGGTTGGAAATATACTGACAGATTCAAACTTCCCGGTTCCATAACTCATAAGCAAAACTTTGTTAAAACACAAATGAGGCCTCTTTCCTACCGTAGTAAGGTAAACAAGCTACAACCTAATTTTCATCAAAACGAGAAGACCCCCGAGCTGAACAAGTAGCATTAGTCTCTTTGTACAGCCGGCTGTGAGATGGGACCATCTAAAAAGTGCAACGCTTAAACTTAAACTTAGTTTCCTCACCTGTAAAAAGCAACCAGGGTTAATCCTTGGAGGAAACTCAAACTGTTGTTGTAAAGTACTTGTCTGCCATCTAGTGGCTCTTCTTTTAATTTCCGTGTTTAACAGTTTGTTCTCAATTGATTGGTAAAATAGACTATCTTTTTAAAGAAGAATTTGAAAACATAAATGACAGTTGTCAAGGCATAAAACCAATGATCTGTTGATCTTGAACAAATAAAGAATAGTCTAACAATAGTATAGCCGTCAGTGCTGGAAAAAATGTTTAATTAAAAAAAATCGAATCAAAATTGTGACCTTAAAATCAAATCAAATTGTGGATTTGGAGAATCGTGAAAACCCTAGATGTTACCTTCCCCAAGAGTGGTCGGCCAACAAAGATCACACCAGGAGCAAGGCATGTAATAATCTGAGAGGACACAAGGGACCCCAGGGTAACGTCTAGGAAATTAAAGGCCTCTCTTGCAGTGATTTATGTCAATGTTCATGAGTCCATCATCAGGAGAACATAGAACATCAACGGTGTGCATGGCAGAGTTGCAAACCCACTACTCTCCAAAAAGAACAGTGCTGCCTGTCTATGGTTTGCTCAAAGCCACGTGGATTCACCAGAAGGCTGTTGGAAAAATATTCTGTGGATGGATGAGACCAAAATCTAACTTTTTTGCTCAGATGAGAGGCGTTATTTTTGGCAACGAGCAAACACTGCATTTCAGTATAAGAGCCATATACCATCTGTGAAACATGGTGGTGGCGGTATCATGGTTGGAGCCTGTTTTGATGCCTCTGGACTAGAACGGCTTGCAATCATTGATGAAAAAACGAATTCTGAGTTGTACCAGCAAATTCTACAGGAAAATGTCAAGGTATCCGTCAGTGACCCGAAGCTCAACAGAATGAGAGAGAGTGGCTGCAAAAGTGTGACATTTTGCAAAATAACCTTAAATAATCATCAGAAAAGACTCTAAAGAAGAGATTACAGCGTTAATCAGCAAGAACAGAAGAGGAAATATCATCTTTGGATATATTTTTTTAAATCAAAGCAACTAGCTACCTGTCAACTGCTACCTGAGGAAGCTAACAGAAGAGTTATTTTGTGAAGACAAGAAGAGAAATTAAGGGCTCCTTCTAGGTGGTATTCTCTCTCTCCATGAACTGGTGTGATGGCAGCACAACCGACGTTTGCGGCAGCCTCTCCTAGTTCTGACTTTGCGGTGTCTTTGTCCATGTCTATGTCTACGTCTGTGTCATCGTGCGGAGTGCGCATCATCATTTCTGACGTGTGTGCCAACTTTTGTGAGTTTTCGAGCATCCCAAGACCCTCAAAAATGCAATGGCGTACTAGAATGATAATACTTAAAGCTGCAAGCAGCGATGAACGGGCCCTCGCCCTCGTCGGAGGGAGCGGCAGCTGTGGTATCACTATTGGAGGTCTCTTTACATGGCTCTGAATTTTCAGGATTATCTGAAACTGTGTGAATTGGAAAACTATTATTTTCTGTGTGCAGTATGTGGCGCTGGAGATGACTTATTGGAAATTGTGTGTACATTTGATGAACTATGTGTCATTTAGGCCTCACTTCCTGTTGCCCATAGATAACACTATATAAGTGAAATAGTAATGCAGCAATACATCCACCAGAGGGCAACTAACATGGATATACATTTTCATGAATGTAGGAGATAACTATCACTTCCTGTGTCCACTATGTGGTGCTAGAGAACACCATGTTGCTGTACATCTTGTAGACCACACCATGTAAATTTCATGTAAATCAGATGATGTTTCTCATATAAGGCTGACCTCCTGTTGCCAGTAGATGACGCTATGACTATGATTCAATATTTACATGTAGATGTGTTCAGGCCTGGACTCTTATCAAACATGAGAAATTTGGGGCAGATATGACGATAATGTAAAGTCAAGTTACAACAACTTCCTGTTTTATGGTGAATCGTGCAAACTGACCGACATGCCACGTCAAGTGTGTTCCATGAAAACTCAAAAGCTTGGCAGAGTTGAAGTCGCTCTGCTTAGTGCACCTATGCCCAAGACCCATAAAATATATAAATGTTCATCACTTGTGATGCATGTGCAAAGTTTCGTGAGTTTTTGAAAAAAAACAATAATTCCTTGCATTGCAATGGGGCCTTCACACTACTTGGTGATCAGGACTTAATAAATAATGATGTGATGGAAAAGCAAAGCTCTGAAAGACTGTCCATCAGTCAGGTGAATCATCCTGAACTTCTGTGAATCCAAAAAAGTTCAAAGAATACTAACAAATGTGTCCTCGTTGAATCAAGAATAAAAAAGTCCTCAGCCAGTGTAGTGTATATGCAGACACTGAAGACAGTCATAAGTTTCTCACTGCAAGGTGAAGTCAGTGACTTTCAATATGCTGTTTCTCACTCTTTCACCTTCCTGTTTTTCTAACCACAACCAGTGTGACCTTCTATCTCAGCAGCTGCAGACGGATAGAAAGAGAAACTAAATGAGATTTGAAAAGAGAGTGTGGGAATGAACTCTTGTCTCTCTCACGGTGTTCCGATTGTATGATTGACTGATATTTTCAACTTTTCAAACATTAATTTATCTGAAGAGACCCTTTCACCTTGTTACTACAAAACCTTTTTTCCTTTTATTTTTAAATACTGAATCTCTGTTGAGCTGGAAAAAACGTTGTGTATTCATGTACCACTTATTCAGGTGGTATTTTAAAATTACACAAGTTAAAGCTATTTAACAGTATAATATTCAATTAGTCATTAACAGGCAAACATATAAAATTGATCTGTACTAACTAATGCAGGGTAATCTGACCATAGTTAAAGTAAACTGGCAACTCTGTGTATTATCATTTTTATTTAGTTGGTAAAAGCACAAAAAGTATTTTTGATCTATAATCTCTTCGGTAATTATAAAAATACTGGCATTAGATCCTAAGATGTTGGAAATTTTCACACTGGAAACCTCATTTGGTGTTGTGAAGTGCAGCCTCACAGAGCTGCTTAACTGTAGACTCTAACCCAGCCTTTCTTGTTGAATTAATTATCTTTTTTTATAATTTAATATTAGTTTTGATGTCAGTAAAGCATTCATTTATTTTTTTTAAATCTCATCTCATTCATTGCACTTACATAAAAAGGATTTCTTTTCTCTTTTTGTGAAGTTGAATTGTGTTTTTTGCTTTCCAGCACATTCACATACATTCATGTGTTACTCAAGCACGTTTCATTGAAATTACCTCCCCATGACTGTAATAAGAGAAGTAAGATCAACAGATGCAACATCTTGTTAGTCTGAAAACTGAAAGGAAAGATTTGTACCTATTAAGATTATACAAATCAAAGATACAGTAAGTGTTTGCTTAGTGAAAAATAACATGGAGAAGAAATCTTCAAACAAGTACAGCAATAATGTTGATAAAGATTATTGCTTTGAATTGGATTGGAATAATCACTATTTCAATGTACATATGGGTTTGTGAGTTTTCTGCTGAGAATTACTGTCACACCAGCTGTTTGAAATTACACCATTTTAATGACGAATTTTGAGTTGCCCCAAAGTGCAACATGACAATGGAAAAAAATGAGGGTAATCTCCAAAGTTGGACATGTGAGATTTTCACTGGATAGCAACATTAAGAGTCTTTGCTGTAAAATCAGTAACAGTAAAGGTCTAATCTTCACTTCACTTACGATTTAAAAGAAGATATTTTGACATTCAGATTAACTTTATCAGTCCTCTCTCCATGGTTCTAAGTTTATTATTAACAAATGCAATATATGTATAGACAATAAACCTGTATGCTGGCCTCTATTTTTATTTAATCACATCTGTTTTCTGAATGATATATTGGATGTTAAGGGAGATTTTCTTAGATATGAATGTTTAATTTCAAAATATGGGTATGTATGTACAAGGTATTGCTATATGCGTATATGTGTATATATATGTATATATATGGTAGGTCTGTTGTTTCTGTTCTTGTTTGTGATGTAAGTTATGCTATTTTTTGTGTGTGTGTCTGAGCATTGTGTATGTGTTTTATGTCTGTGTAAAATAAAACAAGAAAAAAAACAAATGCAATAAAATATTGAATTAAGGTAAATGTTATATTGTTTTATTTACGTACTGTTGGTAAGCAAAATAGTACTTCTTCCACCACTGTTAAAGTATGAAATTATATTCAATAAGTATTTCCTACTCTTCTCTTTAAGTTTCACTTTTGAAAGTATGTGATTTTGACTTTTAAAGTCAAAGGAGTTCATCATTTCCTATAAAAGGTTTGTATAGAAAATACAATCACACTTTTAAATGTATGAAAAATCCAACATTTTTAAATCCATTTTAAATAGATTATAATGATATAATGCCTCATAAAAAACAGAGAATTATTTTTTGAATGCAAAATATAGTCTGCACATTGTTTTACCAGTCATAGCTTCAACATTTTTAAGATAATGAAATGGTGACATATCCAACATACAAATTTCATTTGCATAGTCTATATTTAGACCTTTTAAAGTTTTACCATACATGCAATGTAACCACATTCTCAACCTGGATTAACCTACAGACTCAGAGATATCAAAAGTGTAAAATTCACATTAGTGACAATTAATAGCAAATAGTTGCTCAATAGTGCCCAAGTCTACATCTCTGTACCATAGCATATGTAACTGAAGCTTGATTTAACAATGAAAAATACTACTGGAGGTTTGCTGACACGGCTCTGAATTGTCAGTCTTATCAGACACTGTGTGAATGGGTAAAATATTATTTCCTGTGTGCAGTATTTGGAGCTGAAAATGACATATTGGAAATTGTGTATACATTTGATGAACTATGTTATTTAGGATTCACTCCCTGTTACCCGTGGACAATACTACAAAAGTGATAAAATAATGCAGCGATACATTAACCAGAGGGCAACTAACATGGATAAACATTTTCACAAATATTGGACATTGCATGTAGGAGATAACTGTCACTTCATGTGTCCACTATGTGGCGCTAGAGAACACCCACTAATTATACATCATGTTCCTGTATATCATGTTTAGACCATACAATGTCAATTTAATCTAAATCAGATGTTCGTCACGTAACACTGATTTCCTGTTGTCAGTAGGTGGCGCTATGACTATGACTGACTCAATATTGACAAGTAGATGTTTTCAGGCTTGGACTTTTACAAAACATGAGAAATTTGGGGCAGATTGGACGATGCAAAGAGGAGTTACAACAACTTCCTGTTTAATGCCCCAAACATGTTTAGAGCAAAATTGACTGGCATGCCACTCCAAGGGCGTTCCATGCAAGCTGAAAAGCTTTGCAATTTAGCATCGCAAAGGTCTTTAGATGTCACCTACCAAATTTGAAGTTGCTGGGGTTAAATCTCTAGGAGGAGTTTGTTAAAGTACAACGCCTCTCAATGGCTTCACTTTGTGAAAAAAAATGCAAAGTAGATTCAAAATGGCTGACTTCCTGTTAGACTTAGGGTATGGCTCCAGGAGGCTTTTTTTAAGTCTGGAGATGGTACATCAAATATCATACATCTACATCTAATTTAAAGGTGGGGGTTTTGACTTTGAAATTTTCTAGGGGGAGCCCTGGAGCCATTTTACCACACCCAAACCCATGCATATGCATAATAGTAGATGTAAACTCTCTGGGCAGATAGAAAGGTCTACAGTTAACTATGAGATATTCTGGGTTAGCAGAGCAGTGCCTCTCGATAACGGCAGAATATCTCATAGTTAAGTGTAGACCTTTCTATCTGCCTTACCTCTGAATACACACCAGACAGACCCTTGAGATCATCAAATAAAGGTCTCCTCACCATACCTAGAATAAATACTAAATCAGCTCATGATGCCTTCAGCCATTATGGTCCTACTCTTTGGAATTCTCTACCACATGAACTCAGGTCTGTTACAACAGTGTCTTCCTTTAAAAGCAGACTAAAAACATATCTTCTATATTCTATACCTTCTTTTTAGAAACAGTATTGTTATTGTTATTTCTTTTAACAATGATAATAACAATACCTTCCTACCCTACTCTCTTACTGTAATACCTTCTCACCTTCTATTTTTTTTATGCTGTCTTATATGTTTTTATATGTAACATCTTCTTATTTTATGTTTTATCTTATTTGTCATATAAATGTAATCTTAATGTAATATATTCGTTATGCATGCTAAAGCTAAGCTTGCAATGAAAGAATTGCATGCTGCCATTAGCAAACAACAGACTAAATACCCAGATGATGCTAAGGCGCTCTAGTGCTATATAGTGTTAGTGGAAGGGTCATTAGTCACCCTTCTATGTCATAGAGCCACCATTTCAGGCCCACCCAAAACATCCTGAACACAGAAATGGTGAAAAGCAGTTTAACAGTCTAACTCCATAATTTAGTACTACATAGTTCAGTCTTTTTAAATGTTTTCAGCAAATATTTGTTAACATGTATAATGTGTTTCAAAAGAAACTTGATTTTCCTTTACATGGACTTTAATGTGTTTGTCTCATTTCTTTAATTGAGTTCCTTTTATCTAGTTTTAACACAACGTTTTAGGTCATATATATGCAGAAACAGAGAAAACTCTAACACAAGCTTTCATAACCACTACTTACCTAACCCAAACTGTGCCTTCATTTTAAACAAGTCTTCACTCCAAAATGAATGATTTACATTATGAGGACTTTTTTTTGTCCCCAAAAGAGAGGCGAGTCCCCACATGTGACTGTTTAAACACATTTATGACCCAAAAACATGATCGATACCTGAGACACACACACACACACACACACACACACACACACACACACACACACACACACACACACACGTTTAGCGTTAAACTGTCTTTGCTGTTGTTTTCCAGTTTCATCATTAATCGAGTCAAAGCACTTTGGAAACTTTAACTAACTAACGTTAACAAAGTCTTAGCTAATGTCTTATTGTAGTATTGGTAACTCTACAGAGGAAGCAGGACGATGAAAGTGAAAGTTAAAAAGAAGCGGTACAGTTTGAAAAAATTTTAACCTACCGTTATAAAAACAGCTTGTCGCCCCAGCCGTTAAGATGTTTTGATGACGATGATGATGATGAGAAAATGAGTTTTTCCTCTAAATTGCGGTGGAAAGAAAACTCGTCTCTCTCTCTCTCCTCCGTCAGTGAGTGTTTCGTTATCCGGGACGGTTTGACATCAGTGTTCACCAATATTCATCAGGGTTAATTGTGGAAGTGAAAGGGGGTGAGGGGATATGAGGTTCGTCCACGTGCGCACATTTTCAATTTGATTGTGATTTATAAAAGAGACAAATATGTGCATTCATGTGTACACACAGTTTTATAAATCTGACTGTTTTTTGGTGTACGCCATTTTTGGCTTTTTTACACACATACATTTTTGGTTTGGATCCTACACACTGTTTTATAAACGAGGCACCAGGTGTAGCTCCTTTATGCTCCTCTATATATTCCAGGCAGGGAAAGACACTGCTCCTCACACCTGACTTAATGTGAGGTATTTATTCTGGCTTTTCTTCCTTTTTATTTGTATGCATGGTCAATAATTCAATAACAAGGTAGTGAGATAACAATATAAAGACATGTTATCTCCCATCCCAGTTTTACTTTCATTTTCTCATCTTTTGTCTAAAGCTTGGACAAAAATCATTTTGAATATTAGAGGGGATGGATTTTCTTTTTTTTTCTTTTTCTTATTTAGTGAGATGCCTCCGACCACACAGCCTTCTCCGCCGCCATACCAGGAAGGAGCCGCAGCTTCGGAACAGATAAGTGGAATTACAGATGGCATAAACAGATTGTGCCTGAATAGCCCTGTATCACAAAGAATTCAACTCAATGCACAATATGAGTCGCAGTTAACATCCTGTTTTCTGAGGGGTTTGAAACCGGAGACTGCAAATTGGATCTGGTTGGATGGGAAGGAGAGGAGAGAAGGGTTATTCTTGCACATGCTAAACACGCTGAAACAGTTCTGGAAAATAGACTCAAGAAAAACAAAAAAGTAGAGGTGTTTTATAATGACAGTGATAGCGATGATGGTTGCTTTTTCTCCTCTGAGTCCCGCAGGAAGGAAACTGTTTATAGCTGTGGGAAAAGGGGCCACATTGCCAGAGAATTCCAGTTGCGGACAATGGGTGGAACGGAGGTCAAGGCAGTGGATGGGGCAGAGGTGGACGTGGGCGCCGTGGAGGCGGCAGGATAGAAAAAGGAGGATGTGATGATAGAGAGAAGGACAGAGAGCAGGACTTCTGACTAGCTTCCCCTACAGAATCAGTTCATGCAATCACATACACACACAAAACATAAATTAAAGATGCTGACTATGATTCTGAGGAAGGGGAGGGATCAGATTTTCCATCACAAGAAGAAGTGCTAAATCTTGAGTCTGTTGAAGTAGTTAGCCAAGTGGGATGACAAACCTTTTGTGACTCTGCTAGTGGGGGGTGTGGGGTTGGGGGGAGTGTTTTTCCACCTGATACATGGTCTGTACAGAAAGGCGCTGAATTGGGTAACAGTGGGAGCAGCCACTACCCATTTGCGGCCCACTTTGTGATCATTGCAGGACAGAGTGTGTATGTTGACAGAGGAGCAGGAAAAAGAGTTAGAAGAGTTGCCTTCTGAACTGTGGAGTACAGGGAAAGGTGGTGATATTGGATTGTTACGCACTGCCACACCTGTTACCATTAAACCTAAAAGCTCTTATAGACCGTCTGTCAAACAATATCCTTTGAAACCGGAAGCTGAGGGAGGTATTTCAGAGGTGATAGATAGTTTGATAAAACAAGGGGTTTTGGTTTATTGTCCTGACTCACCCTGCAACACACCAATTCTGCCTGTAAAGAAACCTACCTCTGGGTGGCGGTTATTAAATGATTTACAAGCCGTGAACCGAGCTGTAGTTCCGCGAGCTCCAAACGTACCAGATCCCTACACTCTTTTGAACAACATAAAAACCACTAATGTCTGGTACTCAGTGATTGATTTGGCAAATGCATTTTTTACCATTCCTTTGAGCCCTGAGTCACAGTTTTGGTTTGCGTTTACTTTCAAACACAGACGATTGACATATACAAGGCTTCCTCAAGGGTTTCAAGATAGCCCTACTATTTTTTTCACAAGAAATTAAAAAGTGCATTGATCTTTTAAAACCTCCTGAAGATGAGTCTCAGGTCTTGACTTATGTTGATGATATTCTTGTGGCCTCCAGTTCGCAGCAAAAATGTAAAAACATGACTTTGGCCTTGTTGAAATATCTGGCTGCAGCTGGTGTTAAAGTCTCTAAGTCTAAACTCCAGCTGTGGAGACAGGAGGTGAAATATTTGGGTTACACACTAACTCCTGAAGGCCACGTGCTGGATGAACAGAGAAAAACAACTATTCTGCAGTTACCACAGCCTACAACAAAACGAGAGATGATGTCTTTTCTCGGTACTTGCAACTTTTGCAGATTGTGGATTGCTAATTATGCCGAAATTGCACAACCACTACAAAATATGATTTATGGAAAGGCAATGGCTGCTTCAGATAAGGTGGTGTGGACTGAGGAGGGCAAACACGCTTTCACAAAGTTAAAACAGTTGATAGCTTCCTCATCTGTGGTAGCTCTACCTAACATGAAAAAGGATTACATACAGACAGCGGATTGCAAAAATGGATTTATGACATCTGTTCTGTTACAGGAGTATGGGGATAAATTAAGACCTGTTGCTTTCTATTCCTCCAGATTTGACCCAGTAAGCAGAGCTCTGCCCAGATGTTTGCAGGCGGTAGTGGCGGCGGCTATGGCAGTACAGACTTCAGCTGCATTAGTTTTGTTTAGACCACTGACTCTTAGAGTGCCCCATGCGGTCTCCTTGCTTTTGCTGGAGCATAAACATTCACATATGTCACCAGCAAGACACCTGTCTTGCATGGCCACATTGTTAGGCCAGCCAAACTTGACCATTGAGAGATGTACTGCTTTAAATTCAGCTACAGTTCTCCCAATGCCTGCGGAAGGGCTTCTCCACGATTGTGTGGCGATTACAGATGAATTGACCGTACCTCGCGCTGATTTGATTGACACACCTTTACCTGATGCAGACATTGTGATGTTTGTAGATGGTTCAGCAAGTAAACATGTAGATGGGAGTAACAAAGTTGGTTATACTGTAGTTACACTGCATGAAGTATTAAAGTCTGGAGCTTTGCCTTCTAATTTCTCTGCTCAGGCAGCAGAATTGGTTGCATTGTCAGCAGCGTGCCGGTTAGGAAAAGATAAGAAGGTCACAATCTGGACAGATACTCAGTATGCTTTCTCCACTTTGTTTACCTTTGTGCAGAAGTGGAGGAATCGAGGAATGATAACATCCACAGGTCGGCCAGAAACACATAAGGATCTATTGTTGAAGTTACTTGATGAAATACAGCTGCCTGCCAAGGTCACTGTCTGTAAGTGTGTGGCACATACAAACAATACAGACACTTCAAAATCACATACTTTCAAAAGTGAAACTTAAAGAGAAGAGTAGGAAATAAAATAAATAAAAGTGGTGGAAGAAGTACTTTTTTGCTTACAAACAGTACGTAAATAAAACTATATAACATTTACCTTAATTCAATATTTTATTGCATTTGTTTTTTTTCTTGTTTTATTTTACACAGACATAAAACACATACACAATGCTCAGACACACACAAAAAAAATAGCATAACTTACATCACAAACAAGAACAGAAACAACAGACCTACCATACATATACATATATACACACATATATACATATATGTACATACATGTCAAGTACTACAGCAATTTAAATTAAAGACATCATTCTATAGAAGAAACTAAATTAAAAAGTCAGATAGAATTAATTTATGATCAGAGAATAATCATAGCTCTGTATCCCAATTTTTTGATTTTGTCAAGATCTCCCATTTATTTATGTTTGAGCTTTTTGCTCTTCCTTTGATAATTATCTTTTCCTGCAAATAGTAATGTTTTAAAAATAATATGAAGGAACTCAAAACCAACGTTTTTGGAGAATCAAATATATAAAGTTTGCCGAGCAACACAATTATATCAATAACGTATTTTTATCATCTTGACAACCCAAAATAATATTGAGAGAGGATAAAGGTAAAAGTTTGTTCAGATTTGCCACATGCATGATATCCTCCTCATCACCACAAAATCTACAGATATTATCCTCAGTTAGTCTCCAAATCTTACGCATTTTTCTTGTTGGTAATATTTTATAAAAACATTTAACTAGAAGGCCCATAAATAATTATAGCAAGATGATGAATAAATGCATCTAAAAATGCAAGAGGAAGAAGAGTATCAAACACATCTTTCCAATATGTTTGAAAATGATATGGATGACAAGTTATATTCTCAAAGTACATAAAGAAAAGATACATATCTTAGTTGATTTAAAGGTCACACTGGTTGTGGTTAGAAAAACAGGGAGGTGAAAGAGTGAGAAACAGCATATTGAAAGTCACTGACTTCACCTTGCAGTGAGAAACTTATGACTGTCTTCAGTGTCTGTATATACACTACACTGGCTGAGGACTTTTTTATTCTTGATTCAACGAGGACACATTTGTTAGTATTCTTTGAACTTTTTTGGATTCACAGAAGTTCAGGATGATTCACCTGACTGATGGACAGTCTTTCAGAGCTTTGCTTTTCCATCACATCATTATTTATTAAGTCCTGATCACCAAGTAGTGTGAAGGCCCCATTGCAATGCAAGGAATTATTGTTTTTTTTCAAAAACTCACGAAACTTTGCACATGCATCACAAGTGATGAACATTTATATATTTTATGGGTCTTGGGCATAGGTGCACTAAGCAGAGCGACTTCAACTCTGCCAAGCTTTTGAGTTTTCATGGAACGCACTTGACGTGGCATGTCGGTCAGTTTGCACGATTCACCATAAAACAGGAAGTTGTTGTAACTTGACTTTACATTATCGTCATATCTGCCCCAAATTTCTCATGTTTGATAAGAGTCCAGGCCTGAACACATCTACATGTAAATATTGAATCATAGTCATAGCGTCACCTACTGGCAACAGGAGGTCAGCCTTATATGAGAAACATCATCTGATTTACATGAAATTTACATGGTGTGGTGTACATGATGTACAGCAACATGGTGTTCTCTAGCGCCACATAGTGGACACAGGAAGTGATAGTTATCTCCTACATGCAATGACCAGTATTCATGAAAATGTATATCCATGTTAGTTGCCCCCTGGTGGATATATTGCTGCATTACTATTTCACTTATATAGTATTATCTATGGGCAACAGGAAGTGAGGCCTAAATGACACATAGTTCATCAAATGTATACACAATTTCCAATAAGTCATCTCCAGCGCCACGTACTGCACACAGGAAATAATATTTTTTCAATTCACACAGTTTCAGATAATCCTGAAAATTCAGAGCCATGTAAAGAGACCTCCAATAGTGACACCACAGCTGCCGCTCCCTCCGACGAGGGCGAGGGCCCGTTCATCGCTGCTTGCAGCTTTAAGTATTATCATTGTAGTAGGCCATTGCATTTTTGAGGGTCTTGGGATGCTCGAAAACTCACAAAAGTTGGCACACACGTCAGAAATGATGATGTGCACTCCGCACGATGACACAGACGTAGACATAGACATGGACAAAGACACTGCAAAGTCAGAACTAGGAGAGGCTGCCACAAACGTCGGTTGTGCTGCCATCACACCAGTTCATGGAGAGAGAGAATACCACCTAGAAGGAGCCCTTAATTTCTCTTCTTGTCTTCACAAAATAACTCTTCTGTTAGCTTCCTCAGGTAGCAGTTGACAGGTAGCTAGTTGCTTTGATTTAAAAAAATATATCCAAAGATGATATTTCCTCTTCTGTTCTTGCTGATTAACGCTGTAATCTCTTCTTTAGAGTCTTTTCTGATGATTATTTAAGGTTATTTTGCAAAATGTCACACTTTTGCAGCCGCTCTCTCTCATTCTGTTGAGCTTCGGGTCACTGACGGATACCTTGACATTTTCCTGTAGAATTTGCTGGTACAACTCAGAATTCGTTTTTTCATCAATGATTGCAAGCCGTTCTAGTCCAGAGGCATCAAAACAGGCTCCAACCATGATACCGCCACCACCATGTTTCACAGATGGTATATGGCTCTTATACTGAAATGCAATGTTTGCTCGTTGCCAAAAATAACGCCTCTCATCTGAGCCAAAAAGTTCGATTTTGGTCTCATCCGTCCACAGAATATTTTTCCAACAGCCTTCTGGTGAATCCACATGGCTTTGAGCAAACCGTAGACAGGCAGCAATGTTCTTTTTGGAGAGTAGTGGGTTTGCAACTCTGCCATGCACACCGTTGATGTTCAGTGTTCTCCTGATGATAGACTCATGAACATTGACATGAATCACTGCAAGAGAGGCCTTTAGTTTCCTAGATGTTACCCTGGGGTCCCTTGTGTCCTCTCAGACTATCACATGCCTTGCTCCTGGTGTGATCTTTGTTGGCCGACCATCCTGGGGAGGGTAACAACTAGGGTTTTCACGGA
This sequence comes from Thunnus albacares, assembly GCF_914725855.1. Lineage (NCBI taxonomy): Eukaryota > Metazoa > Chordata > Actinopteri > Scombriformes > Scombridae > Thunnus > Thunnus albacares. The sequence goes on from NC_058113.1 coordinate 32,170,006, forward strand.
TCTCCAATTCCATAATTTGATTTGATCTTAAGGTCACGATTTCGATTTGATTTCTTTGAATTAAACATTTTTTAACTGATGGCTATGCTATTGTTAGACTATCAAGTCTTTATTTGTTAAGATCAACAGATCATTGGTTTTATGCCTTGACAACTGTCATCTATGTTTTCAAATTCTTCTTTAAAAAGATAGCCTAAATGGTATCAAGTGTGATAAAACCGCCATTTTTGGGGGGAATGTATCGCACGTAGGCCATAAGTTCAAATTTAAATAATTTAATTAAAATGTAATAACAATAACTTATTTTACCAATCAATTGAGAACAAACTGTTAAACACGGAAATGAAAAGAAGAGCCACTAGATGGCAGACAAGTACTTTACAACAACAGTTTAAGTTTCCTCCAAGGATTAATCCTGGTGGCTTTTTACAGGTGAGGAAACTAAGTTTAAGTTTAAGCGTTGCACTTTATAGACGGTCCCGTGTCACAGCCAGCTGTACAAAGAGACTAATGCTACTTGTTCAGCTCAGGGGTCTGCTCGTTTTGATGAAAATTAGGTTGTAGCTTGTTTACCTTACTACGGTGGGAAAGAGGCCTCATTTGTGTTTTAACAAAGTTTCGCTTATGAGTTATGGAACCGGGAAGTTTGAATCTGTCAGTATATTTCCAACTTCACTAAGGTGTGTAGCATAGCCTACAAACTGTAGTTTTTCTGTCAATGACATGTTCTTTGTTTACATAACTCATGGGAAAGGAACACCCGTGACTTCAGGGACGTAGGAGGATTTTCCAGTTCTGTTGTTTCTCCATCATCTCCGACTCCAGCAGAGGCTGTGGTGTCTCACAGGACCCACCCAGGTGGGATGGAGAGAAAAAACAACTGTGAGAAACATTGATTCCTGTTTTTGATTTTTAAGGTTGAAAACCGAAAGCTTATTTCAATCGATTTTTGATTTGGAATAGAAATTGTGACACCCCTAGTAACAATGATGTTGAATGTCCTCCATTGGTGCAAGGGCTACATGACAGTCGACTGGTGGAGTCCAAACTCTTTAGAAATGGTTTTGTCTTTCCAGCCCGGTGAGCATCAATAACTCTTCTTCTAAGGTCCTCACAAACCTGTATTGTGAAGCTCAGACTTTGATGGTGAAGACCCAGATTTCTCCTCTTTAAATAAGGCAGGGCCTCTCAGACTCACACCTGATTGTCATCCCATTTATTGAAACACCCGACTATAATTTCCCCTTCAAATGAATTGATAATTCTAGAGGTTCACATACTTTTGCCTCACACAAATATGTAATGTTGGATCATTTTCCTCAAGAACTAAATGAACAAGTGTAAGGTTTTTGTCTCACTTGTTTAATTGGGTTCCCTTTATCTTGTTTTAGGACTTCTAAAGGACTCACAAACACCACTGTAAGTCAGTGTAATGTCCTCTGAAGTCATCAAAACACGACTGTGTGTGTGTGTGAGAGAGAGAGAGATAGGGGTGGGCAATATGACCCTAAAATAATATCACAATAATTTCAGCGTATTTCTGTGATAATGATATTCTTGACAGTATGACAAAATACTCCTGGAGGGATTAGTGTCTCTCCTCGTATTCAACCAGCTGCTTCTGCTTGAAATAAATTTGTTGTGTTGCCCCCTTTTGTTGTTACAGTCTTCTTGCTCATCTTACATATTACTGCAGTTTGTTGTACATCTGATCTTTTGTCCACAACCCAAAGATAATCAGTTTAGTATCATAGAGCACTCAAGAAACAAGAAAATAGTTCATATTCACATTTAAGAAGCTGAAATTAGATTAGGTAGACAGGTATTTTTCATTAGAAAATGACTCAAAATGAAAAGACTCTAAAATCAAGTCCTCTGGAACATTTTTATGTCTTTATAAGAGATTAAAGTTGAGGGATTACAGGAAATGAGGGGAGACAGTGGGGGGATGTATCTGAAAGTTGTATTGTCGTGTTAAATTGATGGATTGCAGTTGGAGAAACACTTGGTCAAAAAACTACTCAAAAATCAGAAGCCAGAGGTCCAAGCAGCACAGTGTTCTTTAATGCTGGCAAAAAAGGAGAGCAAACAGTGCATACAAGATGTACCAGGACGCTCTGAGGGTTCTGGCCTCGAGGCGTAGATTTTTATGCCCTTGGGTCTGCATAGGTCACACCTATTGTCCATCCTCTTTATCTTTAGCCAATTACACCATTATAATTTATCTTCGTCACTCGTTTTTGGTCAAAACTCTTCAAGATAGGTTTTGAGCTGAACTGGATATTTATTGGCATATTCAGTTCTTATGTAATTATGTCCCCTTTTATATATATATATATATATATATATATATATATACCTGTTGGGGATCATTTTACACTATTATTGCCAAATTATCTCCTGGCCTTATTTTTCATAAGTTATTCTTGTCATTTTATACCCTTATTTCTTGAACTCCTCCAGAGTGTATTTTTTAAAGGTGAAGACTTTAATGCAAACCCAAGCAAAGTGACATGTAATACAAACACACTCAAAATTTACCCAGTGTATGATTATGATTCCGTGCTTCTATACCCATATCGTGATTAAATGTGATTTATGAGATTACAAATACATCATCAATAAGACTTCAACACACTATTACTTATGATGTTTATGAATCACCCTGCATAGCTTAATATAGTCTGTTAGCACACCATGACTCTCAATGAAAATACACCACATTTCCCCCTTTGTGACTAAAGGTCCCATCGACAATACTTAGAGACAATAAGGTCCCATTGATAATGTCGATACATAGTTGCACTGGGGTCGGTTCACCATGTCATATCCTAATAACAGGGATCCAGGAATATGGAGAATGGGTGACAATTACATCAGAGTCATGAGGTTTCAAGCACATCCATTTAGTTACAGTATCAAACATCGTTCATATAAATCAAGGAAATGAATCAAGAAAAAAGAATACACTTGACTTCACTGGCGTCATCATAATTTAGAACTATGTTGATTGAACCTTAGCATCTTGATTTGAATTCATGGTCAATCACTGTAGTCACTCAAGAACAACTGCCATCATGATCAAACAAAGATATGTTTAAACAAAAACAGGTAACTTAAGGTTACCAAAAAGTGCAGAATATGTTGTTTTTATGGTCAAGAGACCTGAGTGATAGCAAGCTTAATCACACTGTTATACATTACACCTCAACCCACCATCTCCTTGAAAACACCTGCAAGGTTAACAATTGCTTTTACGAAAATCGTGTCATCTACTACATAGGGATTCTTGTGAACCAATTTAGTCAATAGACAGAAGAGCAGGCAACCACTGGCAATATTCATGTCAGTGGTGGGCCGCTGGAAGGATGAGGAGGTGACATCAGGGAAAAAAGCAGTAACAATGTGCTCCCCATTGGTTTGATTCAACAGCATTAGTGTCACCTTCTGAGAGAAAGGCCACTTGAGCAGGGCATCACTGTTGCCCCTCATGACAACAAAGAACAGGGACAGGTGAGTTCCTTGACCCACCCCGTCACCATTCAAATACAATTTTAGGCACATTTTGTACCCATATTTGCTGGAGTAAAAGGCTGGTGAGAACATATCAGGCGTTGAACCTGCTGCTGCTTCTTGTCTGCGGTGTGAAAAGTCAGAGATTTTCCAGATAAATGTCCCATCATAGATGTAGTGCTGGAGTTCAAGCACCTCATGTTCAGTTTCCGACAACAGCTGAGGTCGGTAGTCCTTCCTCAGTTGCCTTTCCCGCTGAGGACGAGTAGGTGCCCAGGTGAAAATGGTACTTTCTGCAGGGTTAGGGATTTGGGGCCAACGTGATTCTCTCAGAGCATGTCTTTTGAGGCGATACAACAGCATGATCAGAAGGGAAAGCATTGCCACACAGGTCAATCCTGCCACAATGGGCCTGTATGCTGAGGGTGAAGTCACTGCCATGTTTGAGACATATCCTGAAGGTAGAGAAAATAAAATCCTCTGAGGCCTCTGGCCTTCTTTACCCCCTGCTATCAGACAGTTCACATCTCCTTTGTAGTCTGCAGAGACTGTCATGGTGATGTTGCCTTTGCTTGTGAACGTGTGGTCTGTATTTATCACTGTCTTGACTGCAGTCTCATTATTGGCAATCACAGGGGGTGAAAAGAGCCATTGGATCTCTGGGGCAGGTTTACCTGTGGCTGAGCAACTGAATATAATCCTCACAAGTCCCTTTGCTGGTATGCTGTCGAGCACCTTGGCATCAGTTCTTATTTTAGACAGTCCTTGTACTGAAAGGCAAGTCTGCTTTCTTTGGGACCCATCTGGATAGATATTGAATGAACAGACATAACAGCCCTCATCAATCCATGTGATGTTGCTCAGAGTGATGGATGAGGAGCTGTGGGATGACTGGGCAAGTGTCAATTTCTTTTGATAGGGTTTATTCACTTGGGGTCCATGTTTCTTGCTGTAGGTAGCCAAATTCACTAGGGAACCATTTTTAGACAGTCTTTGCCATGTGACCTGGAGCACACCTGTTGAGTTCTGTAGTGTACATCTATAGTATGCATCCCCACCATATTCAGCTGTTGTGTCTCCATGTGCTATGATCTGGTTCCCCCATACTCCCAACAGCAAGTTGGATAGTAGCAGGAGATGTAGCACGTTCAATTGGGGTCCAATTTGTCCGTTTCACACAGTACAGTCCAACAGGGTCTGTTAAAGAACATAAACAGAGTAAGAGGAGTTTCTTTGGGCTTTGGCTGGTGTTTCACAGCAATAACAGTAGGGCAGTGTCAACTCAGTCTTTTCATAAAAGTTGTTCATTCATACAGTATTCAATGGCTGTGTGTTGGGTGATGATATATCCATTTATAGACTGTAAACAAAGGAGCTAAAGTCGGGACTGGGAGTAGAAGGGTCTGAAGATCCACGTGGGGTAGTGGGAGACAGAGAGGGCTCAATGCGTGTAGGTGGTTGATGGATCCTCAATTTGCCCAATCCCATTGCAGTGCGAGCCTCTATCATGGCCAATCGGTCAATCATGTCCTTATTGCTGTCCGTGAGCTCTTTATTGATGTGTAGAAGATTTTTATTGACACACATGAGGTCTGTAATCTCTGTCAGTAGCTGGCACTTTTTGGTGGTCCATTGTTGCCTCTCTGCATCTCTTTCAGTTGTCATGCGATGCTTTTCTGCTATCCACAGGTACTGTTCCTCTTTCAGTTGTTTGTATGAGATTTGTGTGCGCTTTTGGTGAAGACGGGCCATTTCCACTTTCCGTATTTGGCGATAGTGTGCAGCTTCTTCTAGGGTTTTGCTGTTGCCCACAAGGGCCCTGTACTGCCATATTGGCATAGCACCCACTTCTTTCCAGGTGGGTGCCTTTCGCGGCACATAGCTGATGGGAGGTCGTAGCTGGACTGTGGGATTCTCCAGCAGCTTTCATAGGATGGGGGAGTCAGGCATGCCCTTAGCTTTAGTTTTTGGTGGCAGTGGTGTTGGGGAGACTGGGTTGGTAAGGGGTACTGGTGTTGGCTCCAACTCTGTCAAAGATTCAGCTGGAGTTGGGGGACTGGACTTTGACACCTCCTGCCAGGGGGCTGGAATGGGCGGTAAGTTGATAATCAATGATTTGTCATCCATTTCTTGTTTAGCAGTAGAGCTGACGCTCTTCCCTCCTTTTGCTCCTCCTGGGTCAGTGGATGAGTACTGCATGGGTTCCAACAGCGGCTGAGGTTGCTGTTCTCGGCGTGCCCTGCTCCTCAAGAGCCATGGAAGTGAAGATGGCCTTCAGGGTGTTGGTGGTCTGCTCTCGGTCCTGGTGGGTTCTGCTGAAGGTGGCCCATATGATGGGGTTGGTGGAGGCGGCCTGCTCTCGGTCCAGGTGGGTTCTGCTGAAGGTGGCCCATATGATGGGGTTGGTGGAGGTGGCCTGCTCTCGGTCCATGTGGGTTCTGTTGATAATGATGGGACTGACCAGCTATACGAGCTGGCCCAACCTGGAACTGCATTCCCTCCTGGCATTGGTCCCCTTGGCATGTGCAGGCCATCCTGGTAATCTGCATTGGATTGTCCATCCATGCCATAATAGTACAGCCATGCTTCAGCCATGTCTATCTTTGGTGGAATATCACATGATGAGGATCAACACATTATCCTGCTTGCCACCTACTCCTCTTCCTCTGATTGAGCATCTGCATTCATACTAAGCTGCCACAACTCGAGTGTCCTTCTATACTGCTGTTCATACCTAGTTGACAACTGTTCCAGTCCTGCCTTACCATATCTCTGTAGGAACATATGGGTGCTAAACAATATGTCTGTTCCATAATAGATAGTAATCATGTTGAGTGTATATTTAGTGCTGAGGGGAAAATGGGGAAAATAAGGATATGAATAATACCCCACTGTTACCAGATCATACTCATATTTTAGTGAGATTGTAGCACAGTCTACCACAATGCCTTGTCCCACCTGATAGGATTTACTTTTCCAGGCAGTAGACTGTATAGACCATAGATGTACTTCATGAGGTGGTAGTGGCAATGGGAAATCTTTTGAATGCACACATTGCTTTGTGTGATGCATATGGGTTTTACATTGCATCAATGGTCCAAAAGGCAGTTTGTTTAGGAAGTTTTGTATATCTTTATGATATTCATGTGACCTTTGTGATTTTGGTTTTCCTCTTTGTTGTCTGCGCTTCATAAGTGTTCATTTATAGTCTGATCCTCCAGCGTCTCATTGTCATACCAGCTTCCCATTTCTGTATCTAAAGTTACATACCCCTGAATTTGCAGGGGGAACTGTCCGGGAAGCATTTTTGTCGCTTTGTTAATCATTGCTGAAATTATGGGTAGTATGCAACACATAATGATTGCTACTATCAACAGAAATCCCCCCAGGAACATTCCAATTACTTGTAGGATCTTTTCCCAGGACAAATTGCCTAACCAGTCCCAAAGCTGGGACAGTACTTTAGACTCAGTATTCCAATTGGAATTTGTCACGTGTTCGTCTCTTAGGGTTTTTATTTTGTTCAATAGTTTTGTCAAATTGCCATCTTTTCCTGTCACAGTAGGTATGACAATACAACACTCATCTCCGAAATAGTTGCAGACTCCATGCTCTTCAGCCATTATTTTGTCAATTGCAAATCTGTTCTGCAAGGTCATTTTAGTGGTAGCATGTAGCTGGAGGCTTACGCCTTCCAATGCTGAAAGAGTCCAATTGATATGCTGATTATACCATAAGTGGTTCACCCATCTGCTATTACACATGATATATTGTGAATTTATCATTGTCCCCACTATGGGTATCCACCCTGTTCCTTGTCCTGATTTTATCCAGTCTTCCCCTACAGCCTGATGGTCTTTTGGAACTCCAATGGGCTACTGATTCCATGCTATGTATATTTTATCATCCAATTCCCATGGTGTTTGAGCATTTTGCCTAACCCTATTACTTTTAGTTGTTCTATTCTTTGTTGCTTGATCACTAATTACCGTATCTTGTCCTGTGAACATAACTGGCGTGCATATCCCTGTCCAATTTTTAGGTAAGGTCACTTTTAATTGTTGGTTGTCGTCACACAACCAAAATACATCTGCCAGTGGTCTTGTGCCATTATCTAGTGATGGTAGGATAAACTGATTGCAGTACTATATATAAAGTAAGGCATGCTGGTTGGCAGGAAGTTTGCTCTCCCTTGTTCTGGCATACGCAGCCGCCTATGATTGAGCTGTAAACCATCTTCTGATTCTACATTTAGTACTATTCCCAAGTTACTAGCGTTTTCTGTCATTGCCCCCATTTATTCTAATGTTCCTGTTTCAGTTTGCTGCAGCAATTTACTACTGAGCACTGCCATTTTCTTTTTTACATCTTGTCCCCTTGTTATACAGAATGGATGTCTTATCTTCTTTGTTATTTTAGTTAGTGGAGGTGTCCACATGTTTAGCTCATTGTCTACTCGTTGAGGGCAAATAGATGTATTTTTAGTCCAACTCATATTTGTTACACTTTCCCAGCTTTCCATTACTGTCGCACAGTACGCAAAGCAAGTGGATTTGTTTGAGCATGTTTCCTCTTTTATCCCTGGGATTGGTTTTATCTCTGGCAGTCTCCTAGTTGTAGCATGTGATACAGGCACGTTGACTGACCTGTCTGGCTGAGTATTTTACCAACTGATAAAACAGATTGTTTTCCCATCCCAATACCTTTTCCTCATCAATTTGAAGCACTGCCTCTTGCAAGCTTCTAACTCTCCGTTGGTTCACATAAGCCTGGGTCAATTTGGTTGCTTCTTCGGCCGTCATTGTGCAATTGGAATTCAAATCTATACATTGATTGTGTGAGCATTGTACTCGTATTTGCACTATCCCCTCTGTCAGGCATTGTTGGTGGACTGCGTATGTGTCTATTTTCACATTTCCTGGTCCTATTGTTAGGGTATGGTTGTACGGGGCTGATCTGATGTATGTTAGTGCAATTACTTCTCCCCATATTTTTCCTTCTGATGCTGCTACTAAGCCTGTGGCTAGGGCACACTCTCTTAACTGCTAATATTCTGACACTCTTCCTGAGCTACCAAACCTGGTGAGTACTACACCTACTCCCAAAACTACTAGTAGCAGAGCTTTCCATCTGTTACTCCTGAGACTTCTCCCATGTCCTCGTTTCCCTATCATAGTAACTCTATGGGTCACATTCCATGGGAGTGGCCCTGGCTGACGCTCCCTCTCCTGGTGAGGTATCAGACGCCTCCCTGACTTCTGTTGGGTCCTCATGACCTCATGACGTCATGACAGGTGTTGAGCTACTACTCATTGGCTCACTGCTGGTTGACCCACTGTCTGTCTCGTGTCTGGCTGGCAATGAACCACTGCTTACTGACTCTCTACGTCTAGCAGCTAGTCTCTGTGATCTTCTTTGTCCTTGAGGCTCGTACTGCTGTCTTTCTTCTTGTCGGGAGGCGTCGCCGTCCCTTTCTGGTTCTCCTGGACCTCATGCTCTGAAGCAATGGTTAAGATGAAACCAAAATCTCTTACCCTCTACTTTCAGTGCAGTTGGGGTAGCTAGGATCACCTTAAACAGTCCTTCTCGCCTTGGCTGGTCCCACTTTCGCTTGAACACTTTCACCTAGAGCTATTGTCCAGGCTCAGCTGGCCCAGTTGTTCTGGGATTTCTGCGTCCTTGTTCTCAGCCACTGCTTGTATCTGTTGAAACATAGCCTTCTGTATTTGAGCTAGATGTCACTAATAACATGTTAGTTCACTTTCACATTGCTCAAGGGGTGGCCCTTCATATGGCCCCCTGCGGTAGGGAACCGGCATCGGTCTCCCTGTAAGCGCTTCATGCAGTGTTAGATGCATTACTCGGTTAGCTTGAGTTTGCATAGACATTAATGCCAAAGGCAAAGCATCCTCCCAGTTAACCTTGTATTGGCTGTCTGCCATGATTTTCCTGAACTTTGTTTTCAGGGTAACATTTGCTCTTTCTACGGCTCCCTTTCTGTCATATCTATGAAATCTAACATCAAATGACGAAAAGGTCCCTCTGGTGGTGGGATATGTGCTATTGGCGCTGAAAATGCTTTTCTCACATTATGCTGCGCACACACTTCACATTCATTCAATGTTCTATCCACCATAGCCGCTAAATATGGCGACCACCATACTTTCTGAAGCCTTCTCAAGACCTCCCCCCTTGCGCAATGGTCCTGACCATGCGCATCACGAATCGCAACTTGTATCAGTGACATGGGAAGGACAAAATGGTCCTGTGCACTGCACCATAGCCCCCGTGAGGGACCCTCATCTGTCAGTTTAATAGCCCCCCTTTGAAGCCATGCAGTGTGTGCATATGGACCTGACTGCTGTTGTGTTGCAATAAGGGATGCTAAGTTTGTTAGTGGTTCACAAGCTTCAGCCACCAGTTGAGGTCCCATACATGTGGAAGTAGCTGCGCGTTTTGCAGCCTCATCTGCCAAGTTGTTACCCTTGGCGATCATTGAGTTTGTTTTCTGGTGTGCTGCGCATTTGATGATAGCTAATGCCTAAGGGTGATGTATAGCTTCTAATAAAGCTGAGATAGCCTCGTAGGTTACTGGGGAGCCATCTGCTCTCAAAAAGCCTCTTTGCTTCCAAATGACTCCATGAACATGGCACACTGCGTAGGCGTACTGTGAGTCTGTGTAAACATTCAGTGTTTTACCTGCAGCCAAGTGACACGCAGCAGTCAAAGCCTTGATTTCTGCAAATTGTGCTGAGCAAGGCTGAGGCAGTTTCAAAGTTTGTATCTCTGTAAAGGTGTCATCGGGATGCAGCTGTATTATAGCATAACCAGTGTGATTTCCTGTAGCGTCCCTGAAACAAGAACCATCTACAAAAGAGTAAGTTCTGCTGTTATAGGCTGGTTATGTAGGTCTTGGCGAGGTCGTAAGAACACAACAGTAGACTGGACACAATCATGTGGTGTGCCCTCTACGGGCAGCACCGTGCATGTGGCTGGATTGACTGTGGTGCATCGTTGAACTGTGAGTTCTGGGGCTGAGAGGATTACCTCATAGCCAGTTCGTCTTGCCTGTGTTAACACAAATCTGGGGCTTGTGATCAAGGCATGTAGCTGATGAGATGTGTACAAAATGGTTGGATGGCCCATTGTGATAGCTGATTCCTTTTGAAAGGCAAAGGCAGCTGCTGCCAGCTCCTGATAACAGGGTGGCAGACCTGTTTCAATGTTGTCCAGTTTGGTGCTGTAGTATGCTACCGGTTGCTTACCCGTTGGAGTATCCTGCATCAGTACCGCACATGCATAGCCTGCTTTTTCTGCAACATACAAATGAAAAACATTAGCATAGTTAGGATTACCTAACGCTTGTGCTTGTTGCAGTCCTGTTTTTCATTCCCAGGAATGACAACATGTGGCCCACTGTCTGAGGTTTTGGAGCTTTTGACACTGCCTCAATTTGTGAGGGAGTGATTGCTCGTTTGTCACCACATAGCTGTCTTCCTAAATACTATACTTGTGGCTGGCAGAGCTGCAATTTGTTTCTGCTCACCTTATGTCCCCCTTTTGCCAAAGCCTGCAGAACTGAGAGTGGGTCTTGTACACATTGTTCTTTTGTGAGACTACAAACCAGCAGATCATCTACATACTGTAGCACTGTGCTAGTGACATCTAGATGTTGCAAATCATTGGCTAGAACTCTGTTAAAGATTGACGGGCTTTCCACAAAGCCTTGCGTGAGACGTGTGTATGTGTTCTGCTGGCCTTTATATGTAAAAGTAAACAAGTACTGTGAGTCAGGATGCAGTGGCACACTGAAGAACACTGAACATAGATCAATGACTGTGTACCAGCAGGCGTCATGAGGAATGTTAGATAACAGAGTGCTGTTATTGATTTTCCTGATACTTTCATGTGCACCGGTTGTGTGAGGGGAATTATTTGGGTTGTCCCAGAGAAGCCTAGAGTTTGGATGGATTGTCCTGAGAGGGGAAGTGAGGAACCTCCGCTGCCAATACAGGAGTAGGTGGCTCCTGTGTCCACCATGGAGGTGTATTCTCGATTCTGTATTTCAATGGCAACAGTGGGTTCTTCTTGTGGTTGTGTTGAGACGACCGGTGTCATGTGTATCCCCTCTGGCTTCTCTAGGCACCCCTATTGCCAGTCCTTGGCTGGTCCCACCCATGGATTGGTGGGACAATCCCTTCAGCGGTGTCCTTTCTGGTCGCACCCCCAGCACAACATTTCTTCATCTTGGTTTGCGTTCAATTGGTTTTGGGACTGTGCTCGTCTGTACATCTGTGGATTTTGTCCTCTCCCTCTCCCCTGGCGATAGTTACCTCCCCGTGACCTAGGTTGTCCTCTATAGGGGGGGTCCTTGATTTGCCTGGGGCTGGTTGACATGTACATGAATAGGTGGTAGGGGAGCAGGTGACGTCACAGGTGTGACTTCAAGCTGCACTTGGGGCTGTTTGGGCGACTGGGGTGTTGCTGGCTGTGGAGCTGAGGGCTGTTCCACTGTCACCACTGGAGCCTGTATTTTTGCTTTTTCCTGTTCAATTGGAGCTGGGTGAGCTTACTGGCCAGGTTTTTATTTACTTCCACTTCTTTTTGTTTTTCTCTCCTTATATTTTCCACATGATGTACAAGGTGTTCAGAGAACAGTGGCCAGTCCATCTTCATCAATCCCACGACATTATCCAAGCGTTTTTGCACTTCTTGTGGCATGGCTTTCTTTGCCTTAACTTTAAACAGGCTTTCAGCAGTGTTGTTTTCATTCCATGCTCCACCGGTTTCCTCCCTCCATCTATTTTGAAAAGACCTCAGGAATTTTGCAGGACACTCTTCATCCTTTAGTCTTTCTCCCTCCAACTTGGATGGGTCCATTTTTTCAGGGTATTGTTTCCTCAGTTGGGTCCATATTTGGTTCCGATATCCATTGAATCCTAATGGATCATGGCTGTTTCCTAGCAAAACTGCAGGCTTATGTGCTCCCTTAAAGACTTCTTCTGTAGCAGTAGTTCCTGCCATATGCATGAGCAATGCTTTGATGTCACCCAAAGCCAAAGTGACTCCTGCCGTGTTTTCTTCTAGTGCTGTAATCCACTTATTTGCTCCTTCATTCAAGTCTGGCAGTCTTCCTGCTAGTCCAATCATGTCACAGAAGGACCATGAAGTATATTGAGGAATCTGGTTTCGACCCTTTGTTACCAATGGCATCTAGAGAAGGGGTGCCTGTTAAGGTTTCTGTCTTGTAGTTTTTCCACTTCGGAGTTGCATATCTAGGGGGCTGATAGAGTCTTCTTGCCTGTTCAGCCATTCCTCGAAGTCTGGTTCTATTTGTTCATCCTCTTCTAATCCTTCTTGACTTCTTTGCATCTTTTCCAGTTGTTCCATTTCCTCCAGTCTCTCCAGCACCTGCCATCATTTTTCCATATCTTTTAGCATTTCTCGTTCTCTCTGCTCTCTTTGCAGGCGCTCCTCTAAGCGATCTTGTGCTCTCGTAAACTCATCGCGGAGTATTGCTCTGCGCCGTTTTCCCTCTACTTCTTCTTCCACTGTGAGGGCTCCTCTTGGTGATGGAGGTGGCTGGCTTGTTTCCGTTGGAGCAGAGGGGGTGGTTTGTTGCTCTTGCTCTGCTTCTTCTTTCTTGCTCTTTAATGCAGGCATCTGTTTTATGTCCATTACATGTTGCTTAGCAGTGTCTCTAAACCACCTTAGCACTTCACACTCTCTGGCATGCTTCCCTTCTCTGCTGTTGCTGGTGTCTTTTGCCTTGTAGTGTTTGATGTTGGCTTCTATTTCTCTACAGCAGGCCACATCGAAGGTCCCCTTCTCAGGCCACTGAAGGATGCCTGATGTTTGCTTATGCCACTTCATCATACAATGTCTTATTTGTTTAACCTGGTCTGGATGCTGTCTTATCACTAACTCTACGGGGGTTAGCAGCCCCTCCTGTTTTGTCATCTTGGCTCCCATTACTCCCTGCTTAGCACTGCACTGAGTTTTGGTACTAATTCTGCATTGTATTTCAAGATCTCACTCCTGTCTTCGGCTCAGGTTTTTTTTATGTACCCAAATTTACCTGTCTCCCACTCTATGTTTCTGGGAACAATCCAAATCTGCAGCCATGGATCTACTGCTCCCCTATGTCTCCCTGCAATTGTTAAATCTTCAGGGATGCCTAAAAAAGGGCGCAAAGGAAGTATTGCTGCACTTTTAGGGGTTAAACACAGATTTTCTAATATTACTACTAGGGTGGTTGGCACCCACAGACTGCGTATCACATCTTCCCAAGATACTGACTGATACTCATCAAGATATGTGTGTTTCAGCCAAAAATGTGTTCTTATGCCTTTACTTTCTTACTTTACCTGTTGGGGATCATTTTACACTATTATTGCCAAATTGTCTCCTGGCCTTATTTTTCATAAGTTATTCTTGTCATTTTATACCCTTATTTCTTTAACTCCTCCAGAGTGTATTTTTTAAAGGTGAAGACCTTAATGCAAACCCAAGCAAAGTGACATGTATTACAAACACACTCAAAATTTATCCAGTGTATGAGTATGATTCTTTTACCGTGCTTCTATACCCATATTGTGATTAAATGTGATTTATGAGATTACACATCATTATTATACATCATCAATAAGAATTCAACACACTATTACTTATAATGTTTATGAATCACCCTGCATAGCTTAATATAGTCTGTTAGCACACCATGACTCTCAATGAAAATACACCACAGTATCCAGGGTCCATTATGTACCTGTTATGGTACATCTGTGTGAAACGAGCTTGGCAAATGACTTACTTCTCCTGTACATTTATTTGTGCAAAGTACATTTATAATATATAATATGGCTGTAGAGCTGGAACAATTAGTCAATGAATCGAAGAGCTGACAGAAGATGAATTTATAATTATTTTATTTCCTGTTTTTTTTCTAAAATTTGACTTCGGTCAAAAAAAGTTTATAGTTTGCTCTTTTTGTAGGTGGCAGCAGCTGTATTCAGATTCACAGAAATTACAGTGGTTTTCTGGTGTCGGATTTGGGGTTTATGGATCATGAAGGCTCCCGCCTGACACTCCTCCATAGCTCTGTATTTAATTTTTGTTTTGAGATGTTTTTTTCTTAGTGACCTGGGGATCTCTGATTTATGATGGCTCAAGCCTGATCCTTCCCCCCATTTACCATGTGATGAAATTATATATGATTGTACTACTTGTATGCCTCACTTGAAAACTACAATTCCAAAGAGGTGGAGTGTCTACCACCAGGATGTGCACAGGTGAATTGCATGCTGCCATTGATTAGAATGGGATTATTTATCCTTACTTGCCTGTTCATAATTGAATCTTGTCTGTTCTGATGAAGGTCTGATAGACAGAAAGCTCAAAATAAAGTGTGTGGAAATCTCTTTTATCAAGTTTGGACTCATTGATGCTTCCAGCACCTTACAAAGATTTAGCTGGGTGGAGCAGTGGTCATCCAGCATGATCCTGTTTGTACAGATAAAATAATTCACACACACTGTTACTAAAGAAATGTATACACACACAAGTAGTTTGTAAAAACAGGCATACAGTATGTGATCTATTGGACAAATATTATTCATTCAGTTATTAGCTTGTGCAATATGGGTGATGTAATCTTACCACATCCACATTTCTAAAACACGCGCATCAGTTAATCTGTACTCAATAAAATAAAGAGTTTGGATATTTACACAATAAACATTTTCTTTGAACTTAGCAGGTAGAAACAATGACGTCTGTTATATAGCTACACCAACATCACCATCATGAGATGCAATGAGAAACTATTTTAGTGTTTTTTTCTATGTACTGTATGCCTTATTAATGTTTTGATTATTCCAGGTAGCAACAATGGCAGCTGTTAAAGAGATGCTTTTGGAAACCCTGAATGATTTGAGTTATCAGCAGTTAAAGAAATTCAAGGACGTCCTGCAGTTGACCGTCTCCCAGAAGGACCTCCAAGACATCTCACTGAAATTGATTGACACAGAAAACAGTGCAGACATATTGAATCTGATGTTGCAGAACTATGGCCAACAGTCTGTGGATCTGACATAGAGGATTTTCGAGAAAATGAACAGATCAGATCTGGTTCAGAGGTTATCAGACACCAGCTCTTATAAAGGTAAGATAAAGAGGACAAAAACTGTCACGTTACACTATCATGTGTCTAATGAATACATCTAATAATTTATTTTAAAAATGCAACAAATCATTAATTAAATCAACATCTGTCTGACATGTAACACCTGGTAGGAATTTTAGAGATCTAGGCTATCTTGAGCGGAAAACAAACTTAACTAAACGCCGCCATGTTAGTCAGTGAATAAACGTGCTAGCTAGTTAACTTTTGCTACCTAGCTAACGTAGCTAATGTTACCGATGCGTCATCATCGTCCAATGTCAATGTTAAAGCAGCCAAGAAACTGGACAATCAATAATAAAAGTGGTAGTCCCCTCTCTAATGTCCTCAAAAACATTTAAAGCATAATTGGAACATCTAGTCTAGTTAATATGATCAATATTATTTGAAAATTAATTTGTTTTGGTGAAAATTTCAGTCAGTGAGTTCATACTTTGAGCTCATAATTTAAAATTATTAAGACAACACAACGTCTTCCGTCACTATTCAGGCTACTGTAATGTGTTAAAACTTAAAGATCTGTGTTATTTAATGTTTGTGTTGGTTAAAGGGCTATTTTAACTTTTGATGGGTAACAGTTAGTGTATATCAGTAAACTGAGTAGGGTACTGTGCTCTTGTTCTGTTCTTTAAATAACTGTAACTGTATTATAATGGTACATTACAAGATATGATGTGCTGTACTATTGCTTTTTTTCTATTTGAAGGTGGAGAGAGTAGTATTGATGCCACAGTAGTAGTAGTATCGTCTCCCTCCTTAATGATATGTACCTTTGGTTTTATTTGAGGTTCATAACAGTTTTCATTGTACTAAGCAGTTGTTGGCTCAGTAGTTTGTTATTCACATGCAGTTAAATTCACCAGAATGTGGGAAATCAAGTATTCGTAACCCCCAGACTCCCTTCTTAAAAAGTGGCCTGACTGGGGCTACATTTCACGCTATATTTCCCAGCCTGAATGATTTTCCTGGTCTGGCCCTACTGTTTGGGCTTGTTGAAAAAGGACTAAAAAAAGTCTTGTATCATTGTTATCAGGACTACGACATTCTCCGGTCAGTAGCACAGTAGGGAAGTTAACATTGCAGCTCTCAGATGTCAGTGAGGCTCAAATGCTGATTTCACAAATGTTTCCAAAGACGGTTTCGTCTTCTTTGAAAAGTGAAATTGACTCACAACAGCTGCAGTATGATTATAGATCATATTTCCTTCCAAACAAAGTGAGGAGAATTCCAGTTTCAGTTTGACTCGGCAAAACATTAGGTACAACCAACAGTATAATTCATCAAAGATTATTTTGTGAGGTGATAATTTTTACATAGGGACGGTCATATTTGTTGTACTTTTATATTGGATTCTGTTAGATTTCAAAGCTTTTAATGATATGATATTCAACCTCTCTTCTTTCTCTATGATTATGGTTCATGATGTCAGAAGCAGCAGAGGAGAATTTAGTGTTATTGCAACTAAATCGGACTAAAACTGATTACAGTCTGATGTTTAATCAGTCTTGAGTCATTTTCTATTTTCTTTCTCCTCAGAGATGCAGAGGTCTTCACTGCTCCAGGAAGTGAGTAACGTCACATAAACACACTTTACACAACACAGCTTTCAACGCATAGCTGCTGGTTGAAAATGATCCTCATCTCGACCACTATAAATAATGATACAAACCAGTGGTATCATTTCATCTGATGGTGCTCACCAAACTGAAGCAGGTTTCTGATTGAGATTTCAAGCTTAAATATTATACTATATACTATAGTATATTATATTATAGACTTTTTTTATTCGAGTTTGATGGTTAATAGGTGGAAAGAGTTTTTAAACCAGAAATTTCACAGCTGCTGTTGCAGCAATAAGAACATGTGATCAGGTGGCTCGTTCCTACTTTTGGCAGCACAGTGTCAGAAAGAGTTGGAGACATGCAATAAATCACAATTACTAATAACCAGTTTATACAAATAAATAAAATGAATCACACTTTGTCTTATTTTGTGTAATATAATAATATTAGTTGTTATAATATTCACATGATTTAAATGTTAACATTGATGCAGAGACATCAGTGTTTTATCGTTACGGTGGAAATATTACATAAATGCCCTCTGATCATTTTGAATCCATCAGGACGATACAATGACACCAGTAAAGGAGAAGCTTTTGGAAACACTGGAAGAAAGACGGATCTGGTGCAGAGTTTTTCAGACACCAGCTCACGATCCAAAGGTAAGTTGTGTGAAAAAAAGAAATAAATTCCAATATCAAACATTTGATATGCAGAGCGGGGTCTTATTCTACTTTAATGTTACTCTTTTTTATTTCATCATTCAAAATACATTGTGGACAGTCAGGCAGCCATTTGAATATGTGTTTGTTTTGATTGTTATAGATGCCATTAACACAAGCAGAGATACTTACTGTATGCTGTATAGTCACTGTAGTCAGTCACTGGTTTTAAATTGTCCACAGTAACAACAAGCCAAAAGTAAACTTAGGATAACTAGACTCCTACATATAGCGTAGTTTCCAAAACGACATCTGCTGTTTGAAGAAGCGAGATCTTTTTAAAAGGTTTCTTCTCTCAAGTTAGCAAAAAACAAAAAAACACAAGCAGCTTCCTAAAAGTCTACTGGTTAAGGTTAATACCACATAAGTGTAATGGACTGGTTTGATTGCAGTCTGTTGCATGTCATAACTCACTCTGTCTGCTCATATTCTGTCTGCTTCTTGTCTGTTCAATCAAACAAATAAAACAATTATATTATTAATAATACAAAACTAAAAATGACACTATGTAGCATGACAGCAACATCAACTCCCATTACTTTACATATTTGATGTTGGTCACTATACAGTTGTTTACTGTAATGTCTGTATATGCAAAACAAATAAAGTTATATGATTTTTCCTGTATTTTTATTGTATAATGTTTCCCTCTCATGAGGAATTGTCATTTCATTAGCTACATGTAGCTAGCTTGTACATTGTACATAAGTTTCTGATGAAACTTGGCTTTCCAGTGAAAATAAAGTGCAGCGTGTTAATATACTATAAACCAAACACAACATCCCTCAATCTACATGTGTATCTGATCCCGCATGCTCATGCGCTAAAAAAGGTCATTAAATATCTTACTGTCACAAATTTGTAATGTAATCAGTCTTAAAAAGTCTGCAACTGAGCATTACGGCCAGTGGTGAAAAAAAGTGAAATTGTGAGAATAGAGTTGTGAAGTGGGAGGGGTCTCTGGTCACAGAAGGTTTTTCCCCCCTTCCTGTATAAAGATTATATTTGTTTGGAGGCTTATAGATCTCACTGACAAACAGAAACTTTTCAAATGAAGCCCATTGCTCACTGCGTGTCAATGTGCAGCAGCCTTCAATCCTTTTCTGATAACATACGTTGAGATTTGATCTCTGCTCTCTTTGGCACAGCTGTCTGGACAAAACCAAGTACTCAATGTGCTTCAGCAGCTGCTTCACAAGGTTACACAACTCAGAAATTATTCCATTGGTTCATTGTATTTTGACTGCTGGTGTGATACACTAAGTATTTCCTCACTGATGAAATATACTCTAACTTAATTTTTAATGAAGGCTGCTCTCACCTGTTTACTCATTAAATCACAATTCTACATTATATATTAAATAAAATATGCTTTTCAAATTTGCAGCTTTATTTTCATAACATGAACTTTTCCTCAATATCATGACTAATCTCATAGTTCATTTTTTCCCAACAGTAGCTCTAATGCTATATTGTAAAAACCATATTACTTGTTCATGTACTTCAAAACAGCAACAGGTACAGTCCAAACAAATACCTGAAAATGCGCCATGACTTCGTCCTCACAGCAGACATCACAGCAGACATAGACAGAGCAGAAATTATCCCAGAGGTACAGTTTGTACTGTCTGTCATTTATCATTTATATGAAACTGGAAATCCAAACATTCCTGCCATATCACTCACTGGACCAATCTAGTCACAGAACACATCTCAATAGAAAAAATAACAATGCAAAACAAACAATAAATCAGCATTTGAGGAAACATGGACCATATTCATTAATCATCTAAAACTCCACCCAGAATCCAATCAAAATCAATTACCAAAACCAGAGCCACGTACATGACCACATATCAGACCACATACCCAACCAATAATAGACAAAACATTTTTTTATTATTATTATTATTTATTATTTTTTTTATTTATTTATTTTTTTTACTTATTTTATTGTTATTATTTTTAAATTTAATTCACTTTTCCTTTCCATCCTTGTTTTTTTTTGTTGTTGTTGTTTTTTTTGTTTTTTTGGGGTTTTTTTTGTTATTATTATTATTATTATTGCTATCACTACTATAGTCATTTATGCCACATACTATGAATTATACAATTATTATTATTATCACTACTATTGTTATTCCAGATATGATCAACTACACTATTATTATTATGCTTGTTGCTGTTGATGTTATCATTATTATCATATTCATTATTATTTTATAATCATTATTATTATTATTATTATTATTACTGCTGTTGTTCTAGCCCTTGAGTGTGGTGGCGGTGGAGGTAGAGGCAGTCGTAAGTCGGGGTAAAGTCTTATCTGCAGGACGGTGGGGGGTGGAGCCATGTGGGGCGTGGGGCGGGGGGGCGCCTGCCTCTCCCGACTCCTTCCCCTCCGGTGGTATGGCCGCGGTCCTTGGCGAGAACGGCGGGAGGTAACTGGCTGTGGTACCTCTACCCCTACCTCTCTTATAGCAAAAAAAAAAAAAAAATCTATGGTCACCTTCCACTGGACAAACTCTCTCCCAAAGGGTCTGAGAGTGGTTCAGCTGGACTAGATTTGGACCACCTCCAAAACAGAACGGCAAACAAACAAACAACAAAAGACAGAGAAGGGGAAAAGGGGAAAGGAGGCATACCCCTTAGCTGGTCTCAGCTGGTCTGGTCCCTGGGCTGTGGCTGTGTTGCTGGGGGGGCTGGCTGTCGTGTGGGAAGGTGATGGTGGCCTCCCCTCCTTGGGCTCTGTGTGTTTGGCTCCACCCCCCATAGCCATATTAAATTAATTTAATTAATATACGCTCAAATAGAAATAAATTGATATAAATTAATATAAATAGCTAATTATTTAACCCATTTCACTGTTATGGTGGCTGCCTCTGCCGCTACCGCCGCCACAGTACACTATCAAACAAGACTATTATCATTATTACATTATATTGCTGTATTGTTATTATTATCATTATTATTATAATTATTATTGACGCTCTCACTTTTTTTCTCCCCCTCCTCTCTCTCTCTTCTTTTCTCACTTTCATTCACTCACACCCCCTTCCCCTTTCCCACAATCAACCCATATTCCTTAGTTGCTTTCTACATTTTACTATCTTTTTCATTGTAATATGATGTTGTCATTGCTGTTGTTTGTCATTATTTTTGTTTGTTTGTCTATTTGCTTGATTTGTCTTTTATTTATTTATTTTTTCCTTCCCACTATGTCTTGTCAACAATATCACCAATAAAAAATAAAAAAAATAAAAAAATATCATTTATATAGTGAATTGCTGGTATAATTTGTACTGTCTGTCAGTTTTTACATTTCAGTCAGCCAACTCACATGGAGTAGATTATTAGTTAAATGTAGAACAGCATTGTACAACATTAATGTTTAGCGTCTAGGCTCTGATGTTGTGACTCCTCACAAGGAAACATTGATCTCACACAGCAGGAAGTTGGGAGCGACGGTACAAATTTCCCCCCCAGGGGAAGATAGACTCAGAGCCTCCAGGTGGATGCTGGGGTGGAGGGCTTTGAAATACTGTAGGCCTACAAACAGCAGCAATCAAACATAGCTTGTATGAGCGGTGTGGCAGCAGGAATGCAGCAAAAGTGTGAGCAGAGTACTGACGACTTAAGTACATCAACCAGATTATAAGGGTGTGTTTGATATATGTCACAGTGAGGGGAGTATGGCTTGTGAGTGGAGCGGCAACTTGAGTTGGGCTTCCTGAACTAGCTCGCAGGCGTTGCTTCAGTTATTTAGTGAATTGTGGTTCAGACATATTGTATGAAAGAGAAAATAGGATCAAAGCCATTGCAAGGTGTGCAAATGGTGTGGTCACACATGGCCTTGTGCATTTTAACTATCTTCTATTTCAATTAGATAGATTTATTGTATTTGTGTTAATATTGTTGTGGATATTCTGAGTGATGGTCAGCACCTCAGTGGAGAAAAGTGGACACGAGCCTTTGATGTCTTAAAGCTGAAAAAGTTTATTGAAGCACTTGGCCACGTGGAGAACCGAAAACAGTACCAGAGTGTTCTGCTCCGATGCTGTCTCTTTCCGTTCTGTCCTCTGAAGGTCTGAGTCCTAGTCGTTATCAGCCTACAATATGAAAAATTAGTCTAATTTGTTCACTAGTGTCAATAAAATCTACGCATCCACCCATCTGTGTTGTCTAGGGAAGCCTCCTCTGACAAGGTGTACAAATGGTGTGGTCACACATGGCCTTGTGCATTTTAACTATTTTTTATTTCAATTAGATAGATTTATTGTATTTGTGTTAATATTTGATTTTTTTTAGATGTAACTGATAATGAAATTGCAGCCATTTTGCTGCAGGGATTTAAACACTTTTGTAGTTCTTTTTTGACCAAGTTAGAAATATTGTAGGTGTCAGAAATTTAAAACATCTTAAACTCAGATTTGCAACCAGGAAGCTGACATGGACAGTTTTTCCAACTTGGCTGCAGTTAAAAGCTGAACAATATGATGTAAATACGACATAAGACACAAGGAAATAATGGAAGTGAGGAACATGGATACAATGAAGGGAATTGACATTTAGACTCCTTTAATTGACAAATGTATTGACTTTTTGGTCACACATAAGCTACTTCAAGAAGGTTACCAATACTGCTTGGTGAATGTGGAGTCAGCTTTGCTTGCTGTGTTCAGAGTTTAGGAGAGATCAGCAGCCAGACAGAAATGTGAATGAACTGAGCATGTGCAAAACACTGTTCCTGATGACCAGACACTAATCAATTAGTTTTGTTTTTGTTGTGAGGGATTTAACTTGACTGTTTACTTTTGTCAGAAACTAACTCCTCCTCTCCTTTTATGTCATATTTTTTACACAGAAATTAACCCTCAGATATGACAGCAAAGGCCCAAATTTCTTTGAAGTGTTCGTTGAAAATCCAGACAGAGACTTCGACCTTAAACTCTTCTACTGTAAAGACATGGGTGACCCAGTGTGGACCTGTAGAATTCGAAAAGATCAGTGGTTATTAAACAATATTACCTACATTATATAAAAAAGATGCATTCTGTGACCTCTGTTAACTGAACTATTCTATATAATTAATGTCAATAATTAACGAGAGCTGAGTCACCAACACCAATACACACTGAAAATGGACTTGTTGCTCTGTGGGTGTAATATTCTGGTTGTAGCTGTCTGATTTATGTGTTCACCTGCCATCTCATCAATATTTGTTTTGTTCTCTATTTCATTTCAATTGACTATCTAAAATCTGGTCATTCAGAAGGTAAGACACTGCATATATGTGCTGTCCATGATTTCAGATTTCAGTCATGTGTCATAAATATTTCACACATTAGTTGCAAATATTTCAACTAGAACAGAACCAGTTGGAATTTCACCAATGTTTAAAATGTTTGTAGTTTTGAAACCAAATCATAAGATCATCATGATATTATTGTAGCACCTAAGTTGTTGTGTCAACTGGACCATGCTGTGGTACTAAATAGAGAGGGAGGTACATTGCAAAACATAAAAAGGCACTTCAATTTAAAAACATACATGTTTGCAAATATTGCATTTTGCTTCTTTAAATGTAAAGTTGACTGAAATACTGATAAATACAGATAAGGTGATTTTCTTTTCAATTTTTTTTTTAATCGTCAATAAATCTCATGTGCAGAGCCACAATAACAATGAATCGATCCTTCTCACAAGTATTGTGTCTGTATCAAGTGGCAATCTCCGGGGCTGAAAAATGAAGCCAAGGCAGAAGTGCCAAAAACTGCAGTTCCTTGAATGGCCACATGAGGCTCCAAAAGTGAGTCAATCCCCATAGACCCCCATGTTAAAATGCCCAACTTTACAGCAGAAATAAACATGTTTACAGCCTGGTACAAAAAACGGTTTTTGGTCTCTGTAGCTAATTTCCCCTTTCATGACAACTGTACTTGGGGTGAACTTTATAACTCACCCGTTTAAATTTTATTAAGCTGTAAAGTTATGCATAATGAAGGACATGGCTGCTTTGAGTGACAGGTCCGCCAGCCGCTAGGTGGCTTGTTTCAGCCATTCGGCCCACCTCTTTGCCCATTTTTGATTGGCTGGGAATTAGGCAGAGTGACACACTGCCAAGATGGCGACGGCCGGAGCGGCTCACTTTGAGCTTCAAAACCGCTCTTCAGAAACCAACAGGTGACGTCACGGTAAGTACGTCCATATTTTTATACAGTCTATGGTCTGTATTCAAAGTGAGATATATATTCCTCTGTGACACAAACAGTGTGTTTAGATAAATAAGGAGAGACAAGTAAATGAAAAAAAGTTAATTATATAGATGATATTCATGAGTGTCGACAAAAGTCTTTGGCACTGAGATTGTACAGGGAGATTTTGAATCGAGAGACATCAGTCCTGAGTAGCAGCAAGATAAATCCCACATGGAGTCCAGACACTGGTGGTGGTGAGTCTGATAAGGCTGATGAGGTTGATGAAATGATGTACTGGTGAATCTGAGAAGACTAAGCGGTGGTGTGGTGGGCAAAACAGCAGCATGAAAGCACTAAGACAGAGAGGGAGAAAACATATTTAAACAGACAGCTGCAATATGATAGTCTGACAATGAAAGTGTGTCACTGTGCTATTGGTTAGATCTGACCAGCTGATGTGAACAGTTGACATCTTAATTAACACCCAGGGGAATGACAGCAAGGACATAATGAGTGAGCATTTGAAAACCGCCATCCTTATGCTTTAAAGGTCCAGTGTGTAGTATTTAGTAACATCTAAAAGAACAGACTTGGTAAAAATTGAATAGATTATTTATAAGTATATCTTAATTAGTGTCTAATCAGCTGAAAATAATAATTGTTGTGTTTTCATTACCTTAGACATAAGCCCTTTATATCTACATGGGAGCGGGTCCCCCTCCACAGTGGCCACCATGTTGCATCGCCATGTTTCTACAGTAGCACAGAATGGACAAACCTAACACTGGCTCCAGTGAGAGCCTTACGCGTTTTAGATTCAGTGGGCGACTACCGGAAATGCACCGGTTTTAAAACGAAGAAGAATGGACCAAACATTTTGTATTGTGAGAGGTTTTTGAAACCAAAATCTGATAAATGGAGGATCATACTTATTTAGAAAATCACAGGAGCGTGAATTGTCGTCGTCAAAGAAACGAAAACACGAAGAAGCTAAACGAAATCGGGACAAGCAACGGCATAAAACAAGAATAAACCCAGATGGAAATCCCTGATGAGAGAAATGTTTGCAGACTGATGCCGAAGTTTCCTGTTTACTGCTGGACAGGTAAGAGTGTGATGTATATTTATTTTGCCCTGCTGGTAATGGTTCAAAACCTAGATGATGTACAATGTTTATTAGCAGTACATTAGTTTCCCTGAAAAGAAACGCCGCCACGGAACGTTAAATATTAGCACACTTTAGCTTCAGTTTGTGCCTCTCACGGAGCTGGTGGTCTGACAAGAGACAACAGGGAGGCGACGTTGTGCTAATAACCCAAACGATTTATTCATTTTCTGCGGCAGTAAGACAACACATTGACTGATTACTAAGATATTTAGCGCTGGTGATGTGCTAAAGACAGTAAGTCAGAGTAATGAGTTAGTGTGAAAGATAAACTGAGGAGAAGTCTGCTCATCACCGAGTTAATACATCCTGTGAATTTATATTTATATTTTTCACAGTGCTCCATGATTTCATTGTTTGCTCCTAATTTGTCATTTAGGAGCACATCTACTCATTGGGGGGCAAAGTTAGCTTATAGTCCAACACAAGTAACCTTTTCCCCGTCTCAATGTTTAAAAACATGTAATTGCTACCAGAGTACTAATTTTACATTTATCAGTCAGAAGTAGAATTTTTCTGTTATTTATTTTGGTGTGTTTATCCAGGCCAACCAAGTCTACCAGCATCTTAGGATGTAACATAAGGTATTACAAGAGTTTGTGACTGTGTCATGTAGCACTTACTTTCTTGATGTTGCAGTTTTCCATGCAGCTGCTGCTCTACACACAGCTCCTGGAGCAGCTGAGGAACAGCAGTGCCTGTGAATCATGGGTGTTGTTCCTTCATCCAGAGCAGTAAATTGAATACCTTTGGTGTGGTTTTGGTCTGACCCTTGTCAGCTATTATATGTGCAGCAATTTGACTGCTGGAAGGTGATCAGATAAGTTTAATCACACTGCTTTTAACAGACTAATGATTTGATAGATTATTCTGTCTTTATCAGAATCAACTCTGAAGAACACAGAATAAGCTGTCAAAATGTTTGTTTGAACAGTAAAAGCTGCATGTTTATGTTATCCTTTTATTGTCCAGATTGAAAAGGATGTCCAAAAATATTTCAGTTAAATAAAATATATTTTTATTACAAATGTCATTATTCTTAGTATTGTTTTTTATATTTTTATTTTGTGGTTCAAACTAGTGAATTATAGTTAACATAACCTGAAGTGGCAATGAAAATTAATCCATAACATGTATTACAGTGCCCTGTTCTGAGGATCAGTGGTATTCCAACTTCACTACTGTTTTATGTTGCTTTATAGATGTAAATAATGACAATATAAATTAATGGTGGACGTGGTAATGACAGTATACTGACTGCAGGGAAAACTGTCATAAGTATATATTAATATGTTTATCATTGCAATTATCACAGCACATCTGATGAATATCTTTTATTTGGTAAACTTGCACATTTAAGTTAAACAAATGTGAATATATAAACAAAATTTTGTTGTTTGAGAACCAGTTGGCCGAAATGTGGCGGTGTCTTGGTTAGACAGAAGCAAGATGGCGCTGCCTGGTGGTCAGCGTCTCGCAGTCACCCACTTCTCTGAAAAACACACACGTGTCTGATGGCGGATAAGGAAAGACAAAGCGAAGCTTTGTCCGACGTTATCTGACCATCAGATGAACAAAAAGATGTCGGTGCGTGTATGTGTGTGTGCGCGTGTGTATGTGTTAGTCAGAAGAGAGAGGGAAGAAGGAGAGAAAGCGATCGTGAGAGGAAGAGAAACGGTTCCTTTGTCCACAGACAGCGTGTGTACGGACGGCAGTCTGTAACGCACGTTGTCTGGTTTCTGCAACTTACTTCCTCACTCATGATGGCACAAACACAGCAGTAGTCCCGAGCGGGACAAACACAAAATAGTCTAGCATGGTGAACACAACTAAACAGGCAGCAAACTTAAAATACTCCTAAGAGTAAAGCAGTTTTCGGGTGAACACGGGTGAAGTCTCGTCTCGTCCAGCGAGGGGAGTCTTCAATGAGGGGAAAACACGTGCGTGGAGTACCCCCTTTAGTCAGCTGACTCAGAGGAACAAAAGTTACCCCTTGCTCAGTGACATGGGAAAGGCGTGTGCTTCAGGGCACGTTCAGTTTTTAAAGGGGCGGTGATGTCATGGCTGCGTCATCAGGACACTCCGCTGTGTAGGAGCGTCTCCGCCAATGAGACTGTATGTTGACTGCTCCCTGCTGAGGTGTGAAAATCGCAAAGCATCCTTGGAAATGGAGTTTGCAAAGGACTCCCATTGTCTGTAAGCAGCATTTTGGCGCTATTCCTTTGTCTCGGGGGAAACAAAGGAACAAGCACCTCGTGGTCAGGCCTCACAGGTTACATGTAGGCCTTCTCTGTGTGACCTCATGGTCTGAGGCCCAACACTGACGTTGGAATAAAATAACATAAGTTTTGTTTAGCATGACGTTGCTAATGTTAGTTTGTATTACCAAAACAATAAAACACTCATAATTGCTATCTTACTTGTGAGCTATACACTGGACCTTTAAAGTCTTTCTGTAAATCGTAATAAAACATGTATACTCATTTTTGTAGCTGTTGTAGCTTTGTTTTTGAATTTTACATGAAACTTTATCACCTAAAATTCCTTTCCTTCATCTAAACTTTTGTTGAGTTGATCTGATATGTGGACACTAATAGACGCTAATCCACTGAAGGATTCAAAAACAGGAAGAGCAAATCGAGGACAAATTAAGAGAAACAAAATCTGAGAGACAGATCCTGATTTTATATTAGCCAACTTTTTTTTCTCAAGTGTTCTGATCATTAAAAAAGCAGTTTGTTTTCTGTGTCAATGACATTAAAGAAGAACAATACAGTTGTTAAGCAATTACAGTTTTCTCTAAATTTGTTACAGATTTGGGATCCTTAAGTGGAGCAACTGGTGGAGCGACCTCACTACATTTTTGTCAAAAAAAACGGCATTAAAAGAAACATCACCGGATGGCGCAGGGGCTCAAGGATCGATTGGAAGGGGATTAAACAAAGCGATCATTGGGGGTAAATGACTGAAGAAGGCACCGGCTGTCAACTATTACAACTTCAGGAGCCGCAGTCAAAGCCAACCACAGAAGCCAGGTAGGCTTACTGGTGTTTGTACGCATTAAGCTGTGTATTAATGGAAGGAGTGCGGTTTGCATATTCACTGCTGTGTGTCCGCTGGGGACGATTGGCTGATTGATTACAGGTTGAGTGGTGGCTCACCCGGAGTGTTGGCATTAACCTGATTGTATGGATTCCCGGTGCTGAATTATCTCCGTGGTGCAAAAATAAGGAATCTCCGCTTTGTCTCTTTGAAGTTGCTGCTGCGCTGATGATGTGGAAATGTGAGGTTTGCTGGATGAATTGCCTTTCGGTCTGTGGATGTGTCCTTAAATGCACAAATAATGTATTGAAAAAGACATCGAAAAGGAACTCAAAAGAGGAAAAATGAGTCAAATAAATGCTGGTGTTGCAAGTGCTGAAATGGAGTGTGAGAAAAGAAAAGCTCAACTCACTGCAAAGGCGTTGGTGAATAAAATTGAAAAGCTTCAACGGGAATGCAAAATGACTGTGAATAAAATTAATTTAATAAAATTTAAAAAATTAATAAAATTAAACGTCTCTCATGTACAACCCCTTGTGGAGAGTTTAATTTTGTGAAAATGTCAACATGTCACATAATATGTTGATTCCTTTACTCCCAGAGGATGAACAGAGGAAACAAAATGAATGGTTTTCCAGCATTGTGAAATACAGCAACACATTTAAAGGGCATGTTGGACAGTGGTTGAGTGAACCAGACGAACTGCTCCACAATGACAGTTGTGTTCAATCTGATTCTGTTGGAATCAATGAAGATGTGTCTTTTCTTCAAATAGCCAATGAACCTCAAGTAATAATGCAGGCTGCATCCATAATCATGACAGATCATATACAAGATGATGTAAAGCCAAGTGACAGTGTGGCAAATGTGGGAAGCAGAGTATCCAGATCACAAAACTCTGCAACAGGAAGAAAGTCTGCTGCTTCTAGTATTTCTTCTGCACGTCTTAAAGCTGAGGCGGACTTGGCAGCTTTAAAGATAAGACAAAAATTATTAAGGACAAACACGAACTGGAAGAAGAGGAGGGACGGCTATGTAAAAGGAAGGAACAGCTTCAACTGGATGAGGAAATTGCTACACACATGGCTAAGCTAAATGTGTTCAGATCTCAGAGCATCCTAAGTGGGAAAACCTCTATAACAAAGCAATAGGATGGAGTGAATTCTTATTTGGAAAAAAGACAAGGAAAAACACAAATCCTCAGTGCTAAGGCAAATCCATTTATTCCACAAATGTCACAAAAGGAAGTGAAACGTGACCACCTGGATACAGGAGCAAGGCAAGAGGAGAAAAATCCATCTCAGTTCTTTCATTTGAAGCCTATGTCTGTAGGATGCCATGAACCCCAGCAACATTCAGTGTATCATGATGCTCAAGAAACTACACAAATGCAGTATGGAGATGTGTCATATGCAAATATGGGTCCAGAAAATGGAGACCAAAACAACATGCTTGGCATTATGAGGAAGCAAAATGAAATCACTACACTGTTGATACAGCAGCAATGTCTTTCATCTTTGCCCAAGCGAGATATACCAACCTTTGATGGTGATCCATTAAAATATCATGCATTTATGAAGGCTTTTGAGGATGGTGTGGAAAGGAACACTGCGAGCCACAGTGACCGACTCTATTTCCTGGAACAGCACACTAAGGGTCATCCAAAAGAACTTGTTAGAAGCTGCCAGCACATTGATCCAGAGAAAGGATATGTTAAGGCTAAGGCTTTATTACAGGAGCAGTTTGAAAATGAGCAGAAGGTTGCATCTACATACATGGAAAGGGCTCTTTCATGGCCTCCAATCAAAACTGAAGATGTAAAAGCTCTTCAAGATTACAGCTTTTTCCTCAGAGGCTGCTGTAATGCCATGGAAGAGGTGCAATACTTGCATGAGATAGACATGCCTGCCAATATGCTGGCCATTATAAGGAAATTGCCTTACAAATTCAGGGACAAGTGGAAAACTGTAGCCTGTGAACTGCAAGAAAGGCGCAGTCAGAGAGCTACATTCATTGACATCACTAATTTCATTGAGAGACAAGTGAGAATCTTAACTGACCCAGTGTTTGAAAACATACAGGATGCTCCATCGCTGACAACAAGGTGTAAGCAAGCACAATCCACAATCTCGTTCTGGAATTAAAGGAATTAGTTTTGCTACCACTGTAGCCCCTGTGGGAAACAAAACTCAACCTGGGACCAAAGGGAAGGAACATGGTCAAACTGAAAGAAAGACATGTCTTTGCTGTGAAGGAGGTCACGCATTGGATCTGTGTCCTCAGTTGGGGAAAAGAGCACATAAAGAGAAGATTTGCTTCTTGAAGGACAATGGTGTCTGTTTTGGCTGTTTGTGTATTGGACACATCAGCAAAGATTGCAGAAAACGGATTTCCTGTGCAAAATGTGGTCTTAAACATCCAACCATACTTCACATTCCTCCAAAGGAAAAGGAAAAGGAATCTGACCTAGCTGAGAGGAAAGCAGAGGTGTCAGTTGACACCAAGCAAGTACAGCAGTATTCTGTACAGAGGCTTTGATGCACAAGCTTGACCTCACAGGGAAGAAGGTACATATTCTTTTATGGACAATGGGCCAAGAGAAATTTGTGAGCAGCCACATCGTGTCAGGACTGGAGGTAGCTGGCTTGAATGAGGAGCACTTCTGTGAACTGCCCAAAGCTTACACACAGGTGTGCATGCCTGTTCACAAGGGGAACGTTCCAAGACAGAGTGATCTTCAGAGGTGGCCTCATTTAAAACATGTCAATTTGCCTGAGATTGAGGCAGGGATTGAACTGTTGATAGGGACAAATGTTTCTAAGGCCTTGGAACCATTGCAAGTCATATGCAGTGTTAATAATGGACCCTATGCAATAAAGACAATGCTGGGTTGGACTGTGAATGGTCCGCTGAAAGGAGACAGTGGAGATGCAATGGATTGTGAGCAGCCAGAGTTACAAGTGAACAGAGTGTCAGTTGTGTGTTTGGACAAACTTTGGCAGCAGCAATTTAAGGCAGATTTCCCTGAATGCAGCATGAATGAACAAATTGGCATGTCAAGAGAAGATCAAAAGTTTATGGAACTGGTCACAAACTCAGCAAAGCAAGTGAATGGCCACTATCAGATCAACTTACCTCTGAGGAAAAGGGATGTTAGCATGCCAAATAAGAAGAAAATCATTGAGCAGCATGCCTTACACCTAAAGAAGAGGTTTCAGAAGGATTCCTCATTTCATGCTGATTATATGGCCTTCATGAATGACCTTGTTGCCAAAGGTTATGCTGAAAGGGTGCCTGAAGAGGATGTGGAATGTAGTGATGGCAAGGTCTGGTATATTCCGCACCATGGCATGTACCATCCTACAAAAGGAAAGATCAGAGTTGTCTTTGTCTGTGGAGCGAGTTTCCAGGGAACGTCACTTAATGCTCAGCTCCTACAGGGACCAGATCTTACAACTTCACTGATAGGAGTGGTGACCAGATTCAGGAAGAACCAGTAGTGGTCATGGCAGATGTTAAATCCATGTTTCACCAGGTAAGAGTGCCACTGGAAGATGTTGATTTGCTGAGGTTCCTCTGCTGGCCTGATGGGGATTTAAATCAAGATCACATCGACTTCAGGATGATGGTGCATCTCTTTGGGGTGACGTCGTCTCCCAGCAGCGCCAATTTTGCCCTCAGAAAATGTGCAGAGGACAACAAAGAACAGTTCAGCCAGGAAGTGGTGGATAAGGTCCTACATTGCTTCTATGTTGATGACTATCTTGTGTCAGTGGCTTCGGAGGAGAAAGCAGTGTCACTTTATCATAACCTCGTCTCCATCTGTGCTAAAGGTGGATTCCAGCTCACAAAGTGGATAAGCAACAGGCGTGATGTTCTGTCTGTGATACCTGAGAGCCACAGAGCTAAGGATATGAAAAGGTTGGACATGGACCAGTATGTGCTACCAGTAGAGAGAGTACTTGGTGTGGAATGGTGTATCCAGTCTGATACTTTTAAGTTCAAGATTGTGATAAAGGACAGACCACTCACCAGGAGAGGGATTCTCTCAACAGTTAGCTCCATCTATGATCCTCTTGGTATCTTGAGTCCTGTTGTCCTGTCAGCGAAGAAGATCTTAAGGGATCTGTGCAGGAGAGCACTTGGCTGGGATGATGTCATACCTGAGTCGGTTGCTCAGGACTCGACAAGTTGTCTGTAACATGTAACATCATGAGATGTCTGAAACCATTGGACTTCGGAGAAGTTACTACAGCACAGCTGCATCATTTCTGTGATGCAAGTGAAGAAGGCTATGGAGTAGTGACTTACCTGTTGTCACGAAATTCCCACTCTCAAGTACACAGTGCCTTTGTTATGGGAAAGGCTAGGGTAGCTCCAATGAAGCCTGTTACCATCCCCAAAATGGAGCTTATTGCTGCCACCATGGCAAGTCGCATTGATGTCTTGTGGAGGAAAGAGCTGCACATGCATCTTCAGGAGTCTGTGTTTTGGACGGACAGTGCTTCTGTGCTCAAGTACATCAGAAATGAGACTTCCAGATTCAGAGTCTTTGTTGCCAACCAAGTCTCAGAAATTCACAAGGCCTCACACCCTTCTCAATGGAGGTATGTTGAAACTGCAAGCAATCCAGCCGATGTTGCATCCAGGGGTGTGAAAGTAGATGGACCAAGAAAGACGTTCATTGGAGAAGGACATGGAAACTTTTAAGAGAAAGACAGTTTCAAGTTGTCTATCAGTGGAGGAGCTTGAGAAGGCTGAACTGGAGATCATCAAGTTTAGCCAAAAGAAGAGGTTTCCAGAGGAATTCTCCAGGCTGCAAAAGGGTAAAAGAGTGAAGGGGCACAGTCACATCTACACACTCTGCCCACTGATGGAGGATGGTGTTCTGAGAGTTGGTGGTCAGCTCAGCAGGTCATCTATGCCAGCAGAAGCTAAACATCCCATGATACTGTCAAAGTATTTACATATATCAGCCATTCTTCTGAGGCACATTCATCAAGAGGTGGGACATGGTGGTCGTAACCACATGTTATCCAAACTGTGTGAGAGATATTGGATCACTGGTGCCAGTACAGCCATAAGGAGAGCTCTGTCAAAGTGTATCATCTGTCGACGGTTGAATGCTCAGCCAGTGTCCCAGCAGATGGCCGACTTACCTTATGAAAGAGTTACTCCAGACGAATCTCCTTTTATTCATGTTGGAGTAGACTATTTCGGACCTTTCGAGGTGAGGAGCAGAAGGAGTGTAGTGAAGAGGTATGGAGTCATTTTTACCTGCCTGGCCATACGCACAATCCACATTGAAGTGGCACCTTCACTGGACACAGACTCTTTCATTAATGCACTCAGACATTTTATAGCGAGACGTGGTCAAGTTCAGGAATTGCGCTCTGATAATGGGACAAACTTCATTGGAGCAGAGCATGAATTGAGAACAGCTATTGAGCAGTGGAATCAGTTGCAGATTAATGGTGTTCTTCTTCAGAGAGGAATAAAATGGACTTTTAACCCCCCGGCTGGCTCACATCATGGATGATCTTGGGAGAGGTTAATTAGATCAGTGAGGAAAGTCCTCAATTCCACTTTGAAAGTGCAAAATTTGGACAAAGAAGGCCTTCACACAGTTCTCTGTGAAGTGGAAGCCATCATCAATGGCTGTCCAATTACCAAAGCATCCACAGATCCTAATGACCTGGAAGCATTGACACCAAATCACCTGTTACTTTTGAAGACCTTACCATCTTTGCCACCAGGAGTCTTCCAAGGGACAGACATATATGCTCGTAGGCGATTGAAGCAGGTCCAGTACATGTCTGACTTGTTCTGGAAAAGATGGGTTAAAGAATACTTGCCTCAACTGCGGGAGCATCAGAGATGGTCAGAAGTGAAGCGCAACCTCATCCCTGGAGATATAGTGCTTATAGTGGATAACACGGCACCTCGTAACTCCTGGGTCATGGGAAGAGTCCTACAAACCTTTCCAGACAGGAGAGGTTTTGTGCGTCAGGTGCGCATCAAAACAAAGAGCAGCTGCCTGGAAAGGCCAATTACCAAAGTC
This sequence comes from Thunnus albacares, assembly GCF_914725855.1. Taxonomy (NCBI): domain Eukaryota; kingdom Metazoa; phylum Chordata; class Actinopteri; order Scombriformes; family Scombridae; genus Thunnus; species Thunnus albacares. The sequence continues at coordinate 32,204,449 of NC_058113.1, forward strand.
TGTCTACTGCAGGAGGCCAAAGCTGGATAAGGAGTGGCTGATGCACATTGTGACACTTTGACCTCCATTTTGACTCTGATTTTTGACTGACAGACATAGAGTGATGGTAAAGATCACTCTGATAAGACTATGTGCTAGTAACCTCTGGTCTTACTGACTTATGACTCATGTACAGGATTGGGAGGAAGAAAGAAGTTTGAAAATGTAAAGTAAATTTATGGACTTTGATTATTGAGGTTTTAATTGCTTCATGCCTCCTATTAAAATCTGTAATGTGAGTAATTATTATGTAATAACCTAATAACTGGGGCTGGTGTGTAGGAGCCATGAAAGGATTAATTGTCAAGTTTGAATGAATTGCAAAGTAGTAATTTTTGTGTGGTTTATATTTTGGGTTATTTTGGTTTATTTATTATTGCACGATCACAGTGATTGATAATCAGGTCACATGGATATGAGCAGTGATATCCTATAGTTAATATAAGCACCTGTTCACCTGCATGCCATGTGGTAAGAAAGAGACAGAGGTGTAATGGGAAATTGCTGATCACTCAATAAACACACAAAGAGAGCATTGTCAGGTTATGAAATAATGTAATCAAATAATACAAACAGAAGTATAATGCATCATAGATCTGGAGACAAAGATACATACCACCTAGCTATCTTTTCTTTGTCTGAAAGGTTGGCACTAAACCAGTCCCTTAAATACTACTTGTACAGAATTTAAGACATCTGTTTACTAACCTTACAGGTCAGCAACCAACCCTCAGATAGAAACATAAGTCAAAAGTTCAGCTAACCTAGGAACAGTCTTTCTTCACAACCATATATGACAGTACATAAGCATGCACCAAGTAGCATCACAAAATAACATTACTACCATATTAAAAGCTTATCAGTTTTACACATAAACATCTACATAACTACAGTTTATCTTATCACTGGCTCAGGTAAGCAGGTAAGGGTATAACAGAATAAACTTAACTGTTAAACACACAACTGCCTCGTCTTACACAGCAAAGAACTAAGTTTAGAATAGACATAGCACAGAGGAATTTAGAACATGTGTGAAACACAAACTAACACTAAACTGAACTTAAACACTATCTGAAACATGTATGATATATTCAAGAAATACATCAAATGATAACCTATTATTCAGTTTTCTTTTACAGAGGGTGAGTGGGTCACCGTATTTTTTGTTGACCGCTGTTTTACACCTGATCGCTGTGATTATTTTGAGTATATTTTGTGCACGTTATAATAAGTTGATCCTTTTCATTAATAAAAGCTATTAGACTTATTTTTTGACCTCAGTGAATCTTTTTGGTAGCGTGTCAGACAAACAGCAAACAAGGCCCAACCTCAGCCTCTCAGCGACTTTTACTTGTTGTTTACTTGTTGCCAGTACTCGCTACAATAACGATGAATCGATCCTACTCACAAGTATTGTGTCTGTATTCAAAGTGAGATATGTTATTCCTCAGTGACACAAACAGTGTGGTTAGATAAATCAGGAGAGACAAGTAAATGAAGCAAAAAAAAAAAGTTATTTATATAGATGACATTCATGAGTGTTGAGAAAAGTCTTTGGCGCTTAGATTGTACAGGGAAATTTTGAATCAAGGGACGTCAGTCCTGAGTAGCAGCAAGATAAATCCCACATGGAGTCCAGACACTGGTGGTGGTGAGTCTGATAAGGCTGAATAGGTTGATGAAATGAGGTACTGGTGAATCTGAGAAGACTAGGCGGTGGTGCGGTGGGCAAAACAGCACCATGAAAGCACTAAGACAGAGAGGGAGAAAACATATTTAAACAGACAGCCGCAATATGATAGTCTGACAATGAAGGTGTGTCACTGTGCTATTAGTTAGATCTGACCAGCTGATGTGAACAGCTGACATCTTAATTGACACCCAGGGGAATGACAGCAAGGACATAATGAGTGAGCATTTAATAACTTATGCTTTAATAACCCTCATTTATACCTTATGCAAATACTTACTCAAATACAATATATATAAAAATGTTTTTAACAGAATGCAATGTAAACATTGTTTACATTTTCATGGCATTTTGTTTAATTTACATTTTGTTTGTCTTGAAACTTTATCCCTCTGTAAAGTATGTATTCCTTCACCTAAACTTTTGTTGAGTTGATCTGACATGTAGACACTAATAGACACTAATCCACTGAAGGATTCATAAACAGGAAGAGCAAATCAAGGACAAATTAAGAGAAACAAGATCTGAGAGACAGATCCTGATTTTATATTAGCCAACTTTTTTTTCTCAAGTGTTCTGATCATTAAAAAAGTAGTTTGTTTTCTGTGTCAAAGACATTAAAGAAGAACAATACAGTTGTAAACAATTACGATTTTCCCTAAATTTGTTACAGATGTGGGATCCTCAAGTGGAGCAACTGGTGGAGCAACCTCGGCTCAAGGCAGGTCCACAGGTATTAACTCTACCATTTTCTCATGAAATGACTTTTAATACTTACAAGAAAAAAGACAAATGAAACAGAACAGGCCTAATTTGATCAAGGGTTAGAAATGTTACAGTGGCTGCATGGAACATCAAATAAAAAAAAAATTGAGGGCTTTAAAAATGGTGTTTGGAGAATGAATGAAATTATATCAAAAAAATGTAGAACTGACCTGTCAAAATAAACACTTTATGGGCCCGGATTCCTCTTAAATCATTGTTTTCATTTATGTTTTATTTGGATCTCTATTAGCTACATCAGCAACCATAAGTACTCTTCCTTGGTCCGTAACCTTGAGTCCTTTGCTCAGAAAATCTACAGCATGAATGAAGTTTGTGTGTTTGTAATATCAGACAAATTTCAGTCAGCTCCACTTTAAATACAGAAAGTTAAAGTTAAATAGAAATTGTTGATTGTGTGAGTGAAAGGAGCAGCACAAAGTTGCCCTGCACTTTGATGTGAAATCTGACCCCATGTGTTTTATCACAATAATTAGAAGGTGAGAGATTCAAGACTGCGTTTGCTTTGTGGGTAATTTTTTGATAAAACCCTTTGTATTGTAAATCTTTATGAATCAAGATAGCCTGATGCAGTGTTTTATTCCATTTCCTCTCAGAGGAACACACTGTGAAACACTTAGAAGAACACGCTATGGATGAATTATCTCCACTGGTCCCGAAAGTGAGTAATGTCACATCAGTCTGACTTTTTACAACAAATCTTCATTCAATAAGATGCAGGTTGAAAATCATCCAATATTATAAATCATGATTAGAACTCATGCTGCATTCAGAGGAGCTGTTCAACTATTATCAATAAAATTATGTTCAAATCATCTCCCTTTGTTTATTTGTTTTTAATTCACCAGTCAGCTACAAGCCCAAGAAGTAAAGAGACAAGACTTTAAGAAACCTCATCCCAGCAGGACTCCCATGCATCTAATGGAACAAACTGGAGAACACAGACATATTAGATGTGGTGGATCTGATGGAGCAGATCTACAGCCAACAGGCTGTGGAGGTGACCAAGATGCTTTTCAAGGAAATAGACAGGAATGATCTGGTGAAGCTGTTGTGAGACACCAGCTCAAAAAAAGAAACTAAAACACAGAAGTGGCAAAAACAATCCAATTAATTATATTATTAGAGAACATTTAGACCTGATCAAACAAACAATTTAAGGAGTCATATTTTACAAATCTTCCATATTTTATTTTATTTCCCAGTGATCCACTCAGAACAATTTTTAAAAAAAAATCATGCTAGCTTCTAGCATCCTCGCCACTTTCACCAGATTCATGTTGGATAACTTTGAAATTCAGCCAAAAAAATCAATGTTTTTTTAGGTATTTGAGGTCGACATCTGTTCATTTTTTAGGTGGAACACATTAATAAAATACTCTTCTTGGCTTTTTACTCGCAAAGCTTTTATTACACTTATAGTAACATAGCAAGTATAGTTGTCGTCAACTCAAAACTTTTACACCAAAAAGTAGAATTCATGGCAGAGCTGTTGTATTGGTTTGCATTAGATTGTACAGGTGTACCTAATAAAATGGCAGGTGAGTGTAGAAGCTTTTTATGTACATGTTTGTTCTTTTCTTTAGTATGTTTTGTTCCTTTTGATCTTATTTTATCTTATTATTTTTAAATGTCTTTTTATAATGCTTGGTTGTTTTACTGGATATCTTGTCTTAATACGGTTTAGCTGAACAAATCATTGAAGTTAGTTCAGGAAAGTCGACTGGAGAAAAACAGTTCAAATATATGTCAGGATTTACAGCTGTTTCTAAGGTGCCTGTGTTTGGGGAGAGAACGGTGCCTGTTGAGGGCAGGAGGTGGTTAATTTTGTCTCTAATAGTTAGAATTGTATCATTAAAGAAGCTCATAAAGTCATTACTACTGAGAGCAATAGGAATACATGGATCAATAGAGTTATGACTCTTTGTCAGCCTGGCCAAAGTGCTGAAAAGGAACCTAGGGCTGTTTTTATTCTCTTCTATTAATGCTGAGTAATAGGCAGCTCTGGCATTACAGAGGGCCTTCCTATATGTTTTAAGACTATCTTGCCAGACTAAGCAAGATTTTTCCACTTTGGTGGAACGCCAAATCCTTTCCAATTTTCGCGATGTTTGCTTTAATTTGCGGGTTTGGGAGTTATACCATGGAGCTAACCTCTTACGTTTTATTATCTTCTTTTTTAAGGGGGCGATGGAGTTGAGTGTTATTCGTAATGAGCCTGCAGCACTATCAACAAGATTATCAGTTTGGGAGGGACTAAAGTTAACATAAGAGTCCTCTGTAGTATTGAGACATGGCAGTGAATTCAGTACTGATGGAATTGCTTCCTTAAATTTATCTACAACACTATCAGATAGACATCTAGCGAGGACATTTTGTCTAATGGTGTGTAGTCCAGTAATAGGAATTCAAAAGTTATTAATGATCTGATAGAATAGGATTTTGTGGAAAAATTATTAAATGTTCAATTTCAATCCCATAAATCAGAACAAGGTCTAGGGTGTGGTTAAGACAGTGAGTGGGATTATTTACACACTGAGAGAAGCCAGTTGAGTCTAATAATGAGATAAATGCAGTGCTGAGACTGTCATTATCAACATGAATATTAAAATCAGCTACTATAATTACTTTATCTGTACTACGGACTAAATACGACAAAAACTCTGAGAATTCAGATAGGAATTCAGAGTGCAGGCCAGGAGGACGATACACTATAACACATAGAACTGGCTGTAAAGTTTTCCAGGTTGGCTGAGAGAGACTAAGAACAAGGCTTTTGAATGAGTTATAATGAAATTTAGGTCTAGGGTTGATGATTAGGCTTGAGTTGAAAATGGCTGCAACTCCTCCTCCTCGGCCAGTGTCTCGAGGAATATGAGTATTAATATGACTGGGGGGACTGGATTAATTTAGGCTGACATATTCTTCATGACACAGCCAGGTTTCAGTGAGAGAAAATAAATCAATACGATGATCTGAAATTAAATCGTTTACTAAAACTGCTTTAGATGAAAGAGATCTAATGTTCAAGAGTCCACATTTAATTATCTTATTTTGTTGTACTATTGCAGTAGTGGTTTTAATTTTTACTAGATTTTCATGAATGACTCTTCTTTTGTTTACTTTGGATTTAATTGATTTAAGTGGTCGGGGGACAGACACGGTCTCTATGTGGTTTCGGGGACAGACACAGTCTCTATGTGGTTTTGGGTGGGTAACTGCTCTAATGGAAGCACAGAGAAGCGTGTAGGACTGCAGCTCTGCTTCCTGGTCTCAACTCTATGAGAGCAGCTCCATCCAAAGTGGGATGTATGCCGTCTCTCCTTGTCAGACCAGGTCCTCCCCAGAAAGTCTGCCAATTATCTATGAAGCCCACATCGTTTGTTGGACACCACCTCGACAGCCAGCAGTTGAATTGTGACATGCAGCTAAACATGTCATCACTGGTCAGATTAGGCAGCGGGCCAGAGAAAATTACGGAGTCCGACATTGTTTTTGCAAATGTACACACTGACTCAACATTAACTTTGGTGACCTCCCATTGGCGTAACCGGGAGTCGTTGCCGCCGACATGGATGACAGTCGTACCATATTTACGCTTATTCTTAGCAAGCAGTTTTAAATTTGACTCAATGTCACCCGCTCTGGACCCAGGAATACATTTAACTATGACTGCTGGTGTCGCTAACTTCATGTTTCTGACTATGGAGCTGCCAATAATCACATCATTCATCAATCATTTCTACACTGACAAGATGAATATTTTACATCAGTGCATGTTCAGCATTTTTCTTGCAGTTACAAACCTCACATTTATCTACTTTCTTGTTTAAATGCTGTCCTAGACGTAGGAAATGAACAATGAAAAGTTTCATTTTATATGATCAGCTGTTTGGAGGTAAAGGGAAAAATGAACTCCACCTCTGTAGTCCACACATCCAACTAAAACAAGATAAAGTCGCTGAACACTTTTTGTGATTTGTGAAACTGTTTTGGTCAACAGCATCGTACACAAAGTCAGATTCAGGAGCAGTAGGACTCATGATACGTCTAAATCCAAAGCAATCCACAAATTGTTAAGAACACTGCTTAAAGTCCTGAAGTTTTTGTATATTGGCAGAAACTAAAAAATCTGACTAAAATTACTCAAATACTGTTGCTGGATTAGTGAGTTTTAAGTTACACCAGAATAAATACATGAGAATGAACTCATATCAAGACAATTTATTTAAAAACATATGCTTAAATAAAAATACACATTGTACAAAATGCACAGTCAATGTTATATTTGTGTGGATAAAAAAGATGAAATAAAAGGTGAATATAAGACCTTTTGGTATAAATTGTTCCACAGTCTTCTCTGTTCAGTATGTGCAGATTTCTGCAGGTTAAAAGTGAACTGCAAAGTTAAAACCTGAACTGACATTTACATTTGAATTTAAAAATATCACACTTGGCTTGGAGCTTTGTCTTGTGAAGCTCAGCCACAATGAGTTAAAGTTAGTGAAAATCAAGACTGTGCCCTATTTTTCTTCTGTATTTCATTATCAAAACAAAGACAGACATCATCCTGTTGCTTGTAAAATTCAAGTAAAAGTTACTGACTATAAAATACATTTGAAATGTGCCTCAAATGCTGAGACCTGGAGGTTGAATCGTGTCTGAGGAGTTCAGAGAGATGACTGGTGCCAGTCCATGTAATGCTTTGAAAACAAGTAAAAACAAGTTACAGACTTGTAAGGAAACACTGGTTGGTGCCAGTGCTACACTGTCAGCCAAACCAGGTCCTCACTTCCTGATAATGATTGATCATAATGCTCTTAAATTTCTACAATTTCCCAAAGCAATAAAGAGCAAGTGCACACCATTAAAGATTATTAACATCGGCTCTGTGGTGATGAAGATGATGCTGAAGACATTTTGAAGTGACTTTGCATATTTAACTGTCTGTAAGTCAGTTAAAATAGTTAAAATGTTGAAAATAAACATCACAAAGTGTAAATGTTGTAAACAACACAAACAAATGTTTAATAGTGGAAATTGTTCGGTATGAAAACAAAGCTTAATGTGCAGTTAACAGTCTACAGTCTTTACAATTCATGTTACTGGGTGGAAGACGGTTTAAGAAATAAACTTTGATTTAGCTGCTGCTCGAGACAGACGTTACTCTGAAGATCATAATAAAACTAAAAAGAAGCAGTGGAGGTTCCTATTTCCTCAGTATCATGAATATGTGTCATTCTGTCATACAACATACACACCATAAATAAAATGAAGAGAGAAGATATGGAACCTGAAAATATACCATCAGAGAAGAAAGAGATGTATATATGATGCAAGAAGAGGGGGAGGATGATGACGACACAAACTGGCAGATCAATTGTTGAAATTCAATAATGTGTGTTAATATTGGTTTAGTTTTACTTTCTAATTTAAACATCAACATCATTCATTTGACATCAAGTGTTTATGAAAAAAAGTATAGACTTAAAAATGTAATAAAACAATGAAAACGTATATAAAACATGTAGTTTTTGGTTCTTCCTGCAGGTTGCGGAGCTTCTTCAGTGGGCAGGAGTCACTTGTTAATCTACTCTTCTAATCTTTCTAACAGCGTCTTCTGTTACGATGCTGTTGGGAAACACTTCTTAAACTTAGGAGGCTTCATAAATTGGATTTTACGATCATCTTAGCCTTAAGATGCTTTTAGGAAATAAGACCACTGTACCGGTTTCTAAACACAATAAAGACAAATATTTTAAAAGGGAGCATTCTACAGAGTCCTTGTGAAGCAGAGATAATCTACAAGTTTTTTGGGACCCAGTGAGTCACATCAGTCCAGATAAGGCAGAATCTTAAAATGACACAAGAATTTTAGTTAGACCAGAGTCTGAGGAGCCAGAAACAAAGATCTCTCTGGTGTACATGCCACAGAGTGGATAAATGTACACACTCAGAGTTCAGATGCTCAAATAAAGTGGCAGAGGGTAAATATAGTGTGTTATGTTGTAAAAGAGTCATTTCAGACACAGGCTCTGTCTTATTTCAGTTTTCTGAAAAAATACTTAAGCTATCCAAAATTTTACATCCTAAACTACACAAATTGTATCATTTTATAACTTGATATGTATTTGCTATTGACTCCAAACTCCCAATCAATTCTTCTTTTTCTTTAGATAAAATGTTTGAGCAACCTTGTTTAATAGTCTTTTTTCATTTGACATTATCACAGAATGAAGAAAGAATAATATACATATATAATACATAAATAATATCAGGTTTAAGTATCCAGTGTCTATGTTTGGTCAAAAAAGCAAATTTCACCAAGTCATAGTTTTTAAGACTCCTTCCCCTTGAGATCAGCAACAAGAAGTGGCTCCCACTCCAGAAGGATTGTGTAGAAGATTTCTTTAACTCCATCACCTGCTTTCAGGGGACCATTGTAGATTTCCCTCATCTTATCCTGAGTGGTCGACTTGGTGGTCTTGATTGTATCATAAACTTCTTGCTGGATTACGCCTTTCCTCTTGAGATCATCCAAGATTGGATCTATATTGAACACTCTCTCGATCAGAGCAGACCGGTGTTTATCCACAAAGTTCTTTCCTGAGGGCAGAGGGGATGAAAATAACTTGTTGATTTAGATTAATAACTGGTGACATCAGTTTGTTGAAGAATTGCTGAATAAACAGGTTAATTAGTTTACATTCAAACTAGAGGTCTTCATGATCCAAAGTGGATCAGTGGAAAACTGGACCCGGTCTCTCAGTTCCTGAGAACTGAGTGGACCCATGAAGGCCTCTAACTCAACAAACACCACAAAGACATGTTGAGATTAAATGGTTAATCCAGTCGTTATGATCCCTTTCATTATTTTCTTGAAAAAAACTTACAAAAATTGTACCTTATTTCTTAATAAATGTTCTCATTCTGATTCTGCAGCATACAGGCCACAGTGAGTGTGTTTACATACACACTAGTATCCTGGTTTTGATCATATTCAGTCGTTTACATAGAACATGAGAAACCTGGTTACTTATATCCCTGTTTACATGATTCCAACAGTATCCAGATTCATGATCATCTGTGTCTAGTTGTGTCTTGACTCCAGTAGGCTCGTTAATATCAGATGTATGATAAAAATTATCAGTAACTTGCCATTACTAACTACATATTCATCTACTCTTTGACACATTTTCTCTTTTGCAGGATGTCCGTTCGATTTACAAGCATCATTGAAAGTTAAAAATTAAGAAGTTGCAGTTGGAGAAGAAACTGGAGAAGGATATGTTGGGCCTTGGCTACAAGTTTGGCTATCAGCAAAAACTAATGATTATCAAATATAATTATTGATTATTAAAATCAATAGAAATTATTAATATGTATTAATAATAATGGGGCACCACCCTGGAGTCAGGGAAAAAGATTCAGTCCAAATTCAGTCTCAAAATTTACCATATCAATAGCTAGTTAAGGTTGAGGGATTTCTTTTCAGAGCAGAGGTTGGCAAAACTCATTCTGGTGCAACACTGAAACAGACAACATGTATATCCAAAAGCATTAATTAAAAAAGGTAAAAGAGCAAAACACACGATATTAATCTAGCTAAATGTACGTATATACGTGTGTGTGTGTGTGTCACCTGGTGACTGAAGTTCCTTCTTTTCCCTCCCACAGAACAGACCAAGAAAGCGGAAATCCTTTCCTTAGATTTCTAAGATTTACTTCTGAGATAGGTTTTTCATTGTCATAATCTTCGAGGAGATTACATTTTCCTCTGAGAGAAAATGACTTTCTGATTCCCGTCATGATTTCAATTTGCACACAGCACCAGCCTCACGTAGGCAATAATGGTGCCGCAGCTGCTTATCATGGGAGTGAAGTACAAAAAATAGAATTAATGTAGTTTTAAAATGTTTTTCCAGATATTGTCATGTATGAAGAGACCCAAAACGAACATGTAAGCAGACTAACAGTCCCTCACAGTTCTTCCATCTTATGTTTCAAAACACGGGCATGACAAAAGTGATGCAAGCTCGAAAAGACACTTTTGGGTCTGTTTCCACCCATCAGACATTCTTTGACACACAGCTAAATTAAGTTTGACAATTAGTCTGCTACGGAGCAGGCTAGTTCAGCTGAATAAGTTACCATGGTTACTGAGCAGGGAATCATATAAGCCACAGCAATGGCTTCAATCAATTTTTATTTATATATCTCAAGGCAAATTAGCAAGATTTATTGAGTAAGCCAGGCTTTCCTTTTATCCAGCTTGATGGAACACCTCTCTGGTTGCATATCCAGGTTTCTCAAAACAGCAATAAGGCCAGATTTCTGAAAACAGGAAATGTTGTATACATGCTCAACATGTAACCCGGGAGACTCCAAAACCTGATCATGACCAGGACACTAATGTGCATGTACACACAGTCAGTGTTCACCAGCATTTAGGTTATCTAACTAATACATTTTGTTTACAATATTTTTGGATTTTGGGGCAACCATGCAAACTCTCTCGCAGTTTAAAGGAATACTCCACCAAAAATTGATTAAGCAGAAATAGATAATTTAGCAATTTATTGGCACAGTGAGAGTTGTTTTGGAGCACATACATCAGGAATGGTTTGGTTTCTGTGGTAGTTTAGTACAGTGGTTCCCAACCTAGGGGTCTGGCCCCTCCAAAGGGTCAGCAGATAAATCTGAGGGGTGGTGAGATGATTAATGGGAGAGGAAAGAAGAAAAAACAAAGCTCTGATACACAAATCTGTTTTCAGTTTTTGGACTTTTTCTCTAATCTTTGATTTTTGCTGAAATATTGGATCATTTGAACATTTATTGAAATGAAAGCATGTGAGAAGTTTAGAGGGAAAAATCACTATTTGGTGGAGCTGTTAACAACTCATAGACATGTGAAATGTGACCCCGACTACACACTGCTTTTTGTAAGACGTCAAAAGACAAAAAGGTTGGAAACCACTGGTTTCATCTTTAACAATGTGTTGTATTTTAAAAGCTTGTTATATTATCCATTGTGTCAAATCTTCATCTGAAAAGTAACTAAAGCTGTCAAATAAATGTAGTGGAGTAGAAAGTACTATATTTCCCTCTGAAATGTAGTGGAGTGGAAGTATAAAGTAGCATCACATGGAAATACTCAAGTAAAGCACAAGTACCTCAAAATTGTACTTAAGTACATTATTTGAGTAACTGTCTTAAATTAGCAACTGTAATGTTTCTAACCCTTGATCTAGTTAGGCCTGTTCTGTTTCGTTTGTTTTTTTCTTGTAAGTATTAAAAGTCATTTCATGAGAAAATGGCAGAGTTAATACCTGTGGACCTGCCTTCAGCCGAGGTCGCTCCACCAGTTGCTCCAATTAAGGATCCCACATCTGAAACAAATTTAGAGAAAATTGTGATTGTTTAACAACTGTATTGTTCTTCTTTAATGTCATTGACACAGAAAACAAACTGTTTTCTTTGACGATCAGAACATTTGAGAAAAAAAGTTGGCTAATATAAAATCAGGATCTGTCTTTCAGATTTTGTTTCTCTTAATTTGTCCTTGATTTGCTCTTCCTGTTTATGAATCCTTAAGTGGATTAGTATCTATTAGTGTCTATTAATGTCTACATGTCAGATCAACTCAACAAAAGTTTAGGTGAAGGAATACATACTTTACAGAGGGATAAAGTTTCATGTAAAATTCAAAACCAAAGCTACAACAGCAAAAATAGGTATACATGTTTTATTACAATTTACAGAAAGACTTTAATTAAAGACAATAAATAAAATGTAAATTAAACAAAATGTAATGGAAATGTAAATAATGTTTACAATGCATTCTGGTGAAAACATTTTTCTGTCTTGAAACATACACTACAGTAACTGGTAAAACACTTTGCATAAGGTATAAATGAGGATGATTAAAGCATAAGGATGGCGGTTTTCTATATTTTTCTTATTGTCAACAAATCATATATTGTTGACCATAAGAACAAATTATATCAAATCATATATAACAAATGCATAATAAATGAATTGTTCTAATACTTCAGCAGGCTAACCAAAGTACATGAATACTACACAAAATAGCCAGGCCAGTTCAGCTCCGTAAATTCAGCTAAAGACAACTTCTCAGCAGTTTATTAAAAATGGTCAAATGTGAAATATGTGAAAAACAAACAAAACAACAAGGTGCTACAATAATATCATGGTGATCTTACGATTTTGTTTCAAAACTACAAACATTTTAACATTGATGAAATTCCAATTGGTTCTGTTATTGTTAAAATATTTACAACGAATGTGTGAAATATTTATGACATATGACTTAAATCTGAAAGCTCATGTCATAATGGACAGTATATATATGCAGTGTCTTACCTTCTGAGTGACCAGAGTTTGGATAGTCATCTGAAATGAAATATAGAACAAAACAAATTGATAGCTGAGTTTATGTACTGCGTTCACAACAAAAGATTCAATAACGAGACATTTTCGCTAAATAAAATATCATTATATTAAATATCATTAATGTTCTAATTCTAAAGTGCCAGTTGTAGTTGTTTGCATCAAAAACCAACAGATGTTATTACGGCTGTGATCAGATTTGTTGTGTTGGATAAATAAAAAATAATTAAATAAATCAGAGTGTCCTAGTACCCATACTTGCTGTCTTGAGCACTTCTATGGGTTTCTGACTATTCATGGAATTAAATAAACAGGAATTTCTCATTATCATGTATTAAATGGCAGGTGAACACATAAATCAACAAAAGGGATGCAGAATGCCCCAGGGACCTGTCTCTTCCTGATGCCCTCAACACCTTTTACGCTCATTTCGAGGATTCCATTTCCTGTCCTTGCACTAGGCTCACCCCGCCAACAGGTGAGCTGCCCCTCAGTGTGACCGCAGCAGATGTGAGGAGGTCCCTGCAGAAAGTTAACCCCCGCAAAGCTGTAGGCCCAGACAACATCCTAGGCTGGATCCTTAGGGACTGTGCACACCAGCTTTCAGAGGTGATGACGGACATCTTCAGCACCTCATTCTCCCAGGCGACTGTACCAACATGCCTTAAGACTGCCACCATTATCCCTGTCCCAAAGAGCTCAATAGTGTCGCTGATAGTCATAAAGTGCTTTGAGCAGCTGGTCATGGCCCACATAAAAGACACCATCAACATCACAGTGGATCCCCATCAGTACGTATACAGAAAGAACCGCTTCACTGCTGACGCCATCTCATCTGTGGTTCACCTAGACCTCACTCACTTTGAGAGCAAGGGCTCTAACATCGGACTGCTTTTCTTGGATTTTAGCTCTGCCTTCAATACCATCATCCCATTAACTCTGGTGAACAAACTGTCATTACTTGGACTGAGCTCATCCTTATGCAACTAGGTACTGGACTTTTTAACAAACAGGCCCCAGTCTGTTAGGATCCACAACATCTCATCCTCCCCATTATCATCCTTAACACCAGTTCCCCCCAGGGATGTGTCCTGAGCCCCCTGCTGTTCACCCTACTGACCTATGACTGCTCACCCAAGTATCCCAACAATCATGTTGGGAAGTTTGCAGATGACAGTACAGGCAAAAGGTGGAACAACTGGAGGCTTAGACAACCTCTGCATCGACGTGAAGAAAACTAAGGAGATCATTGTGTACTTCAGGAAGGGCCGCAACAACCCCCCCCCCAAAATCAGACAGCTACAAAGCTACAAGCAGAACATAACACCCACAGAGCAACAAATCCATTTTCAGTGTGCATTGGTGTTGGTGATTCAGCTCTCGTTAATTATTGACATTAATTATATAGAATAGTTCAGTTAACAGAAAAGACAGAATGCATCTTTTTTATTTGGTGTAGGTAATATTGTTTAATAACTACTGACCTTTTTGAATTTTACAGAACCACACTGGTCCATCCATGTTTTCACTGTGGAAGAGCTCAAGGTAAAAGTCTCTGCCTGGATTTTTAATTAACACCTCAAAGAAATTTGGGCCTCTGCTTTCATATCTGAGGGTTAATTCCTGTGTAAAAAATACAACATAAAAGGAGAGGAGGAGTTAGTTTCTGACAAAAGTAAACAGTCAAGTTAAATTCTTTACAACAAAAACAAAACTAATTGATTAGTGTCTGGTCATTAGGAACAGTGTTTTGCACTTGCTCAGTTCATTCACATTTCTGTCTGGCTGCTGATCTCTCCTAAACTCTGAACACAGCGAGCAAAGCTGACTCCACATTCACCAAGCAGTATTGGTAACCTTCTTGAAGTAGCTTATGTGTGACCAAAAAGTCAATAGATTTGTCAATTAAAGGAGTTTAAATGTCAATTCCCTTCATTCTATCCATGTTCCTCACTTCCATTATTTCCTTGTGTCTTATGTCTTATTTACATCATTTTGTTCAGACCTTTATTGAAGCCAAGTTGGAAAACCCGTCCCTGTCAGCTGCCTGGATGTGATTCCGAGTTGTAGATGTTATGAATTTCTGACAGTGACAATATTTCAAACTTGGCTAAAAGAACTGAAAAAAAAAACTGTAGTAAAATGGCTGCTATTCCACCATCTATGGCAGTCACATTTTTCAAAAATTAAATATTTACACAAAGAAATTCAATTTAGTTAGTTAAAATAAAACACAAATTAAACATGTAAGGCCATGTGCAGCTACACCAGCTGTACACATCATGCAATGTCTCTGATCCTTCTGTGTCTTTACACAGTTCATTAAATGTAATTTCTAACAGACAGTTCAAACTGTACCTTTGGGTAAATTTCTACTGTGTCTTTGTTTCCTGTGAGGACGAAGCCATGATGCACTTTCAGGTATTTCTTTCCGATCATTTCCTCCTCGTCCACCTTCTGAAAACAAAAACAATACACACAAGCTGCTTCAAGTGTACAGTAACAGACATTGTCATCTGTGTTTAAAAGTATATTCATGAAAAAGCAATATGGTTTTTACAATATAGTATTAGGGCCACTGTTGGGGAAAAAACGAACTGTGAGATATAAAGAATAGTCATGCTAATGAGGAAGGTCATCATTAATTTGAAAAGCATATATTATTTTGAGAATAAAGATTTAATATTGTATTTTTCGATTATCTTATTATATAAATCTTATTATATTAAGATTTTGTGACATACATATTTTGAGAATAACCAAATACATGTCACTTTGTACAAATTGCGAGTACAAACAATGAAACATCTATTTACAATTAAAGGTGTCTTAAAGGGGTCTTATGTCGTATTTACATCATATTGTTCAGCTTTTAACTGCAGCCAAGTTGGAAAAACCGTCCCTGTTTTCTGCCTGGTTGCAAATCTGAGTTTAAGATGATTTATAATTTCTGACACCTGCAATATTTCTGACTTATTCAAAAAAGAACTACGAAAGTGTCAAAATCCCTGCAGCAAAATGGTTGATCAGTTACATCTAAAAAAATCAATTATCAACACAAATACAATAAATCTATCTAATTGAAATAAAATATAGTTAAAATGCACAAGGCCATGTGTAACCACACCATTTGCACACCTTGCAATGGCCTTGATCCTATTTTCTCTGTCATACAATATGTCTGAACCACAATTCACTAAATAACTGAAGCAACGCCTGCGAGCTAGTTCAGGAAGCACAACTCAAGTTGCTGCTCCACTCACAAGCCATACTCCCCTCACTGTGACATATATCAAACACACCCTTATATTCTTGTTGGTGTACTTAAGTCGTCAGTACTCTGCTCACACTTTTGCTGCATTCCTGCTGCCACACCGCTCATACAAGCTATGTTTGATTGCTGCTGTTTGTAGGCCTACAGCATTTCAAAGACCTCCACCCCAGCATCCACCTGGAGGCTCTGAGTCTATCTTCCCCTGGGAGGGAAGTTTGTACCGTCGCTCCCAACTTCCTGCTGTGTGAGATCAATGTTTCCTTGTGAGGAGTCACAACATCAGAGCCTAGACGCTAAACATTAATGTTCTACATTTAACTAATAATCTACTCCATGTGAGTTGGCTGACTGAAATGTAAAAACTGACAGACAGTACAAATTATACCAGCAATTCACTACATAAATGATAAATGACAGACAGTACAAACTGTACCTCTGTGACAATTTTTGCTCTGTCTATGTCTGCTGTGAGGAGGAATTTTTGTCCCACTCTCAGGTACCTATCTGGATGTGGCTTATTGATCACTTTGTATCCGTCTGAGGATTCCTTCTCGTCCACCATCTGGAAACAAAAACAATACACAACAAAACTGCTTAAAGGATACAATAGCAAACATTGTCACCTGTGTTTTAAAGTACATGAACAAGTAAAATGGTTTTTACAATATAGTATTAGAGCCACTGTTGGGAAAAAATGAACTGTGAGATTAGTCATGATATTGAGGAAAAGTTCATGTTATGAAAATAAAGCTGCAAATTTGTAAAGCATATTTTATTTAATATATAATAATCTGCTGTAGAATTGTGATTTAATGAGTAAACAGGTGAGAGCAGCCTTCATTAAAAATGAAGTTAGAGTATATTTCATCAGTGAGGAAATACTTAGTGTATCACACCAGCAGTCAAAATACAATGAACCAATGGAATAAATTCTGAGTTGTGTAACCTTGTGAAGCAGCTGCTGAAGCACATTGAGTGCTTGGTTTTGTCCAGACAGCTGTGCCAAAGAGAGCAGAGATCAAATCTCAACGTATGTTAATTTGAAAAGTTTCAGTTCATCAGTGAGATCTATAAGCCTCCAAACAAATATGAACTTCAGCTGCTGACAGAAATCTGAGGAGAATAACTTGGTCCATCAGGAAACGTGTCCACTACGCTGTCTCATGTTTTAAGTGGTTTATCTTTATACAGAAAGGGGAAAAAAAACTTCTGTGACCAGAGACCCCTCCCACGTCACAACTCTATTCTCACAATTTCACTTTTTTTCACCACTGGCCGTAATACTCAGTTGCAGACTTTTTAAATTTGATTATATTATACATTTTTGACAGTAAGATATTAAATAACCTCTTGTAGAGCAGGATCATGTGGGATCAGATACACATGTAGTTTGAGGGGCGTTGTGTTTGGTTTATTGTATATTAACACGCTGCACGTTATGTTCACTGGAAAGCCAAGTTTCATCAGAACCCCTCTGAGAGAGAAACTTGGTTCAGATAACTTGACATGGGATGATGTGACCTCAGACACGTCTTCAACAACATCTCCACAGCCATCTATGTGTAGGACAGCAAACTTGTCTAATATTGTGGAGTCATCTGCACAAAATACAAGCACACACATTTAGTGAGGAGAAAGGGATCGTATCAGAATACATTTAAATACATCTTTCATTATTTCTTCATGTCTACCTACCTGTGCAGATCCAGTGTGGCAGGTGCACTTCATTTAACTTCCCAGCAGTGACTTTGATGTTCAGCAGGGGACCTGCAGGCATGTATTGTAAGCTTTTCATTCTCTCCACGTGTTCTTCCCACGAGCAGAACTGGTACTTAAAGCTGACCTTTTCTTCACAGACCCATCGCAGGTCTGACACACTGCATTCAAACTTTCCTGCTTCAGACTGTAGGCTGAAAAAGAGAAATGAGTCCTTGTATGTGCACAAAATACTTCATAATAATAAGAAAGTGTGTTTATGTAGTACAATTCATGCATAAAATGCAACACAAAGTGCTTGACATAAAAGCTGAGAATCATAACATTTATGATAAAACAAGAAAAACTAAAAAAATTAAAATGACAGGATGAGACAAGATTAAACAACCGTCAGTTAAAAACACTGTAGGGACTCAATGGAGTAAATGTAAACTTAACCAGTAGCTGCCTTCGTTGTATTGCCAGTTAAATGTAGCATTACCACAATTACTGTAATACGGCATGAAAAAGATCCTGAAAAATATCAAGACCAAGCTTTTTTCAATGGTTCCAGTTTGTTGTGACACAATATTGAAGATGTTATTTTTACCTGTAAGTTGGAGCCTCATCTGCATCTGTTCTGATCACTTCAGGTTCAACTGTAGTCCAGTCACTGGAGTCCTGCATCAGAGGACAGTCACATTTGTAAATAAGTGGATTTCTTCCTGTTTAATCACTAATTTTACAACATCACACAGATGAACAAATAAACAAGTGAGCAGATGAATAAATGAAAGGGATTACCGTAATGTTTCCACGAGCCTCAAACTCCGAGCTTCCTGAAAGCCCTTGTTAAAACACATCAGACAACGTTTTAAATGATGTTATATTTATAAATGGAATCATACAGTAACTTTCCAGATATTTTGCTGCTTTAGCATTATGTGCTACGTAGCGCTGCTCCTATATGAGATCAATATGTTATGCAGAACTTACTGCCGAGTAAAGTCTAAGTTGAGGAAAAGTGGCAGCACTTCATATGACTTCTGTTATGTACAATGTACAAGCTAGCTACATGTAGCTAATGAAATGACAATTCCTCATGAGAGGGAAAGATTATACAATAAAAATACAGGAAAAATCATATAACTTTATTTGCTGTCATGCTACATAGTGTCATTTTTAGTTTTGTATTATTAATAATATAATTGTTTTTTTGTTTGTTTTTTTTGTATTTTCACCTCGATTGAACAGACAAGAAGCAGACAGAATATGAGCAGACAGAGTGAGTTATGACATGCAACAGACTGCAATAAAACCAGTCCATTACACTTATGTGGTATGAACCTTAACCAGTAGACTTTTAGGAAGCTGCTTGTGTTTTTTTTTTTGTTTTTTGCTAACTTGAGAGAAGAAACCCTTTAAAAAGATCTCGCTTCTTCAAACAGCAGATGTCGTTTTGGAAACTATGCTATATGTAGGAGTCTAGTTATTCTGAGTTTACTTTTGGCTTGTTGTTGCTGTGGACAATTTAAAACCAGTGACTGATCTACAGTCATTGACTACAGTGACTATACAGCATACAGTAAGTATCTTTGCTTGTGTTAATGGCATCTATAACAATCAAAACAAACACATATTCAAATGGCTGCCTGACTGTCCACAATGTATTTTGAATGATGAAATAAAAAAGAGTAACATTAAAGTAGAATAAGACCCCGCTCTGCATATCAAATGTTTGATATTGTAATTTATTTATTTTTTTCACACAACTTACCTTTGGATCCTGAGCTGGTGTCTGACAAACTCTGCACCAGATCCGTCTTTCTACTTTTTCCGAGTCTTTGGGAGCCTCTCAGTGGAGGGTCCTGCAGGAGCCCCTTGAATTTCTCAGTGAGACTTAATTCTTCCAGTGTTTCCAAAAGCTTCTCCTCTACTGGTGTCACTGTAACGTCCTGATGGATTCAAAATGACCAGAGGGCATTTATGTAATATTTCCACTGTAACGATAAAACACTGATGTCTCTGCATCAATGTTAACATTTAAATCATGTGAGTATTATAACAACTAATATTATTATATTACACAAAATAAGACAAAGTGTGATTCATTTCATTTATTTGTATAAACTGGTTATTAGTAATTGTGATTTATTGCATGTCCACCTGATCACATGTTCTTATTGCTGCAACAGCAGCTGTGAAATTTCTGGTTTAAAAACTCTTTCCACCTATTAACCATCAAACTTGAATAAAAAAAGTCTATAATATAATATACTATAGTATATAGTATAATATTTAAGCTTGAAATCTCAATCAGAAACCTGCTTCAGTTTGGTGAGCACCATCAGATGAAATGATACCATTGGTTTATATCATTATTTATAGTGGTCGAGATGAGGATCGTTTTCAACCAGCAGCTATGTGTTGAAAGCTGTGTTGTGAAAAGTGTGTTTATGTGACGTTACTCACTTTCTGGAGCAGTGAAGACCTCTGCATCTCTGAGGAGAAAGAAAATAGAAAATGATTCAAGACTGATTAAACATCAGACTGTAATCAGTTTTAGTCCGATTTAGTTGCAATAACACTAAATTCTCCTCTGCTGCTTCTGACATCATGAACCATAATCATAGAGAAAGAAGAGAGGTTGAATATCATATCGTTAAAAGCCTTGAAATCTAACAGAATCCAATATAAAAGTACAACAAATATGAACGTCTTTATGTAAAGATTATCACCTCACAAAATAATCTTTGATGAATTATACTGTCAGTTGTACCTAATGTTTTGCCGAGTCAAACTGAAACTGGGATTCTCCTCACTTTGTTTGGAAGGAAATATGATCTATAATCAGCTGTTGTGAGTCAATTTCACTTTTCCAAGAAGACAAAACCGTCTTTGGAAACATTTGTGAAATCAGCATCTGAGCCTCACTGACATCTGAGGGCTGCAATGTTAACTTCCCTACTGTGCTACTGACTGGAGAATGTCATAGTCCTGATAACAATGATACAAGACTTTTTTTTTTTCCTTTTTCAACAAGCCCAAACAGCAGGGCCAGACCGGGAAAATCATTCAGGCTGGGAAATATAGCGTAGAATATAGCCTCAGTTAGGCTACCTTTTAAGTGGGGGGTCTGGGGGTTACAAATACTTGATTTCCCACATTCTGGTGAATTTTAATGCATGTGAATAACAAACTAATGAGCCAACAACTGCTTAGTACAATGAAAACTGTTATGAACCTCAAATAAAACCAAAGGTACATATCATTAAGGAGGGAGACGATACTACTACTACTACTGTGGCATCAATGCTATTCTCTCCACCTTCAAATAGAAAAAAAGCAATAGTACAGTAATGTACCATTACAATACAGTTAAAAACTCTCCTCCTATTTAAAGAACAGAGCACAGTGCCCTACTCAGTTTACTGATATACACTAACTGTTACCCATCAAAGGTTAAAATAGCCCTTTAACCAACACAAACATTAAATAACACAGATCTTTAAGTTTTAACACATTACAGTAGCCTGAATAGTGACGGAAGACGTTGTGTTGTCTCAATAATTTTAAATTATGAGCTCAAAGTATGAACTCACTGACTGAAATTTTCACCAAAACAAATGAATTTTCAAATAATATTGATCATATTAACTAGACTAGATGTTCCAATCATGCTTTAAATGTTTTTGAGGACATTAGAAAGGGGACTACCACTTTTATTATTGATTGTCCAGTTTCTTGGCTGCTTTAACATTGACATTGGACAATGATGACGCATCAGTAACATTAGCTACGTTAGCTAGGTAGCAAAAGTTAACTAGCAAGCATGTTTATTTACCTTTCTTACCTTCTCTTTCTCTCTCTATTGAACCTTCATTCTACCCAAAGTAGAATCTAACAATGCAGTTTTTCATAAAACAGGGACTGAGTATTTGACTCCCATCACTTACATTTATGTCTGGCAATACTTCAGGGCAAGTATGAACAGGAGGAACAATCACAGAGACCAATAACTATTTCAATGTACATATGGGCTTGTGAGTTTTCTGCTGAGAATTACTGTCACACCAGCTGTTTGAAATTACACCATTTTAATGACGAATTTTGAGTTGCCCCAAAGTGCAATGTGACAATGGAAAAAATATGAGGGTAATCTCCAAAGTTGGACATAAGATTTTCACTGGATAGCAACATTAAGAGTCTTTGCTGTAAAATCAGTAACAGTAAAGGTCTAATCTTCACTTTGAGCAGCTACAACATTTAAACACTGTTTATATCTTAACACATCAATAATTTCACACACCTACGATTTAAAAGAAGAAATTTTGACAGTCAGATTAACTTTATCAGTCCTGATAACAATGACAATACTTTTTTTTTTCCTTTTTCAACAACCCCAAACAGCAGGGCCGGAATGGGTAAAACATTATTCCCTGAGTGCAATATGTGTCACTGGAGATGACTTATTAGAAATTGTGTATATATTTGATGAACTATGTGTCATTTAGGCTTCACATCCTGTTGCATGTTGGGAATACTACATAAGTAAAATAGTAATGCAGCAATACATTTATCAGAGGGCAACTGCCATGGATATACATTTTCATGAATATTGGAAATTGCATGTTGGAATTAACTATCACTTCCTGTGTCCACTATGTAGCATTCGAGAACACCAATAATTCTACGTCACATTTCTTTATATCACTTATAGACCATACCATGTAAATTTCATGTAAATCGGATGATGTTTATAAAATAAAGCTGACTTCCTGTTGTCAGTAGGTGGCGTTATGACTATGACTCAATATTGACATGTAGATGTGTTCAGACCTGAACTCTCAGCAAGCATGAGAAATTTGGGGCAGATCGGACAATGTAAAGTCAAGTTACAACAACTTCCTGTTTAATGCCCCACACGTGTTTTGGGCAACATTGATAGGTGCGCCACGCCAAGGGTGTTCCAGGAAAACTAAAAGGCTTTGCAATTTTAGCATTGCAAAGGTCTTTAGATGTAACCTACCAAATTTGAAGTTGCTCAGGTTAAATCTGTAGCAGGTGTTTGTTAAAATACAACACTTGTGAATGACTTCACTTTGCAAAAAAATGCAAAGTTGACTCAAAATGGCTGACTTCCTGTTAAACTTTCGGTATGGCTCCAAGAGGCTTTTTTAAAAGTCTACACATGTTGCTTCTGCCTACCAAATTTTGTACATCTATGTCAAATTTTCTAGGGGGGCGCCCTTGAGCCATTTTGCCACACCCAAACCCAAGTCTCATATCAGATATCAAGTTACACTACTTCTGATGCATGTGCAGTTTTGTGAGTTTAGAGCAACCCTAGCACCTCAAAAACACTAAGAGTAATTAGGGGCCACTATAGAGCCAAAGAGCCACACATGAGCCCAATGGTGATACTAATTGAAATATTTACTAGTTCATGATGAATATTCATGAAATTCGGTGGATTCACTGCTCTCATCATTCTCAACATTAGACCATTTTTTCACCACACAGGAAGTCCGCCATTTTGGATTTCGTGCATCAATTTCCATTTTACGAACACATCTGAGGGCTTTAGGATGCACAAAAACTCATGAAACTTTGTACTTATGTTTAAACTAGTACATATTTCATATTGTAACGCTGGAAATAAGTTACTGTTTATGTGTGTGATTTTGCAGTGGTTTTATTGATGTAGGTGTCCACCATAGTGGGTAATTAGCTGAGAAGTAGCCTAGTTCCAGGGAGAGAAAAAATGGGGTTGTGTTTGAAGTTGCTGCTTTTTGTGCCAGTTCGTCTGAGGCTAGAGAGAACAGATGCAGCAAAAGTTAATGGCTAGTTAGTTAAGGAGAGATACAATTGGGCTTGGGCGTGGCTGTTTGGCTCTGTAGCGGCCCCTAATTACTTTTAGCGTTTTTGAGGTGCTAGGGGTGCTCAAAAACTCGCAAAACTTTGCACGTCCATCAGAGGTGATGTAACTGGATATCTGATATAGGTCTTGGGTATGGCAAAATGGCTCAAGAGCGCCCCCCTAGCTAATTTCAAAGTCAATGCCCCCACCTTTAAATTTTACATAAATGTACAAAATAGTTTGAGTTTGTTATAGTACAACGCCTGTCAATGGCTTCACTTTGCAAAGTAGATTCAAAATGGCGGATTGGGTTCCCTTTATCTAGTTTTAGCATTTGTGTGAAAATCTAATCACGTTTTAGGTCATATTTATGCAGAAACAGAGAAAAACTCTAACACAAATTTTCAAGCACCATTGTGCATTTATTTCTTGTAGACATACCCTTAGCATAACCATTACATACCTAACCCAAACTGTACCTTCATTTTAAACAAGCCTTCACCCTAAAATGAATGATTTACGTTATGAGGACTTTTTTTGTCCCCACATGTGACTGTTTAAACACATTTATGACCCGAAAACATAATGAATACTGACAGACATAGACATAGACAGACACAGACACACACGTTTAACGTTAACCTGTTTTTGCTGCTGTTTTCCTGTTTCATCATTAGCCATCATAAGTCGAGTCAAAGCACTTTGGAAACTTTAACAACCTGTTGTTCACATACTAACGTTAACAAAGTGTTAACTAATGTCTTATTGTAGCATTGGGCTGTTGTAAAAATTTTCACACTACAGACGAAGTAGGGCGAAGAAAGTGAAAGTTAAAAGAAGCTGTACCGTTTGAAAAAGTTTTAACGTAACTTACCGTTATAAAAACAGCTTGTCGCTCCAGCCGTTAAGATGTGAAATCCGCCCGGTTTTTTCTCTAAATGCAGTAAATCCTGCATTGCTGTGTCCACAAGTGAGCTTTACTAGGATTCGTGTGTTGCTGTCTGAATCATGGATGTTTAAAGAGAACTGGATACAACGTCGGAGGCGGAGCCCCGTTCATCATGAAAGTTGCTCAGTGGCTCATGTCAGCACCAGATCTTTCCATCGCGCAGAGAACATGGACGTATAACACTTTTAAATGAACAGAGGACTACAACTACCAGCATGCATTGCTACTGCTTCCCGCCGACGCCCTGGCATACGTCATCAGTCCTCGCGCTGAACATGGCAACTGCAACTGCAGGGAAAACAAAACACTGATGAATTTGCGGCAAATTCTCCGCTGATTTGGAGTGAAACGCTAAAAATGTCGGACTCATTAGGAACAGAAACCCTCCAGGATCGTCTGGACCGTCTGCGGGAGCTGACAGAGTTCACTGAAAGCTGCAAAAAACAGCTAGACGATATATTTGAAACGTTGGGATGGTCGCTGGACTACAAGGACTACAAACAGGTAACGTTAACGGTTAGCTTTTAGTTTCCAGTTAAAGCAAATAATAATGATCTGAGGAGTAATCGGAGTATTTTCCTACTTAAATAAATTATCATATTTTAACGTGAAAGCAAATGAAAGGAAAGCGTCGTTTCCCAGTTGTTGCCGAACCGACAGGAGACGAGCTGTAGAGATAAAACGATATTAGTTACCGTAAATCAGTTAGTTAAGCTTTTAAATCTGTTTTTCTGACAGCTACAATGATTCATATTTATTCCGAATTCTGTCTAGACCTGCTGCAATTAGTCATTTAATCGATTAGTAGTCTACTATTAAATTAATTGCCAACTATTTTGAAAATCGATTAATTGTTTTGAGGTTTTTTTAAGAATGAATAGATAAAAAAATATCTGATTCCAGCTTCTGAAATGTGAATATTTTCTGATTTATTTAGTCCTTTATGACAGTAAATTGAATATCTTAAGATTGTGAAACAAACAAGACATCTGAGTTTTTATGGACCAAACAACTAATCGATGCATTGAGAAAATGATCAACAGATTAATCAATAATGGAAATAATCTAGGGCTGTAACTAACAATTATTTTCATATTTTATCAATTAATCTGTTAATTGTTTTCTTGATTAAGAAAAGCAGTGAATTCTCACATTTTAGAACCTGGTATCATCAAATATTTGGTGTTTTTCCTTTGAAAAATGACTTAATCGATTATCAAAATAGTTTTAGTTTCTTTTGATCAATTTATCGTTAAACTCTTCAGTTTGTCATTTCTCTCCATGTTATTCATGTTCTATTTATGTGTTTTTTTAGGAAGCGATGGAGCAGTGTCCCTACGACCCTCACCACCGAGTCCCGGTCAGGAGCATGGAGAAACACAAAGCCTCCTGCAGCCTCAGGAAGATGGGCTACACAGCTGAGGAGCAGGTAACACACACACACACACACACACACACACACACACACACACACACACACACACACACACAAGGCTCTAGATAAACAGGAACAAAAGCAACGGCAGTAAGACACATCAGATGTTTCAATTGCACAGCTGCGAGGTTGTAATTCCAACTTCCGTCTGTATCAGTGAGGACAACAACAGACTGCACAAGTGTCTTTTCATCCATGACATGTAAACAGCAAGAATTTTAGTGTTAATCATTAAAAAGTTGCATCAATCTTTTGCAGGAGGAGATGTCTGACCCTTCAGTCTGTTACCAGAACAACAGTATCAGAAGCTTCACAATGGGTGAGTCACTACTGGAGACTGTCACAGTAAATCACTGCTCACCTTTATGATCCACAGTTCAGCTATGAAAGTCAGATGTTATAGAACACTGCCTCTTTTTCCATTTGTACGAAGAAACTTAAGATATTATGATGGTTACTTTTGAGAAATTCATCCATTTGACTCCAAACAACATAAAAATTTTAACCATTGTGGTGAAATATTGAGATTTACTACAAAAGCTTTTAAAGCTCCAAAAGTCAGCTGATCAGAGTCGAGATGTTCTGGAAAATAAGAAGAAAAGAAATATATAAATATATAATTTTTCGTTGTCCTCGTTGTTTTTGTTTTTGCTATTACTGAGTCTAAAGATACCTTTTTAAAGGACAAACATTATTTCAATTATTAAGGGTCTTTTGAGAGGTTTATTATAGAAAAATACAAGCACCTACCTCCACCTGTCACCTGGCAGTCAGTTCTCTTTGGTGAAGTTTTTAATTTTTTATCTTTATTACAGGATGAAACACCTTAAAGAGAATCCTGATAAGAGGAAAGTGATGTGACATCACGTTTATTTCAAGATGGAAGTTAAATTTCTTTGTCTCTGGTTCGAATCACGTCCGTCGCTCTCCAGAAAACACTCGGTACATTTCCCGGTTGTCATCCTGTCATTTCCTTCCTGCAGACAAATCCACTCAACACCAAGTGATCCTGCAGGCGAGATCTGCTGCTCCGCTGATGAGGATGGAAGGAGTCTTCTGGCAAGGTATCGGCTCAGTTTGAAACGCTTCACTGCAAAACTCTTTTCTCTGTCGTTCTGTTGTATGTTATCCTGAGCCACACAGTGAGAACTCAACTGTCAGAGCACATTTAATTTTACGTGCCAGGTGCGAGGACAGACCACTAGAGGTCACTGTAGAATTAAAATAAACTCATCATTAAGCTCATCTGCCTCCAAATTTGAACCCCAATTACTAAGAGGATTCTATAATTCTTCAAATACTTTTTATTCTGGATTTTCACTTTTCTTCATGATCACATTTGTGCTGACGTGTGTAATCGGTGTGTTGTGTGTTCTGTTTTCAGCGACAGGGGTGAGTATTAGAGAGGAACTGGGCTCTAGAAAGTTCTGCTGCTCTGGTTCAGGCTTGCCTGATTACGTGCAGTATCCTTTAACGCCATATCCTTTCAAACCACAGGGCTGGGCTGAGGGACACACACACACACACACACACAAATAAACACACACACACTCACACTTTTCCCTTTACGTGTTGGGGAAAGGAATCATATATTCAAATTTGTCAGCTCACTTCAATGCTGATTGAAGGAAGTGGTTTAAATGTATTCACACTGAATGTACAAAATATTAACGTCACGTCCTCTTTCATTTTACATTTACAATCAATATTATGTTTTCTGTATTTCTGTGTAAGAAAATGAGCTTAGATCAGTCCATTTTGTACATTTTAAAGCATAGAGCATGTTAAATTACAAACAAACAGGTTCACAGTTCTTCACTTGTCTTTTTAGTGGCAAAGTCCCTCTTTTTGTTGCTATAGTTCCATCGCAGCTCAACAGGGAAACATAAAGAGGGAATTTGATGCTAAAAAGGCTGTAAATGTGTCAGATATCCACTTGATATGACTAACTCAGACTGATGAAGCATCAGAGTCATTTCACTTTCCCAAAAAATAAGTAACAGGACTTTTTATATAATCAGATTTGTCTGATTGTTTTGTTTTTTGTGCTATGAGTGTGATTGTGAGAGCTGCTTTGCCATTTAACAAAGAGACAGAAACAAAGTTTAAGTGTTTCTGAATCCATCGAGCTGCTGTGATGAAGATGATCAACAACAGTTGGACTAGTATCAGGGCGAGGAAGGAGGAGTTGTGTTATGACCATCTAAAAAAATAAGTGAATGATGAAATGTTTTTGATAAAAGTGTGTCTCTCTCAGTCATTTCTCAGTGTTTAAAGCCTCTCTGGTCGTCCATCAGGTCAGTACTCCGGCCAGCCCGTCGACGTGCCTCAGAGCCACAAGCGAGCCGTGTGTGACCTCACCGTCGCTGACCGGTTGGCTCTGTACGATCACGTGGTCGGCGTCCTCAACAGACAGAACGAAGCCGCCGCCTCCAGCAACGACGATCTCTACGTAGATTTGGTGTCCAAGCTCCAGAAAGGTAAGAGCCCACCTAACACCAGAATCATGAAATATTGTGTGTTAGAACATCTGTAAATAAAGGTTTTACTCATTATTTGAATCTTCCGTATTTGCTGTCAGTACACAGATGCAACTTTTGATGAAAATAGAAAGTTTGGTTTCTCCCTCAGCATGGTGTTCCAGTAAAATTAGTTTGTGTGTATTTGTGTGTAGATGAGGAACAAAATGAGCCAAAGACTCACCTGGAGCTGATGGCAGAGATGAGGGACTACAAGAGGCGGCGTCAGTCCTACCGAGCCAAGAACGTCCACATCACCAAGAAGTCCTACACCGAGGTACGAGTGAGCCACAGCAGGATGTTCGCCTGGTTTTCTACCCATAATCCCTTCTATTTGTTGGAGACAACAAACAGAAGACAGACAACAAATAAAAGCCTGCAGGCGTCTGAAAACGACGCCTGCAGGCTTTTATTTGTTGCCCTTAGAGATAAAACGGCTCTGTTATCTTTAGGAGGAGCTGGGACGGTAAACCAGAACCACCACAGGTATCTCAGACACCTGTCAGTCAAGCAACTATGGACCAAAACATCAAGCAAATGTTTAATGCCAACATTTAAGTCCCTCACAGCGGCTCATATTATCCATCAACTTTAGACTGAATTTTAAATGGTTTCCAAATCATCACATCATTCACATGAATTTTACAGCTGGAAATCTACAGCAGCTGAAGGAATCAAGAGCACAGATGCAGGAAATAAAGGAGTAAATCGTTGTCTCTCACACTCCTGTTGAATGCCCACGAGCAAGGCACTGACCCTCTGACCTCAGAGGTCAACAGTTGATTTACTGTCTTTGCACAGTTGTACGGTACAAGGTTTCCACAGATCCTTAAAAAGTCTCAAATTTGATTTGCAGAATTTAAGGTTATAAAATGTCTTTAAAGGTCTTTATTTTTAATTATGGTAGGTGTTCAATTTTGAGGCGATGCTGAGATACATCAGAAATATCTGTCTGGATCATAGACATATGAACATAGTTACCGTGACGTCACCCCTTGGTTTCTGAAGAGCGGTTTTGAAGCTCAAAGCGAGCCACTCCGACCGTCGCCATACAAATACAAGGGATTAGATAGAAGGGATAAGAGTTTTGAAAAGAAGAAATGTTAAATAATTAAATGGGATGTTGGGGAAAATGTGTTTGGGTCAGCTGACCAGAGCAAATCCTACACTGGAAACACTGGTGATCCAGACCATCAGTCCTCAGCAAAACTGTTTCCTGTTTAAATGAGGCAAAAAATGTATAATGTTGTTATATGACTTTGATTGTTCAGGTGATCAGAGAGGTGATCAACGTCCACTCAGATGAGCTCGCCAGACAGTGGAGAGACGAGAGAGAGGAGGAGGACGAGGAAGGAGGAAGATCTGAACACTCGTCCCACAGGTACAGGAAGCACTGTGACCTCTGACCTCCTGATGAGCAGATATTGAAGTTTGTTTAAGGGCTTGACAATGATTATTATTATTATTATTATTTCTGTCAGACGTCGGTTGGATGAAAGGCAGTCAGCGTCCTCAGAGTCTCATCACTCCCACAGCAGACGCCACCGCAGCCGAGAACGAAGCCACGACAGAGAGGGCAAGAAGAAGAAGAGGAGGAGGTGAGGAAGGACAAATATAACAACCTGTTCTTTTACAATTACAGAATCTGATGAAAAATTATTTTTAGGGACATTTTGAGGATAATTTTGGCTGTTTGGATGTTCGCAGGGATTCCCGGTCGCCAGACGACTACCACCACGAACGAAAGAAGAAGAAGAAGAAGAAGAAAGACGAGAGGGAGAAGGAGAAGGAGAAGTGATAGTGCAGGATCAGCGTTAACAATTGTCAGATCAGATGAAGTCAAATGTCATCGTGGCCTCAACTGAACAAAAGATGTGTCAGAATTTTAAATTTAAAACTTGGGGGATTTTGGGGGGAAAACAAATGTAAATAAAGTTGTCCAGAACCAACAACATGAACATTTTGAGCTTATTTGTGCATCACAAACACCATTTTAACATATGACATTTGTTTTCCATCATGTTTTAATACGACTGCTCTTCATTTGTTTTATAGTGTTTTACAGTGTAATTATATGTTTGCCGCTGGGTCGGTTGGGAGCGGGTTTCAACTAAAGACTACGTGGAATGTTGGACAGGAGTGTCATAGCTGCCACAGTTTACCATGGGGTCAAAGGTCACCCTGTTCTGGGCCTGATTTTTGCTGTGTGACTGCAAGTGTTTACACAGGATTCCTGCAGACATTCAGAAACTCTGGAGAATCTTTTAATTTGAGATTTTTGGTTTCTGTGGTTTGGAAAAGTTTCAAGATGCTACTCAAAATGTGCATCATTTTAAAACCCAAATGATATTATTGTGTAGGGAAATAAACAAAGAAAACTTGTGTGTAACTTGAGTAAAAGCTGTAGCAAGTAACAGAATCTTTAACACTAAAGTATTTTGACATGATAAATATGAGTCATGGGAGTCATGCTGAGTTATGAGCAGAAAATATGATTCGGAAGGTTTAAACTAGTTTTATGGCAGATTTCTTTACAGTTTAGTTACATGTGTGTCAGAATAAACTCAGATCAGAACATCATTCAGCTGCTTCATTTAAACAACATTAAGATTTTGTTCTTTGTACTGAAGTTTTAGTATAACGTTCTATTTTCTAGTTCAAATTATTTCATCCATTTGTGTCCTGACTGATATAAATGACAACACAGCAGACAGACAAACTTTAAATGTGTAAAATCTTTGGGTAACATGGTTTTGCTAAAGATTTGTTCTTCTAATATAATGAAGATTATTTTAAAGAGGTGAAGTTTGTTGCTCAGTGCAGAGTTTCATCAAAACAGCAGAAACATTTGTAGGATGTAATTTGAGCTTCAGCTAAATATTTCATTTGCAGCCTCTTGTGAAGTGTAAAATATTGTCATATTGAAACTTTTTGCTTTTAGTCTCTTGTTTTATTTAATTGTTTGTAGGATATCACTTACACATATGAGCATATTTCAATGAAATGTGATGGAAAGTTTGGATCATGTTTTTTTCTATTCAGAGTGTTTTTTAAGTGATGTCTTAACATTGTGAGATTTATTTTTGACCATTTTCACATTGTTTTCATGAACTACTACACTGTAAAACATCATACAGGAATTTAGTGGAATCAACTAATATTTGGTCAATATATATTTATATAATTCAAGTTTTATTTCAACACCTTTTCAGAACTCATAAGGTCTTCTGACTTGAAGTGTTTTGAGTTGAAATGAGTTGAACGTACAGCTGAGAGTTCACTCAACTTACCCATCATGCATTGTTCGAGAGTTAAAGCTCTTTTTTTTAGATTTAAGAAAATACACAGTACCCGTCAAAAGTTTGGAAACAGCTTCTTATTCAAGGGATTTTCTTTATTGTTACTATTTTCTACATTGCAGAACAAAACTGTAGACATCAGAACTATAAATTAACACATACGGAATCATGTAGTAAACGAAAAAGTGTTAAACAAACCAAAATTTATTGAAAGTAACGATGGACGGTTGTTTCTCTTCACTTAGCTGAGCGGTTCTTGCTGTAATAAGGATCCCTGCGTTGCTGTCCACCAACACGACCTCGACACGACACAACAGATGATCTCAAACGCATTAAGAAGACAAGAAATTCCACCAATTAACTTTTAATAAGCAAACCTGTTAATTGAAAACCATCCAGGTGACGACCTCATGAAGCTGGTTAAGATATCGTCAACAGTGTGCAAAGCTGTCGTCAAGGCAAACAGAGGAATCTAAAATATGAAACGTATTTTGGTTTGTTTAACACTTTTTTGATTACTACATAATTCCATATGTGTCATTCCATAGTTTTGATGTCTTCAGGATTGTTCTACAATGTAGAAAATAATAAAAATAAAGGAATAACCCTTGAATGAGTCGGTGTGTCCAAACCTCTGATTGTTCTGTACATGAGGGTAAGTTGCTGTATGTCTTTAATGCATGTTAACGTAAGTCATGGTTGTTTCTGTTCATAACAAGTGAAAACCATGAGGGTTAGTATTGAATTCAGTCCCTATAGCTGTAAACTCAAATGAAAAACTGACTCCTCAATTTAAGAAAATATGAATGAAAAACAAATTTAATCTGAGCAGTTCCATAAATAAACATCTAAATCCATCAAATGAAGACAAAGGGGTTTATACAACATGCAATATTTAGTCAAGATAACTTTTGGGGATGTTAGAAGAACTGTTTGTATTTGTTGACTTAACCTAAAGTGGCGTATGCATCCTAAATGTAAAGACAGTATGTGCTCTCGTCACATGAAAACAATAATCTAGGCTTGAAGTTAGATCCTCTTTGACCAGAAACCTGCAGAAATCAACAACTGTTCTCATGACCATCCATCCCGGTCTTTCTCTGCTGATGCTGGATTCTGTCTCAGGTATTTCTCACCCTGTTGAGAAGCAGAGATAGAGAAGACGAGAAAAAAAAACCCGTCAGCGCCTGGGAACCCGAGGGCTCCTGCAGAGGTAGAGAGAGGACAGACAGGAGTCAGGGGGGAACCATCGGACTGATCATGCTGTGAGGAGAACAGCTCAGGGAAAACCGGTTGTTTTTGTCCTCATCTGAAATCCTGAAAGCGTCCTGAGCAAGATCTGGTCTGGTCTGAGGAGACTCACTCTGCAGCAACATGGGAGCCTCCAGTGATAAGGTAAGTGGGGATGGCCTGGGTGGGCGGCTGCCCAGCGGCCCTGAAGGTCTGGGTTTTAGGGTCACTGATAGGACCAGAGGAAAATACTTAATTACAAGTAAAAGTACTGCATTTAAAATCCTTCTTAAGTAAAAGTATAGAAGTATTACCAGCTAAATTTACTTCTTGCTTTGGAGAAAATCATGCTGTGAGTGATATATTTAATACATTTAACAAAGTACACTATTAATGCTGATGAGTCAATGTATAAGCAGCAGTTTATTGTAGCTGCTCGAGGTGGTTTGAACTGTTTGAAAAGGTCATAAGATAAATCTGAGGGGTCTTGAGATGATGGATTGGGAAGGAAGGAAGGAAGAAAAAGCAAAGTGCTGCATAAATTTGACTTTATTTTGCAGAACCTTTCTCTAATCTTTTGCATTTTTGTGAAATATTGGAGAGTTTTACCTCTTTGGGCCTCATTTGAGGGGAAATGTCTCTCTGGTGGAACTGCTAACAACACATAGACGTCTGAAACATGATAAAGAGACACAAATACTCAAAAGGCCACAAGCCAGAAAGTTTGGGGCAGAGTTTTAAGTTTAAACAGAGATGATAGAGAGAGGAGCAGTTTCTGTAAAAGTATTGTGTGTTGGTTGTTGGTAGGTTTGTTATAAAATGGGATCTATTCAAATCCAGCTGTGTTAAATGGAACTAACAGTATATAAACATTTGTTTTGGCACTTAAAATATGGTAAATAATGAATACCAGGCCTTCAAAAACATGAAATTGCCTTAAATATGAGTATATGAGTTCTTCATTTCCACATTTATACATGACAATGTTTTCTTTACCTTCTTTTCTTAGATTAAGTTGGTGTCTTGTGGCCTTTAAGCTGCAGTGTCAGAGGCCTTTAACACCCATTAATTGAAAGCTTATCAGTATATTTTTACCCGTATAATCCACTGCTCCTATTACCTGTTTCATTTCCAGTATTAACCAAGTTAAACTCCCTTTATATATCATAAAATGTCTCTATATTTGATCTTGAAAAGTATTAAAACCCAACTCTACAGACAACCTTTGATTATTAGAGAAGAGTAAGAAGACTTCATATTATTTATATAGATTAGAGCATATTTTCTGTTTAGGACTTGGCTGGATGTTTTCATGAGAACAGTCTGCTGAGGAGCTGCTGGTCATTGTGGTAAATAAGAACGCAGATTTTTGTCTATGTTGGTCTTCAGAAAACACAAAACACATAATCACTCTGCTGCTTCTGGCATTTTTGAGGGTAAAGTAGAAACATGAAAGCCTGATCTGAAGAGGAATATTTGTGTTTATTTACTGACTTGTATGAAAAGGAGCTCATCATTTGCTAGACAATAAGCTAAACCCAACTAAGAAAATTCAACCGAATTCCTAAAAAACACAACTTCAACTGGAAAACTACATGTGGTTGCAATTTGGTAAAAATGAAAGCTTAGGAATTTGTTGCAATGTTATAAAGAAAATTAGGTTGTTGCTTTTTATGATGTGTTCTAAAAAACAACACAAATATCCATGAGTAGATGCTGAAAATGAAATGAAAGCGTCTCACCTCACTGGCCCAGAGGTCCTGCAGGTCAGGTCGACTCTCTGCTGCTGTTAACAGGTTCCTGCCAAACTAACCTGCAGCGGCTGGTAGAGAAAACAGTAACAGCTAAACTGTGAAATTAATATATACTTTAATTATTTGAAGAATTGTGGCAAAAAACGTTCATGTTGAAGTGCAGAAGAGTGAAAATATTTCTTAATTTTGCCCAAATATTGTACAAATCAACATTATACATATTTGTATTTGTTTTCTGCCTGTTTTTTAACCCTCCTGTTGTCGTCCCATCGACCATGCAACTTAAGTCCACAGATGCTATAAATGTTTAATAAAACACCCAAAATTCAATGAAAGTAGTGATCATTACTCTTACTTGCAAAGTGTGTGGTATGGAAACATCCATGTGATTTTCAGACAATTAGATGAAAGAAATCCATATTTCTGATATAAAAACATTTGAAAATGGGTCAAATTTGACCCGAGGACAACAGGAGGGTTAATTGTTCAGGGTTTTCTTCGGCTGCTGTTCAGGCTCACAGTGAAACTTCAGGAATGTCAGATGAGTCTGAGAAGAGCTCGGCGGTTTTCATCCTGACAAAGAAACCTCTCAGTCTGTTTAATTCTCACCCAAACACCAGCAGAGTCTCATCTGACCGACTCAAATCCTCCTGAGCGACCAAAGAGTCCTGGAGGGTGTAAAAAATGAATCTCTTAAACAATGATCTGATCCTCGCTGACGCAGCGGGGTCAGCCCTGAGGTCAGGAGGTCCATCAGTGAAAGCTTCACTCCTGTTGTTCTTCTGGTGCCAGTTTAGATAAAGTCTGATTAAATTGTTGTAGATTCCCTGCAGCATAAAGACCTGTATTTATGCACCTGTCAGGTCAATATGACAGGAAGACGCCCGTAGACCTGATTCATCATGGCTGCACCTAAATCTGAAATTATGATATAATTTAGGTCCAAAATCAAAA
Source organism: Thunnus albacares (assembly GCF_914725855.1). Lineage (NCBI taxonomy): Eukaryota > Metazoa > Chordata > Actinopteri > Scombriformes > Scombridae > Thunnus > Thunnus albacares. Next base: position 32,240,340 of record NC_058113.1, read on the forward strand.
AAATGTATATACAGAGGGTTAAACATCTAGATATAAAATACAGTTTAGAACATATGGGAATATGTTTATAATTATTTCATATTTGTTATCATTCAGCACAAAACTAGGGACAAACTATATGAGCAAACAGGAAACAATAGGACAGAAAAACAAATAAAAATGTAAAAACAATAAAGCAAAATATGAAAATAAATGATTTTTTATATAAAGCCATGAAATAACATAAACTAAGAATCCAAATTAGTGGTTCTCCTGTTAAACATTTTTTAGGCTTCACAGACTAATGTGAAAATAAGATTTCTAGTTTGGTTTTTAAATCTTCCAAATAAAAGTGCAAAAACAAACATGTAAACTAGGTGTATTTTATACACTTGAACAGGTTTTCTTATCTAACAATTATTTTCATTATTGATACATTTATGTAAAAATGACTAAAACAATTAATCGATAATCAAATAGTTGCCAATCAATTTTCTGTTGATAGATAGATTAATCGATTAATCCACCGATTGTTTAAACTGTTTCAAATGTGTTTAAAGTGTTTCGTCAGTCAGAGTCAGTGAATGAGATTTGTTTTGAGATGTACATACAGTATGTTTTGTAATGCATGTTTATTGTGGTTATTTTATTCCAGGTCAGTGTTTTCAAGTGTTCTTTTATGTATTTACTATCATTATTATTATTATTATTATTATTATTATTATTTAAGTGTCTTTGCTGTGACATGTCTGTCTTTTTTTGCAACAAATCCTTTAATCCAAGTTTTATGTTGACAGTAAAAGAAACTTGACCTTTCACCTTTAAATGAATTTGTGTATTTTATACACTTGAACTGGTTTTCTTATCATTTGTTATACTTTTATTTATGTTCACAGAGTTTCCCCTTTTGTAAGAACTATGTATGAAGTTGCCTCTCCTGTTATTTAGACATCATCAGTGATGGAAAGTAACTAAGTACATTTATTCAAGTTCTGTATTTGAGTTCAATTTTGAGGTACTTGTACTTTACTTGAGTATTTCCATGTGATGCTACTTTCTACATTTCAGAGGGAAATATTGTACTTTCTACTCCACTACATTTATTTGACAGCTTTAGTTACTTTTCAGATGAAGATTTGACACAATGGATAATATAACAAGCTTTTAAAATACAACACATTGTTAAAGATGAAACCAGTGGTTTCCAACCTTTTTGGCTTTTGACGTCTTACAAAAAGCAGTGTGTAGTCGGGGTCACATTTCACATGTCTATGAGTTGTTAACAGCTCCACCAAATAGTGATTTTTCCCTCTAAACTTCTCACATGCTTTCATTTCAATAAATGTTCAAATGATCCAATATTTCAGCAAAAATCAAAGATTAGAGAAAAAGTCCAAAAACTGAAAACAGATTTGTGTATCAGAACTTTGTTTTTTCTTCTTTCCTCTCCCATTAATCATCTCACCACCCCTCAGATTTATCTGCTGACCCTTTGGAGGGGCCCGACCTTCACACTTCACATAAAATCAGTGTGTAGTTGTGTCTCCTTGTCATGTTTCAGATGTTTCACAAAAATGTAAAGATGAGAGAAAAGTTCTGGAAAATGAATCCAAATTTATATATCAGAACAAATGATCATCTCACAATCCCTCAGATTTATCTTGTATAATAATAAAATGCTGCCTGATTTTCTGCAAGTACTTTTACTTTCAATATATTTAATACTATAAGTAAATTTACCTGGTAATACTTCTGCACTTTTATTTAAGCAGGATTTTAAATGAAGGACTGTAATGGAGAATTTCTATATTGTGGTATTTCTGCTTTTACTTAAGTAAAGGCTCTGAATACTTCTTCCACCACTGGGCACCATTAATATCTGTAGTCATATGCAGTTAAAGATAAGGAACAATACAGGACTTTATGATTAAATGGATTAAACTGATTTGACAAAATTTGTATAGGACAGGTTCACAGTTTTTCAAGTGTCCAGAGCAGGTCAGAGAGTTTTCGAGTCGACTCCTCTGCTCTGTTCTGGTCTTCATACACATTGTGTGATCTGCTTGATGGTAGCTATTAAACATTAACTGTTGTGTTTTCATTCCCCTGCAGGCGTCTCTCCTCTCGGGGCTGCTGGTGTTCATGCTGTGTGTCGTCTCTTCTGTCTGTCAGGATGAATATTCTGGATACCACTCAGGTCAGAGCTGCCAAACACAAACACAAACGTTTTCACCTTCAGCCTCGTCCAGACAGATTACATCTATCTATAATTAACAGCTTATAAAATAGATTTTCATTCCTGCTTTACAGAGCAACAAAAAGGAAACAGTTGAAGGAATTAAACTGTGTTCCATTTGTAGGAAACAGTTATATTCGTAAATAAAGAGAGAGATGAATAGATAGAAGGATAGAAAGATAAGATCCATCACAATTTACCAGAATTTGCAGATTTATTTGAGATTTCTTAGTCTGATTAGCAGCCAAAAATGAAACCAAAGTATTCATTTTTGGAATAATCTGAAACTTATGTAACGTGAGGGTTCGGTAGGTGGTAATTTGACACTCTTCATGAGAGAAAATAGCAGGATGGAGACAGGTGACTTTTTTAAGCAGCACTTTACTCTAGCTCCCGGCATCAGACATAATAACAACACTTCCTCGTCTTTTTGGCACATGTGACTAAACCAACCAATCATAAGCTAGACTGAGGCAGATCCAACTGTAATGAGGTAGAACCACAGAAGCAGATTCAATACTGTTTCAACCTTAGCAGGATGCTGATGCAAATATTTGAACTTGTAAATATATAAATAATACAGCATCGATATATAAATAATTAACTGTGTAAACATTGTAAATACATATTTTGTGAATTAACTTGAATGTATAAATTAACTTCACTTTTAAACTTTACATTTCCTCCCCCTTTCACAAAAGAAACGTCCCCGTTTCATATAAGGAAACAAAACAAGTAACTGCTACTGGGAAAAACAAAGCAACAGTCTCACTTCAAAACATAGTCCATAAGGTATCTGGGAGGTTTAACCTGACGCCTGCTGGAGCGCAGTGAAGAATCAGAGCGACCCTGAGTGGTAGAAGGGGGAGCAGTGAAACACTGAGTCCAAGGGGCAGGGGATGGGGGAGAATGGGGCTGAGAATGGGGCTGGGGCTGGGGTTGGGGCTGGGGCTGGGGCTGGGGCTGGGGCTGGGAGATCCGGGGGGCCACTGAAGGGGCACTGCTGCAGCCAGGTACATTGTAGCTCTTTGGTGCTGCAGACCTTGAAGGTTTAAAGGGCAAAGCACCTGACAATGCAGTCAAGCAGGGGAGTTGAGGCTGCAATGGTGAGTCACAATCAGGTGTCTTTTGTCCATGATCCGGCACAGGAGCATTGTAAGGTCTGAGACGATTGTAATGGACGATCTGAGACTTGTCAGCCTGGTCCAGGAGATAGTGAATCCTGTATGTCACTCCAGAAGAATCCACATCAGATCCGAGGCACTCCAATATTTCAAAGGGGCCTTTCCAGTGAGGAGCGAGTTTCTGTTTTGATGTAGTGGGGTCACTTAACCACACAAGGTCTCCAGAGACATAGGGAGTGTGTTTGACACTTCTGTCATACTGTTGTTTCTGTTGGTTATGGGCACAGTCTCTGTTCCATGAAGCCACACTGAAAGCTGACCGAAGTTTCCGGGTCAACTGTGCAACATAGTCAGCAGGAGAACCTGGAGTAGATGGAGATGGTGTGTTGTTAGGCAACAGCAGGTTTGCAGGCATCCTGGCCTCATGACCGTGTGTGAGGAAGAATGGAGTGAAACCTGTTGTAGAGTGAGGGCTGGTGTTGTAAGCCAAAGCGACTTGGTTGAGACAGTCATCCCATTCACCAGGCTGCTGAAGAAGCAACTTGGCTAACTGATCAATGAGTGTTCTATTGAATCTCTCAATCATGCCATCACATTGAGGATGATATGGGCTGGTGCGTGTTTTCTGGACGCCCAGCAGTTGACACAGGTGTTTCACCAAGTCAGACTCAAATTGACGTCCTTGATCTGTGTGCAGCATTTCTGGAATACCATGTTCACATATGAAGCTTTCAAACAGGCATTTTGCAACTGTTGTGGAGCGCTGGTCCGGAATGGCATAGAGGTTGACATACTTTGAGAAATAATCTTGAACAACAAGCACATACCTGTTGCCACGACTTGTGATGGGAAGCTCAAGTATGTCAGCTGCGACCTTTTGGAATGGCTCCGTAGCAACAATTGTCTTCATCGGAGCCCTGTGGTGAGGTGTAGGACTCCGTCTTGCATCACATGGCGTACATTGCTTGCACCACATCTTTATGTCACGTGACATGAACGGCCAGTAGCACAGTTGCTGAGCACGTTTCAGGACTTTATCTGCAGACAGATGACCAGTTACTGGATTTCCATGCAGCAACTGTAAAACAGTGTCTTTTAAGGCTTGAGGGACAACCACTTGGTGCAACATTGACTTAGTGGATGCGTTGAAAACTTCACGACAGAGCAATCCATTACGAAAGGTAAGTCTGTGGTATTCTTGCCAAAGTGTTCTTTCAGCAGGTGTGCGTTTTTTCATGCACCAGTATGGTGGTTTCTGACCTTTGACTGTCCATTTAATGACCTCTGACAGTATGAAATCTTGTTGCTGTTCCTTTCTAAGATCTTCTTCAGGGAGCTGCAGCAAAAATGTGGAGGAGACAGCTTGTGTAGCACACTGTAAGTCTGGACCAGAAGGCTGTGGCAAAGTCTCATTACAAGGAACAGGTTTTGGATCAGTACTGCAAGAGCTGTGGTGACATACAGAACTGATAGGACAAGATGTACTTACAGGGCTTGAGTGTCTCTCATCAGGATGTGGACTGGGAGGAGCGGTGCAGGAGGTGCTCTGCTCTGTGTATCTGGTGTCAGCAGGGCGACGTGACAGTGCATCTGCATTGAGGTGGCTGCGCCCATCCTTGTGAATTACAGTCCACTCAAAAGGATCAAGCTCAAGAGCCCAACGTGCGCGACGACCAGTTCTGTCATTGTCAATGGGTATTTTTCTGAGACCCAAGAGAGGTTTGTGGTCTGTGACAATAATAAAGGGCTGTTTGTAGAGATAGTGGCGAAAATGACGTACCGCCCAGACAATAGCCCAGAGTTCTCTATCATAGGTTGACCATTTCCTTTCTGCTTTGGTTAGAACATGGCTGGCATATGCAATTACTTTCTCTTGATGTCCCTGTCTCTGAGCAAGCACAGCACCAATAGCAGAGCCTGAAGCATCTGTGTAGAGGGAGAATGGTAACGTGAAATCAGGAAATGCAACCACTGGTGGGCTTGAAAGAGCATGTTTCAGGTAAGTGAATGCATCCTGACACTGAGAAGTCCATTGGAAGAGTGCATTCTTCTCAGTGAGTGCATGTAGTGAAACACTGTGATGTGCAAAGTTCTTGATGAACTTGCGGTAGTATGAACAAAGTCCCAAGAATGCTCTGACTTCAGTTGCTGAGTGTGGAACAGGCCAGTCCTGAACACTTTTCACATTTCGTGGGTCTGGCTGAATGCCGTTTTTGGATACAACATGGCCCAAAAAGGTCACCTGGTCTCTGACAAGACTGCATTTTGATGGATTTAACTTGAGGCCACTTGACTGGAATCTGGAGAGTATTTCTTCCAGGTGCTCGAGATGTTCACTGAAGGAGCGGCTGTAAATGAGAACATCGTCCAAATAGACAAGGCAGGTTTTCCAGGGGAGACCTCGAAGTACCATCTCCATTAAACGTTGGCATGTGGCTGGAGCATTTGTGAGTCCCATCGGCATAACTTTAAAGTGATAGAGTCCGCTGCCTGTCGTAAACGCTGTTTTTTCACGGTCTTTCTCTTCCAGCTCAACTTGCCAGTATCCATGCTGAAGATCCATTGTGGAGAACCAGGCAGAGCCTGATAGTGCATCCAGTGCGTCGTCGACCCTGGGAAGAGGGTGTGAATCTTTGATTGTCACTGCATTGAGTTTCCTATAGTCCAGGCAGAAACGCCATGTGCCGTTCTTCTTGCGCACCAAAACAACTGGCGCAGCCCAAGGACTGTAGCTTTCTTCAATGACATCTGCTTTTAACAAGTTTTGAACTTGAGTCTGTATTTCTGCTCTCTGTTCTGGTGTTACTCTGTAGGCTCGCTGTTTAATTGGTGTGGCCTCGTTAGTGCGAATGTGATGCCTAATTATGCCTGTTCGACCTCTGTCCTCTGAGTGTGTACTGAATACTGCTGAGTACTTGTGAAGCAATAATTTCAGTGACTGAACTTGAGAGGTTGACAGGTTTTGTTCATCAATCTGTACAGTTGGAGGAGCTTCATCGTGTACCGGAGATGTTGCACAACATGTCTCTCCAACTGGTACGATGTCAACAGATGAGGCAGAATGAAACTCACCAAGATGTTGTCCAGGATGCAGCTCAATGTCGTCTCTGGAAGGGTTGAGGAGTCGAACCACAGTTGTGCCATTTTGAACTTCACTGAGAGAGTGTGCCACAATGATGGCACAGGATGGGTTGGGCATGAGAACGCCACAATAATCAGTTGGCATAGGTGAGGCGGGTGTAGCTGCTGACACACAAGCTGTGATAAGGGTTTCACTCATAGCTGGTATCTTAGTGGGTGCTAGCACAGACACATTACAGCAAGCGGCCACTTCATGTCCTTTGGGCAATAGGGGAATTTTCATGTCCCATAGTTGCAGTACTTTTTGTTTGAGATCAAGGAGGGCATGGTGTTTTTCTAGAAAATCCCAGCCCAATATGACTGGCTGGAAAGCACCCCTGAGAACCTCAAATTCCTGCTGCCACACCTGTTTTCCAAGTCTGATTCCAATGGTTAACTTGCCTAGGATGTCCAGGCGTTGTCCATTGACTGCACGAGCTGGCAGAGAGGAGGCTGTCAGAGGGCGTTTCTTTAAAGCTGGATGAGAGTTTCGAAAATCTTCGCTCACAATGGAGACAAATGAGCCTGAGTCAATTAAAGCACACACTTCAATGCCCTCAACAATAGCAAAGATGTTGGAAGAGACAGAGTTATCAGTTTGTGAGTCACTGCCGTCCAGCATTGACTGTGGGGAATCATCCTGGAGCTGTGATGCAGTAGCTGCTGTTTGCCCCTCAACAGCAGCTAATGGAAGTTTCCCTGTCGGTTGGAGCTGGAGTGTGCAGGTCTTTCAGGTGACTGGAATCGAACACTGCTCCTAGTGTGTGGACTTCCATCTCTGTTTCTCTGTGGAGCTGGACTAGGACTGCGTCTGTATCCGTTAGTGTCATTGTCATGACGACGATAGGATGGGCGTGACGGAGAGTGATACCGGTCACGTTCGTCCTTGTTGCAACGCTCACTGCGTCTCTGATGCACAGGGGGTGGAGGACAACGTTCATAGTGGGACTCTGAATCATGCCTGTAATACTGCTCAGGCGAGTAATAGTCTCTGGGGTGCTGTCTGGTATGATAAGGTGAGGGAGAGGAGCTGCGTGCACTGTAACGAGTATCACAGGAGGGGGATCTGTCAGGTCTGGAGTCCAAACGCTGAGCAAGATAACTGTGTTTCTCTTGTAAATGCTGTACTTCATGTTTCAAGTTAGTCACAGTAAGAGTTAGCTGCTCAACTGCTTGCAGGAGTTTGTCATTAACAGGGTTAGGACGTACCATAGCTACTTGTTCTGAAGGCAGAGTGTATGGGGACCCTGCAGTGGTCAGTTGCAGCGCTGCACGTGCTCTCTCACAGCGGCTGGCAATAAGCAGGGCATCATCAAGGTTGTCTGCACCCATCTCATGAATCTTTGACTGTAAGGCTGGGTCCAAGCCAGCTACAAAGCGGCGGAATTTTTCGCCTTCTATTGCATTGTGGTCATAGCTGGGAAAGGCTTCAAGCACAAGACGAGTGATGTCTGCACTGTACACATCCAAACTCTCACCTGGTTTACGCGGGCGAGCATTCACATTTGTTTGGAAGAAGGGCAGGGAGTATTTTGGCCCAAAAACATCCCTGAGTTTGTCTTTGACTAAACCATAGTTCTTCTGGGTTAAAGGGGGCAAGCTGTCCCAGTACAGAAATGCAGCATCTGCCAGGCAAGTTGGGAGGATGGAGGCCATCAGTGTAGATAAATCTGCATCTGGTTGAGTCATAGCCTGCACTGAAACTTCAAAACGTCGAGCCCAACTTGTGAAAGATTCTGTCCCATCTCCTTTAAAAGCTGGTGGAAGGTCAATTTTTAAGGCGCTGGAGACAGTATGTGGGGCTACATGTGCAGCGCTGGACCTCGTGACATCGTCCCCTGACCTTTGATGTTGCGCGGGAGCAGGCTGCGGCTCATGCACAGATTCACCTTCATCAGCCGACATTGTAGGAGAAAAATGTCCGGCTCAAAAATCACAAAAAGCATGAAAATGTAGAAAAGAAACAGGTAAAGTCCTTAATATCTCCAAAACTTCCGTTTACAGTTCATCCGCTGCTCTCAAACAGTGGCAAAAAAATCCCGCTAGCAAAAGTGACGATATCCGCCGTTTAGGGGAATAAAACTCACCAAATGCGTCAAACCACCAAAATAACACCACGCTGCCACCAAATGTAACGTGAGGGTTCGGTAGGTGGTAATTTGACACTCTTCATGAGAGAAAATAGCAGGATGGAGACAGGTGACTTTTTTAAGCAGCACTTTACTCTAGCTCCCGGCATCAGACATAATAACAACACTTCCTCGTCTTTTTGGCACATGTGACTAAACCAACCAATCATAAGCTAGACTGAGGCAGATCCAACTGTAATGAGGTAGAACCACAGAAGCAGATTCAATACTGTTTCAACCTTAGCAGGATGCTGATGCAAATATTTGAACTTGTAAATATATAAATAATACAGCATCGATATATAAATAATTAACTGTGTAAACATTGTAAATACATATTTTGTGAATTAACTTGAATGTATAAATTAACTTCACTTTTAAACTTTACACTTAAATAAGCTGCTAAGAATATTTTTGCTGCTGTTACCAGCAAATGTTTGCTATTTTAATTTGATAATTGGATATTTTGAAGGAGAGTAATTATACACACATCAGGTACTGTAGGTATTATCTTCATTTTGACCTGATGAAGATCTGAGTAGGGTTGAAAAACATCCTGTAAATTCTCTAAATTTCGTGGTTTGGCGTAAGTGTTCAGGCGTTACTGATTTTTTCATAACTGACTATTTATCATCATTAAAGTCTTCATTAATGAGTACTTCCTGTCAGTGTCTGTTGTAATCTTTGTAAGATTCTCTTTCTACTCATAATCGTAGATGTAAGAGTAACATTTGTTTTTTATGAGATGTCTTGTGATCAAAGTAAGGGCTCGTCCGGGAGTTGAACCCGGGACCTCTCGCACCCGAAGCGAGAATCATACCCCTAGACCAACGAGCCACTTACATATTAAAGGATTTTTCAAGTGTGTGTTAACACAACAATCAGGAGCCCAAATGAACAGTGAAACCTGTGTTTCTCGCTGTAATCATTCCTCCTGTTCATACTGACCATTAGAAGATCCCTTCATAATGCACTTACAATGGAAGTGATGGAGGACGAAATCCACAGTCCTCCTTCTGTGCAAAAATGTATTTAAAAATTTATCTGAAGCTAATATGAAGCTTCAACGTCCAAATGAGTCAAATCAAGTAGATATCTTTCATCGTTACAGTCTTGTTAGTGCCAAAGTTCCTCTTTTTGTTACTATACTTCCACCACAGCTCAACAGGGAAACACAAAGAGGGAATTTGATGCTAAAAAGACTGTAAATGTGTCAGATATGCACTTGATATGACTAACTCAGACTGCTGAAGCCTCATATAAGCTTCACATCAACTTTTAAATGCATTTCTGCACTAAATGACTGTAGATTTTGGCCTCCATCACTTACATTAAAAGCACATTTGAAGGATCTTTTAACAGCCAGTATGAACCTGTCCTTTAAGTAACTCTCAGAATCTGTGTATCTGTGCAGGTGAGGAACACACCTATGAAGGGTCCGTAATCGACCACTATGACAGCTCAGCCTCTCCTCAACCGGGTGAGCAACGTGTCCCTCAATGTTCATTTATGACTGTTTATATGTGACCAGAACAGTTTTGTCCAAAAGTCTAAACTGTAGCACAAATTTAAAAAAAAGTCTCATCGTCCTCCTCCACCCATCAGAGTATCCTCCCGAGCCGACTCACAGCTATGACGTGGACCAGCAGCCCGAGGTGGAGGACTACGACCCCTACGGAGCCGCCCCCACCCAGGTCACCATGATCACTGAGGAGGCCTTCCCCTACGCCACCACCACCGAGTCCCACTACGCCAAGGAGGACACCGAGACCATGGAGGTGGGACTGCAGAGGGGTTGGAGGTCTTTACTGTGATCAGAGCAGCTCTGTTTAATTTCAGTCATGGTCCATTTAGTAGCTGTTCTGGAGCTTTTGATCATATCACACAACCTGAGTTTGCCAAGTTGTCATTAAACTGTAGATGAAAATTTCCAGTAGCTGTTTCCAATGTCAAGACTTCACTTTAAACCTCATTTTAATTACACTTTATTACATTCTTATGGAGGTAATAATAATGAACTTTACATTAATTAAAAGCTCCCTGTGTGTTGGATTTGTGTGTAATTAGTTCATCATGTGACCCGCCTGAGTTGGACGTCTCTTGATACCACTAGAGCTGCCAAAGTCAAAATTTTTCAATCCTGCACACAAAGGCTTTAAGAAGTTGCATTATCCAGTAACCACTTATTTTTTCAGATTATACAACTAAAAACCTGCAAACAACTGCAGATTCTGACCTTTTTAAATGTGACTGAACTATTTATGCCACATAGATGGAGCTATCATCTCTCTGATCTCTCTCACAGATTTGTGTGTAATTGAAAAGAAAAAGGGATATATTTAGATAATTGTTGCAAAAAATATTGGAATAAAAGTGCGTTCAGTACATTTTCCACATCACGCTGTAATCCATTCACACACCCCTTAATGTACATTCAGTCTCCCTCAAATCTCTGAACGTTAGGCTCCAAACATCCTTTAATCTGATTAGGGGACAGGCTGCTCTGAAGATAATAAAAGATGAACAATGAAAGAACAGACTGAGGAGGATACGCAACATTTAGGGCTTCACTCTTAATGTTACTTATTTTATGCACTTTTCACCGCAATGATAATATGAAAAGTTGAAGGGAATTTAGAGTGTACAATTAAGGAGTTCTGATACATATTGAATGTAAAGTGAATTTGCAAAAACAACAAGTGAACTTGTTCAGATAGAGAGTCAATTAAAAAAGTCAATTAAGGCCTCACGCTACGTCCTATTTTTGTTGTTTTTATTTCAGAAAAGTTGCATATTTCCAAATGTTAGATGAAGAATGGTACAAATGTGTATAGCACAGTGACCTACCTCTAATTCACCAGTTTGGAGAGTCTGGTTGGAAGAATCTAACCTGGTAGGTCATAACACCTCAGACAGCGACCATGTAGGAGGCTCCTGGAGGAATTACACTGAACTAAAGCCTTTCTAAGATAATATAAATGCAACTATTAAAGACATTAAGGGCTATAAATCAAAAGCTGTGCTGTGATGTACCTAGGGAACACTGAGATTATACAAAGAAGAATTTATTTTGCTTGTAGCCAACAAAAAAGCAAGAAAATGGTATAAAACTGACCCTCCAGGCGAAGAGAACAAATACATGAGTATTCCTTGACTACTATTTGTCACTTACACTATAACTATTTTTTATAGTGTAAATGTGCTCATGCTGCTGTTTACAGATCTGGAAACCTCAGAATATTAAAGTATAAAAATAGAAAAAACAGGAAATCTCAACCACAACTGGGTGAACTTCAAAAAACAGGATCTCTGCAATGTGTACAGTCCACAGTGTGTATTTTCATGCTGTTATTGTTGTGTTTCAGGTGCCGTATGAGTACCCTCCTGCAGGCCCTGACACAGGCTCCTCTGAAGAGTCGGGGGGCGACTCAGCGCTCGGGGAAGTGGGACCGACAGAGTGCGACTGTGAACCCGGAGAGCCCGGGTTCGCTGGTTTTGCAGGACCAAAGGTACTGACTGATTTCATCACATCAGAGTCACTTTATTCTCATCAAACACAACTGTTTGTCCTGCTGACAGCAATAAAGGCCAGTATGAACACCTACAGGAAAGATAATTACACTGACCGGCCTGATGGAGGCGCTGTTATTCTCTGTCTGTACTAGGCTTCATCTCCTGCATCAAATTCAGTTTGACCTGCTTTACCTGCCTTACAGCTGCCTTAAGTTTGCTAGAATATCAGCAATGTCATATTTTATATCATATTACAGTATCATATTTTAGTTAAAAGCTAACTATTGGCCTTTAAAAATGCACAGGTCTTGGTACATATGGCAGCACCACAGTATGTGGTTGTTTGAACATTTTGCTCCATTAGCAAGAACACCTGAAAATGTTTATTCCAGAGTTTCATCTATTCAAAGCTAAGAGTTTAAGATAATGAAGAACAAAAATGAAGATTTCCGTTTAAAACTCATTCAAAAAAATCGATATCACTGCTTTTACACACCAGGAATTGACTAATAAATTACAGGACAGTTATTAAGTGTTTGTTTTGATTTGCAGTTTGTTGCAAATTTGTGTTTTCTGAATCTGTTACTCATTGATTTAATGTTTCTGTTGCTGTCAGGGATCCAGAGGTCCGCAGGGTAAAACTGGTGAGCCAGGAGCTCAAGGCAGAGAGGTAACGGACTAAAACGTTATCAACACTCGTTGATGTATGAAGAGGAAAAGTGAAAAAGCTGAATGGCTGGTTTCCTCTGCTGCTGAAGTGTTGATTGTTTTTTTTGTGTGGTTTTTGTAGGGTTACAAAGGAACCAAAGGGGTTCGGGGAAGAGGAGGTGATGCTGGACCAGTCGTGAGTGAATCATGTTACAACATTCATACTTACTACTGTCATGCATGATGACTCATACTGATAGATATGCTTGCATTAAAAATGTGCACATAGTCACAGTCCTGTTATAGCAAGAACAAATGAAAGTTAAAGTAGAATCTGAAAAATATTGAAGGAAATGAAAGTGAAACTAATACATCAGAGTCAAAGAAAGAAACGAAAGTAAAATAAAAGTAAAACCAGGGAAGAAACACATAAAACATGAACATTTTATTGTTTTTATATTCAGAATGAGGACACAACACTGTCAAAACTAGATTTAAAAAAACAATCTCATGATTTAAAATGAAACATAAACATAACATAAAGACTTTGATTTAAAAAAAATTATAGTATCCATTTGTATGTCTCATGTAAAGCACTTTGAACAGAATTGGCAATTGAGTTGAAAGATGCTATACAAATATATTTGTAAAACCAGCTAATGTATATAAAATACAACTGAAATGTTTTTAATTTTTAATTTTTTGAGGAAGAAAATTGCAATTTTAATTGAATTTGATCAAAGAAATTTGAACTTTAATGATTTTAAAATTTACTGAAAAATGTATTCAACATATATATTTAAAAATCATCCATTATTAAATGTTATTAGGGCTCTGTATGGTTTGAAAATGATACCGGTGCTGATACCTGATACGAAAACTACAGTATATTTTTGTCAATACTTCACTTTGAGGAATCATAACATTTTTTTCTTCAGAACACTTTTTTTCATTTAAAGAAGCCAAAGTTCACAATTATCAGTTAAACATAACATGAACATGAACTTTGTCTCAATAAAATACAAATGATGATTTAAAATTAACACAATTGGAAATCTGAGCAAACGTTTGATGCCAGCACTGTTTTCAATACTTAACACATTTTGGAAACATATTGGTTTGTACCAAAAAAAAAAACAATTTTACGTATTATTATTATTATTGTTGTTATTACGTATCCCTTAATATAACTTTTGTCTTGATACCAGTTGCTGCTTCCTAACACATTCAAAATACTGCACAACTCCTAACTTCTACTATTATAAAAATATAATACAAATACTCAACTCAAAATCACCAACAGCAAAAATATTAAAACTAGTCCTAAAATAAATAAGTCTAAACTGAAATAACCAATATAACTAAACTACCATAAAAATGAAAAAATCCCAAACTATAAAAACCTTGTTGTGAGTGTTTTACTAACTGTATGTCAGCAAGAGAACATAATAAAACAATGTACAATACATTTCTCTGCCTTTGTTTTGTTTATTTTGTTTTTTTATTTGTGATGTACCACACATGTAAATAAGACATAATAACAATACGATATATTGAATGAAAGAAGGAAACCAATCCACACACTATAAAGGCTATTTACAACACAATATCAGTACAAACAAATAAAAAATACATAAAAAGCAAACAAAAATAACCAGTGACAACAGTTTTATAATGTATACATTTACAAACACACTGTGTTATATATTCTCTCTAGAGTGCAGTGTCCTGTTACATTAAACCAGTGTGGGATGGATGGTTTTCCTCTGTTTTTTCCGGTTGAGCTGTTGAAATAAGTTGTTTTGAGTATTGTGTGATACAAGATAGTTCAGAAAAGCATCCAGTATTTTATAAAACTTGCAAAGTTTGTTTCTCAGAGTTGCACAAAAAGCTTCGTTGGGGATCAAATATATTACATTTTGAATTAGTTGCACACTAGAAGGCCTTCTATCAGTAATCCACATTTACAAAATACACTTATAAGCACAATAGAACAATATTTATCAAAGATGTGGAAAGGGAAATTCCTCTTTAATACCCGAGATACATGCCTTTGGGCCTAGGCATAGATAAAACCCCCAGTATCTTATTCAAATCACTTTGCGTCTTACTTTAAAAATTTCTGAATTTCAGTATGAAAAAACCACCAAAGAACCATCAAAAAAAAGTGAATCAGGGTTCCTTCTGAATTTTTACATTTATTACACAAGCTTGAAAATGCACGATTCATGTCTGGATGCTGGTGTTATGTGTAGCTGATGTAGTATCTTGTATTGCATCTTGTTTTGACCTTTGACCTCTCGTCATGCAGGGCGATGTCGGACTTGAGGGAGACGAAGGAGCTTCTGGTTTCTCTGGAGCTATGGTGAGTTTAACAACCAGTACAGATCAGATTATCACCAGTGATAATCAGCTATAATCAACTGTTCATGTCACATGAAAACAGGGTCAAAGTTTGTTTGTAAAGTTTGTAATTTGACAATTAACAGAATGTGAAAGCTGCTTACAACTCTTAAAAATGCTCTCACGATAATGTTCATTTCTGTATTCTTTAAAAATGATCTGCAACTATTTTGATAATTGATTAATTGTAATTTTTCAAGCAAAAAAACAAACATTTGCTGGTTCTAGCTTCTCAAATGTGAGAATTTGATGCTTTCATTATTCATATATAATAGAATGTTTTTGGGTTTTGGGCTGCAGATTGTTGCTCATTTGAACAAAATGAGCAACTTGAATACATCTCCTTGGAAATTATAATGTGCATTTTTCAGTGTTTTCTTACATTTTACAGACAAAACAATTAATTGATTTAATTAAGAAAATAAGTATCTGATTAATTGGTAATTAACTGGTTACTTGCAACCCTACTTAAACACAAACACAAATCAAATTAATCTCTCCTTTTTTTTATTTTTAACAGGGAGAACCTGGACTTATAGGAGACCCTGGGGATCTGGGAGAGCTGGGTCTGAAGGTAAACACACACTCACTAGACGCACTGGCCCCCGTTGCCACCTGGTATCAACATATGATCTGTATCTGGATACATTATCTGGATAATGACATCCGATCAATAGGTCTTTGCTTTTACACCTGGTATTAAAATGCGTTCTCGGAGCTGGTGGACATGACACTTTCCAGGTCGAGGATAATGCTGTCACGAACTTGCTTTAGCTGGCAGGAAGAGGCGGCGCTATTTGACCTTTCAACTTACTGAGCTGATTCTTTTCCTATGAACGTGGTCACACTGTACAGATTGCATTTACACCCACTGAGATCCGATCACAATGTGAGCGTGACCACCTCCAGATGTGGTCTGACTGATCTGATTGAGAGCATTTACATTAACTTGTGTGTTTTTCCTTATCCAATAACATATCAAGATACTAGGGGTGTGCCCGCATACAAATATGTTATTCGGCAAAGCACAAATTGTGGGGTTTTTTGCAAATATTTGTTTCATAAGAATATTTTTAAAAATATTTGTTTTTGGGAAGAAAAAAAAAAACCCATGTCAAATACCAGCACACAGATCAGTTAAATCGCTATTTCAGTGTCTCTCCTCTGCTCCGCTGTTACGTCTATCAGCAGGTCTCAACAAGGGGAGTCACATCCACCTGCTACATGATGCACATTTCCTTATTTGGACGTTCACCAGAGATAAAGCTGAGCTACTGACACAAGCAAAGTGCTCCCAAGGGACTCTCTATAACCTGTTGTTCCCCTTCTGCTTTCCACAAAGTTAGGTTGTAAAAATTAGGCACTAAATGAAAAGTACAAAGCAATAATTGCCTTTGAAGTTCTTCCCCACATGTTACATAGTGTGTTGTCTCTTTGTTGTGGGTGTATAAATAGGTAGAGGTCTGTCTGCAATGAAGTGATGAATAAAGTTTTAGCTCAGTAGTCAGCGCAGTCATTTATCATTTGGGAGACTCCAGTTCGAGACCCGGTGTGGGGACTTCCTTCATAAGGTAGTTTATTCATGAGCACTTATTGTTTCCTAAATTAAAAAGCAAAATAAAAACAAAAATAAAAACTCTTGCCACTTTTATTTGAATACAAATACAAATAATTTTGCTGCCTCAACAAATACAGATACAAATACAAATACTGTGCTCTCTGCACATCCCTACAAGATACAGATCGCATTTTAATACCAGGTGTGAATGGGGTCACTGACTGACCAGGGGTCCATTTAAAAGCGACTTGTTTGTATAGTCCTCTCGCATGCTCATGAATGAGAGTTGCAAGTATGGTGTCTCTTTTGATTAGTTAAACGTGTCAAAATTAATGCGAGAGGAAATGACCTCATGTTGCAAGTTGTAGCCTGCGTGTTGCAAATTTGGTGAAACGGAGGATAAACTCAGATTAAAACAGCAAAGACAAGTTATCTGACTTTAATGTGAGTCTGAATCTGCACAGCGTGGATGCAGTGAACAGAACTCAGTGCTCTGTAATAAGCATATTTTTTTACTAAAAACTTACTTTAGCATTATTATAGGATTATTATTCCTATAGAGTAGACATCGGCAGTGACATCTAGTTCCCTCTGACATAAAGTCTGCTCCTGCCTATCTAGTTTTTTGATAACAGATCACTTTATTTGACTGATGAGTAGAAATCTTTTCAAGCACATCAAATTGATTTGTATATTCCCAAATAAGAAAATCACAAATTTGCCTCAAAGGGCCTTACGTCAGTCTGTGCATCATTAAGCTCCCTCTGTCCTCAGGGAAAACTCATGGAGATTAGTAACTGTCTGTGAAAGCACCTGTCGACCTGTGTAGCGGTGCAGTCGGTCTTTAACTGTTGATCTAGATGTTGTTCCTCTACGTTTTGGAAATCACCTGGAGTTTTAGCTCCCATAGCAACCGCTTTGGCCCACAACCAGGCGTCATGGTGGCTGCTTCACCTCATCAACAACCAGGTTTATGGAGGAGGAACAGGCAGACGCTGCAGCTGTTAAACAACACGTAACTACGATGAATTACGGAACTAAACCACCTGATTAAACTGCAATTACACCATAAAAAATAAACATTTCTTGTCATTGCAGCTTTTAATTCCATCTTTCTTTAAATGAATTATTTACAAAACACTGTGGAAAGAGGCTTTTCAAAATTACTGGACTTATAACTTTGTTCCTAGATTTTGTTGGGCCTCCTGGTTTCAAACATTTTACAAAACATTTCAGTTCCATTTTTTTAAGCTGAATGAATCAATATTTATATTTTAATTACGGATCTCATGTTGTGACAAACCCACCTCTGCAGTTCCCCGCAGCTCTATGGATCCTTTTAGCTTATCTCAGACCATTTATTTAGTTTTATGGCCCGCATGTTTATGCATTATACATGTTTTGGCTCTCTAAGTGGCCAAAAAAAATCAATTAATGCAATGAAAATGTTTTTTTTTTACAGGTTGTAAATGAAATCCTTGATTGTCTAATTATTACATTTTTATTCCTCCTCCATTTCTTCATCCTTTCACCAGTTCACCAGCATCATGAACAGTTCATTTTTGAATCATTATCTCTTCCTGTTGGCAGGGTGACGTCGGTATGGAGGGACCCAGCGGAGGAGTTGGAGCTCCTGGTGAGACTGTAAGGAAACACGACTCTCTCTCTCAACTCTGTGGTGGAAACATCTGGACTGTTTGTCCTTGTCATATCAGAAATGAACTCTGCTGTTAACTTCCCTGAATATCAATCAAACTTTATTTGTATATCACCTTTCATACAGGTTTGTGACAAGCTGATTTATTTGTTTGTTTATTTAACAGGGACGGTGCACATTAATAAACATTGCTGTAAATGCGCCAGAGTTAGCCAAGAGGCTATTTTTCATCTGTAGACAGATGTTACAGAGTCACTCTGAAAACAGAATATGAAAATGAGATTGAAATTGCAAAGTTACTGAGGTAATTTATAAGCATGCGGAACAATTCATAAAATGAAGAAAGAAGAACATATATAATATTAATAAAAAACATCATTCAGGACATCCTTAAAACATGCAACACAGAGACTCATGATACAAGATATGCAAGACAATAAATACATGAAGATATTAATGTTAATAGAAAAGTAGATTGAATAAAACCACATTGAGCTTCATTGTTAGACACTGACTAGAACATGCAAAGCAGATGCACAGATACAAAAAGCATGCACAGTATGTAAATTACATAAATTAGCCTGACACAATGAAAGCAAAAACCACAATAAGACATGCATGCAGGTACATGAAGGCATATAATAATAATAATATGATAATAAGACAGAATTTGAGATTAATGAACACGAGAAATAGAAAGAAAACACAATAATTTAGAGGGAATAAAACATTTTAAAGCATGGATACAATAATATAACACTTAATAATAGTTAATATTAGACTGTTCCAACATCTTAGAGCATAAAAACTCTTGTCCTGCACTTTGAAACAACTGAAAAACTCTTGAGGAACCGAACTGGTGCATACACTGCAAACATATCAGACAATTAGGCTGCTTAAAAAATCAATACAAACGATTTTATCTAACTGACAGATCAGGTAGAAGAGCATTTGGAAATCACCTTGTGTTTTGGCGCCTATAGTGATCACTTTTGCCCACAAACAGCGGTCATGGCAGCTGCTTCTACTCATCAGCGAGCGGATGGAGCAGTGACAAACAAAAAAAGACTGTCGGAGAATTTGGGGGTTTCCCAGCCAACACATAACTGTAACTGTTTAACAACATCATCAACAGGTTCCACCACCAGGAACCTCCTGATTAAACTGCAATTATGCCACTTTTTAATTAAAAACAAAAAAAAACAGCTTTCATGTAAATGCAGTTTTTAATTCCAGTTTCACTTTTTTGAAAATTGATTTATTATTTATTTAAATTTATTTCTCACTTAAAGATCAACCACCAGCAAAACCTTTAGTTGTGTTTTGCTTTTTTTGTCATGTGAAGCATTTTACGTCTTTAGAAGCGCAGTATGGATTAAAAATGTTATTGTTATTATTAATTATAACCTTATAACCCTTATAACCTTTTTATTTTATGTCAGACTGTTTTAATAATTTCCTGTCCTGCTTTTATTTATTGTTGCTCTAATCAGTTTGACTATAAAGTTACACAAACTGAATTCATTATTTTTTGCATTTATTATTTATTTGTTTCCTCTCAGGGCTCTCAGGGTGACGCTGGGCCTTCAGGATCAAATGGAGGTGATGGTATCAAGGTAAAGAAGCATTAAACACACATTTACACATTTACAATTGTTAAATACAAACAATAAACTGTATTTTATGTCACCTGAACATTTTAACTACTTATACAAATGTCTTGATTTTAAGAAGATTTTAAAAGGACAAAACTTTAGGTTTGATGAATATGTTTGATTAGGCGTGACTTGTTCCTCAAAGTTTAAAAGACATTTTGTTCAATCTCAACCTTTTGTTCAATATTCAGAATTTAAGAAGTGTTTTTAAAGTCTGAATGTGAAACACGGAAGGCTGAATAATTATGTATCAGCTGGTTGTTATATATACTACCTTTCTGTTTGCAAACTTAGGATTTTCTCTCAACACTATGGTTCTTTTTTATTTTTCCTTTTGTGGACATTTACACCTAAAATAGAGCAAACGAATTTAAAAGTAAAGTAAAATCAGTTAACGAGGTAACTGTACACTGCAAGAAATCTAATTCTATAAATCTTATTTCATTATGTGACATTTTTTCAACCTTTTTCCAATAAAAACAACTACTTGTTTTATTATTTCTAAGAATCATCACACACTTCTGCAGTTCATACAACAGCTCAAGTTTTAAGTGCAGATTTTTGGAGGTTTATTTACACTAAAATCAGTTTTCTGTTTCTTTTTTTTTTCATATCTTGTCTGATGCCGTTGTCTGTGTGTTTTCTGTTCAGGGGTCCTCAGGTGACGAAGGCAAAGAAGGTCCTCAAGGACCAGACGGACAGAAGGTATGGAAATAAAATGTACTTAAAGGCCAGAAAAAAATGTTTTCCTGCCACACAGTGTTAACTATATGTCTGCAGGAAGTTCATAGACAACAAATAGTTTTATAACTTGGTGATGCTCACTGCTCCAGTCTCTTTACTCCTCTAAAATTGAGCATACTGAGGCTTGTTGCACTTCCTTCTGCTCTCCAGAAGAGGTCGATAGAGGACACTGCTGACGTGACGTCTCTCTCTAACTGTCTTGTCTTGTTCCACAGGGTCAGATCGGAGCTCCTGGGTTTCCTGGTGACGTCGGCGAGAGAGGCTACACCGTAAGAAAGATCCTCTCTCATCAGTTCTGATCACTAAAATCATCTGAAGCACTGGTTCCCAACCTGAGGTCAGGGACCCCACAAGGGGTCACTGGATTAGTCAAAGGGGTCACGAGATGACTGGACAGGATAAGACAACAAAAACATATTTCTGACACAAGTTTTCCTCTAATTTTTGCTTTATTCATTGTGAATTGCTGTATTTTATCTCCTCAAGCCTCTTATTCAGATAAAACAAAATAGCATTTAGCTGGTAGATAATGTGATGTTGTTGTGGAAATTTTCTCTCGAGAAAGAAGGCACGTGGAGACATAAAGAAAGCATTAAACATTGTTACTTGTTGAAGCAGTTGTAAACACTGTACAATCCATCACATCATCAGTAACAATTATACAAATGTCCAAACACAAACAAAAATACAATCATCTTGTATTTTTGGAGAGAAAGCATGTTGTTCAGCTGGCCCTTTCCCTAAAGCCAGCCCTTTCTCTAAAGATTGTGAACTCAAACTAGACAGCTTTATACCTCTCCAGAAGCAAAGCTAAAAACAGTCTGGTCCCTAAATGGACACTTCCACAAACCGTTACACCTTCTTACAAACAAGTATGGTCTCTAAAACAGTAGGCTTAAGACAAAGATATCTCTAGTTAACCCCAGAGGTCAGCAAGCAACCCTCAGATAGAAACAGGTTCAAGAGTTCAACTAGCCTAGGAGTAGGATTTCTTCACCAACATGTGTCCCCAAAATGACGATGACATTACATCACATTCAGTTGATGACAAACATTGACTCCTTAGTTTGAAAACATTTGTAACATATATACAAAAGATTTATAAAATGATAACCTACTATTCAATTTTCTTTCACAATGTGTGATGAGGGGCCCCAGGTAAACTTTATTTTATTTTAAGGGGCCACAAGCCAAAAAGGTTGGGAAGCACTGATCTAAACTCCTGAATATTTACTTTGCATAGGATCACTCACATTTGGCTTTTTCCCCTAATTCTTTCCTTCTAATTATTTTTTATTTCTTTGTAGACATAAAATGACTGAACTGGTTGATTATCATCATGGCTGACAATGAAAAAACTTTCTAAAAATGTGCAAATTCACTGCAAACTTGCAAACACATCTACAATTATTTCTTAAATTTGTCTCAGGAGATTGTGTCTGTTTGATGCATTTTTTACTAAGAATGAAGCCTTTACTCTCCACTGCACAATCATACAGCAACACTCATTTCTCTTTATTGTGTTGTGTCACATTGTGTTGCTGCTGTTCAGTCTTCTCTCAGTGACTTTCGATCCCTCTATGTGAATTACATTTTACAGACTTCATCTCTCACAAGGAGCTGAGGACTCTTAGATGAGTCATTTATAAAATGAGACTGAGACAAAGTTACTGTAACTCAATAATGTAACTCCTTTAATGGCTGGTTTTTAATGAGTTTCTTCCCATGTGTTTTTACTCTGACTTGAGTTTGTGATAATCTGAGCAGAGTATTTCCTGTTTGTCCTCCTCAGGGTTATCCTGGACAGCCGGGAGGCTTTGGACCGAGTGGACCAAAGGTACAAACACACAGACGCCTCGACTCCTGCATTTTCTCTTTCGACTTTTTTTAATTTTTTGACTAGTTTTACAACGTTCACACACTACAGGACAAGCAGATATTAATACAACTGAATTATGTATCACTGATAGGCAGCTGTTGGGAGTTTGATCTCAGTTTACGTACCTCAGTGTGTGACTGTACAGTATGTGTGGGTGTGTATGGTTGTGTGGGTGTGTGGGCGTGTATGTGTGTGGGTGGTTGTGTGGGCGTGTGGGTGTATGTGTGTGTGTGTGTGTGTGTGTGTAGGCGGATGCACAATAATCTTTTCAGCAGTCTTGTCAGTCTGGTATCAGTTGCCAGTTTCAGTTTCGCAGTGACACCCTTCATGCGTTACTACAGTTATCTCCAGGGAGGAAATACTGAAACCTCAATGACAAACCTCATAAAAATTCAGTCTGTCTGAAGCCCCAGAACATCTTATCTCAAACTCCTCTGACCAGATTCCTGTTAAATTTGTTGTAAATATTCCCCGAGGATGAATCACAGTGATTTATTGTTACCTGAGTTTTCTTCTAGCACTGCTGTCACATAGAAACCTAACAGGCAGATTGCCATGAAATTTACCTAGCACACTTATAATCCCCAGAGGATGAACTATTTCCGTTTTAAACACTTTATGTGCTTTCCTGTAACGTCACCCTCATGACAAACCTTTGGCTTGTACCTCCTCTATGAGTAAGGCTCTAAAATTAACATAATTGTATAAAGCCATTGGTCCTAATCACAGATTGCAAAACTCAACAGGACAGGAAATCAGGAAAAAAAAAACTTGTTTTTTCCATGAAACTTTTGTATAATTTAACATCTCAAGGCCTCCAAAAGTTATTCAAATAAAATAGACTGGTACAAAAATGGTGATAACGCTTTGTTTTACAGGTCATTTAATTTTATGCTAATTTAATGGGAATTTCCTGGAAGTTATTCGCAGGTATTTCACTTTAAATTTTTAGAACATTTGATGTTCAATTATAAGAAAAAACAGAAAAAAAGAGTTGATTTGTTTTAGTTGGTGAGTTTTCTTTGTGTAGTTTTGTGTGTCAAACAACATATTAGCATATCAGGTTGTTTCTTAAAAACTCTATAATGAGCTCACCTGAACGTTACCAAATTATATAACCCTTTCAAAATAATGTCCTCACACTAGAAACGTATTGAAAAACCCAATATATCATTTGACACACAGAACTACACACAGAAAACTAAGTATTTATTGTGTATTCAAGAATTGTTAAGAATCACAAGTATGAAACCAAATATAATGAGTGGGAACTTTCCAACTAAAACAACTTGACACATTTTTTCTCTTTTTGTCATAATTTGTATCACATGGCACCACCGTCTTTACTCAGAAAATTTCCTGAGAAACTTTTCAGAAAAACAGAAAAAAGAGTTAATTTGTTTTAGTTGGTGAGTTTTCTTTGTGTAGTTTTGTGTCAAACAACATATTAGCATATCAGGTTGTTTCTTAAAAACTCTATAATGAGCTCACCTGAACGCTACCAAATTATGTAACCCTTTCAAAATAATGTCCTCACACAGCAGCTACTTCCAGGAGCGTATTGAAAAACCTAATATGCTAATATATCATTTGACACACAGAACTACACACAGAAAACAAAGTATTTACTGTGTATTCAAGAATTGTTAAGAATCACAAATATGAAATCAAATATAATGAGTGGGAACTTTCCAACTAAAACAACTTAACACGTTTTTCTCTTTTTGTTATAATTGGTATCAAATGGCACCACCGACTTTACTCAGAAAATTTCCAGGAAATTAGTATAAAATTAAGGGACCTGTAAAATGAAGCGTTACCAAAATGGTCAGATTTAACTTAAATGTCAACATCAAACTAAATATCAGTGCAACCCCTTAAAGGGGGACTGCACAGGAAACTGTGTGAAATCTGATAAATTACCTCAAGTGATGTCACTTGAGTCAGCGTTGGTTGGGGTTGAAGACTACAAGTTTGAAAACTGAAGAAAATCTGTGTAGTTAGAAAGACGTGAGGTTGCCAGACCTCTGCAGCAGCTCCAGGATACATAACACGCCTAAATCTCCAAATGACAAGAGTTGCGTTGTGGGTAGTGTAGGCGTCAGAAGAACACGTGGCATAAAAAAGTGGAACCTTTGGTGGTTTTTTTTTTAACTGTCCATCACTGAGTAGATCAGTGGAGTACTCTCTTAAAATACCCCACGAGTGAAAAAACAAAAACAGAAACACGTGTTATTGCTGAGAACAAAACAGGAAGGTCTTGTGCCAACATGTGAAACCCAGTATGATTGTTCACATGATTACATGACTCACCAGCTTTGCGCGAAAGGTCACAGATTTGACCTTTACAAATACCCTGTGGACTGCTGATGTGTTTCTGAGTAAAACCACAAACCAGCTTAGTCACTGTGACTTTCTATAGGCCTGAAATGCACACATAGTAATATCATAACCATTCACTCTGATACCAACAACTCACACTGGGCTGATCTGTTGAATTTCAGCCACAGAGGGGCTTTAGACAGTACAGATGTTGGTTTTGAAATAACTCTGGTGTGTTCATATGTTGGTGGGAAAGTCAGACATCTGGATGTTAATAATCACTGGATGAAGTCAGGAAATCAAACCCAGAAGATAAAACATTTTGAAAATGTGAATGTCCTGCAGTTTAACAAGCTAATGTTTGGAACTTTATTTCCATGAATTGATGTACTGTTAGTATTGGCAAAGAACATAAGTGAAATACAAGGTGAATTTGTACATAAAATGTGTTTTTTCTACCATATTGACGAGGAAAATTTCAACATTTTGAGAAATAAACTTATTGGGTTTCTTTCAGAGAGTGAGATGTTTAAAGGATACATTCGTCATTTTTCAAATGTGTCTTAAAACAACAGTCAGGTGTCCATATGAACAGTGACAGAGGTTTTCCTCGCTGTAATCATTCCTCCTGTTCATACTGGATATTAAAAGATCCTTCAAATGTGCTTTCAATGGAAGTGATGGAGCCCAAAATCCACAGTGTGTCCACACAGTCATTTAAAAGTTGATGTGAAGCTTATATGAGGCTTCAGCAGTCTGAGTTAGTCATATCAAGTGGATATCTGACATATTTACAGTCTTTTTAGCAACAAATTCCCTCTTTGTGTTTCCTCGGACAGTGTTTCCCTGTTGAGATGCGGTAGAAGTATAGTAACAAAAAGAGGGACTTTGGCACTAAAAAGACTGTAACGTTGAAAGATATCTACTTGATTTGACTCATTTGGACGCTGAAGCTTCATATTAGCTTCAGATAAACTTTTAAATACATTTTTGTACAGAGGGAGGACTGTGGATTTTGTTCCCGATAACTTACATTGTAAGGTCATTATGAAGGGATCTTCTAATGGTCAGTCTGAACAGGAGGAATGATTACAGCAAGAAAAACAGGTTTCACTGTTCATTTGAGCTCCTGACTGTTGGTTTAAGACAGATATGAAAAATTGTGAACCCGTCCTGACCATAGACTGTATAAAAATATGGACGAAGTTACCGTGACGTCACTCGTTGGTTTCTGAAGAGCGGTTTTGAAGCTCAAAGTGAGCCGCTCTGGACGTCGCCATCTTGGCAGTGTGTGACGCTGCCTAACTCCCAGCCAATCAAAAATGGGCAAAGAGGCGGGCCGAATGGCTGAAACAAGCCACCTAGCGGCTGGCGGACCTGTCACTCAAAGCAGCCATGTCCTTCATTATGCATAACTTTACAGCTTAATAAAATTTAAACGGGTGAGTTATAAAAAAATTCACCCCCCGTACAGTTGTCATGAAAGAGGAAATTAGCTATAGAGACCAAAACCATTTTTTGTACCGGGCTGTAAACATGTTTATTTCTGCTGTAAAGTTGGACATTTTAACATGGGGGTCTATGGGGATTGACTCGCTTTTGGAGCCTCGAGTGGCCATTCAAGGAACTGCAGTTTGTGGCACTTCCGCATTGGCTTCATTTCGGAGGTTGCCGCTTGGTCCTGATGTTAGTTTGGCCTAGCATAAAGCCTGGAAGCAGGGTGAAACAATTAAGCTGGCTGCTTCCAAAGCTCAAAAATACATCTACACACCTTATATCTTGTTTGTTTAACCCATAGATAAACAGAAGTGTTAAAAAAAAAACACAAAAAAAAAACAGATACAGTTGGTGAGCAGGTTTTGGTTCATGTGATTGTGTGAAAAAAAAGCAAACAAGCTCATTTGTCTTGACTTTTGACTGATTTTACGGAAGACCAGAGAGAACAAGCTTCAATCATCTATTTAGTTATTGAGTTTGAGGAAATTATTTATCGGTGATCTTGGCATAACAAACAATGATGTCCTTTAATAATTATTCCAAGATTACAAGAAACAGATGGTTTTGACAGCTTATGTTAAGATCACTGAATAAAATCTTTTCTTTGACCCCAACAAATGATCAAATGATGTCAAATGATCACATCCTGATCACAAGGAAACAACATTATGAAAATTCTCTCTGACTGTCTGTATAATGTGACTTTGAATGTGACATTTTTAAACAGGAAATGTGTGTTCTGGATTGAAAACCGATATTGTCGGTTAATCAGTAGTATCTCGCTTGTACAAACTCTGGAAACAGTAGCTTTCCCAGTGGGACAAAAGAAAACTTTCCTGAGTATTTCTGAAATTTAGAAATGATACATCTTATTTCACATAATACAGAACTGCCCCTGAAACTTTCACTTCCAAGTAAGAAAAACACCAAAATTGCTGCAAAGTTTTTATATTTTCACTTTTTTTTCCCCCCAAGTCAATTCAGGCCAAATGAAGTGGGGTAAGACAGAAAGTAAAAAACGAAAGTAAAGATGCAGATGAATCAGTGAGATATAATGAGAGTAAAGTACAAAGTGGAAATGAGTACATACCAAAACTATGACCACTATATTTGTTTATGGGCTCGTATCTATAGATTATCAGTGACACATGAACTGAATGACTTAAACTGATTACATTTCCCTAAGCTGTGTCTGTTGCTTTAAGCTCTGTAGGAGTGAAGAAAAACAGTCATTTGATATATTTTTAAACTGTTTGGAAATGTCTGCAGAGGCATTTATGGACATGTTCAGTCATAACATGTTAACACTTTTATTTCATATTCTTAACGTGTAATTTAGGTACACACAGACTTTCACATGTCTGACAGTAATATCTGATGACGTTCAAGTTTTTTTTTCCTTCAGGCTGGTACAAAAACACAAAAAGTAAAAACAAGTAAAATCTCAGAGTAAAGGCAATGAGTTAAAAGTGAAACCAAAACTGCAGCCACAGTGGGGTGAAGGTGAAACTAAAGATAAACAAATCAAAATAAAAAAAAAAAAAATTCCAGTGTAAGTAAAAGTGAAAGTAGTTCCCATTGTTTTCACCTGGCTCACATCCAACATGTTGATACCAGAGTTATTATACAGAGCAGCAAACAGACCTAATGCTTGTTTAAGTTGCTCTAACCTTCTGCAGTGTTCGTACAAGTCAGGAAATTTGGTGCTGACATTGACTTTTCCTGTTGTCCCAGCAGGATGTACGGCTGGATTTATCTCTAGGCACTACATGAAATACCTTTTCCACCAGATGAAGCTTTTATTTCTGTTGCATCACCTGAGCATAAAACTACCCCATGAAAATCCACTGACGTTTCATTTAGCACCACCAACAGGTCCAAACTTCACATGTAAAAGTACACACAAATAAACTAAACTATGGAAGCAAAGTGGGAGTTTCTGGCACAACTTCACCTACTTCCAAGGTCACATTGTAGCATGTAGAACAACTTTATTGTTAGACCATAAAGTTGTTCTATATACCACAAGTGTTGCTGGAGTTTTTACCCCCAATAAACTAATCTAAATATTAGATTGAGTTGGAGCACAGTTCAGACAAAGTCCAGCTTAGAGCAATGAATGAAATCATGTGGGCTGAGTTTAAGATGTCCTGTATTCTCCAAGCAATGGTCTCATTTTCTATTGTGTCACAAGTGTTAGTCTTTGTATTGGTTGAGCTTTTCAGAGTTACATGTGGAATGAAATTATTTTGGTTTTAGGTAACATTTTGCTTTCTTTACTGTAAAAAAAAGTCTGTAATCTCATGACATTTACATAAGTTTCCTGTCAGTTGAAGCTGCATCGTAGTAGATGTTACAGAAAGCTTTTACTGTCCAACCTCGTTCCAACCATACAAGTAAACCCTGCACAGTGTTTTCTCTCGGTTCATTCTCTCTTCTTCTTCTTCTTCTCTCTCTCAGGGGGATAAAGGTAAAGACGGCCTGCCAGGCAGTGACGGTGCCCCTGGAGAAGATGTGAGTCCATGAGATCTAGATTCAGAAATAAATACACACTGTCTGGTTATCTGTGCTTCCCCTAAATCAACAAACCTCTGTTTGTCACTGGTGTTTGTCTCCTCAGGGTCCTTTAGGAGTTCCCGGTGTGATGGGAGAGCCGGGACCGTTTGGTGCCAAGGTAACAAACACAAAGGCTGCCCTGTCTGAGAGCATCAACACAGCATGATCTTTATTAACGTTTACAGATATTCACTCAATATCTTAGTTAGTTTAGTGAAAGATTATTAGCAACAACAACTCAGCTGTTACACAGTTCCTCTGGCATCATAAAGTTTATGTTTACTTTTTGTTTATTTTAGCACAGTTCTTATGTTTTAGTTCAGTTTTTTTGTATATGTGTATCTATTCAGTGTTGTTTCCAACACAGTTCAGGTGCGTAAGATCAAGAACTCTTAACTTGGAAAGAAAATAAAGAATCCTGCACACCAGTGATCATTTCTATTCACTTTATTGATAACGTTTGCGTCCTCAGACTAGGTTTGCATTTTATTTGACTAAATGTCGTTAATAAAGTTAGTGAAAGTGATGCAAAGTATGCAGGATTCTTCAAAATCTTTCCACATCAAGAGTTCTTTATGAGAAATGACACATTTCTTGCACCTCTGAGTTTCAGTGACTGTAACCAGAGATTCAGAAAACTTTGTCACTGCAAAACACGTCACCACAGCTAATGAAATGATTCAAAATTGATCTAAAATCCAGAATGTTATTGAGTCAAACTGCTGAGTCTATCCAACAAGTTCTACAAAGCTCAATCTCTAAGTTCAACATGCTCATATGCTGCATTTACATCTTATCGCCAAATTAGGAAGAATCGGAAAATCTCCTGTTATTCTGGCTGGAGCATTGATGTATTGATCAAAGATGGTTACGTACATTACTAGCCTCATAGTCACACCAGCTAAACAGAAATTAAGTTATTTGTTTTGGTTCATTAACATCTTACAAACAGAGATTCGCTACTTTTTAATTAGCTGAAACAAAATGTATTGTTGTCACTTCTGTAGCTCCTTTCAACACCGAGATATCATAGCGACCATAAACTGTCGTTATCTCTAATGTGAAATTACACTCTGCCACTTGTGCTTGTACTACTTGAGTGTGGTATTAGACTCACCGCAGAATCTGAAGCTTTCTGAGACTTGTGGTGGCCCCTTCTCCTAAAGATATTAAGGATAAGGTTGTCTGTGGCAAAAATGAAAAAAGACATAATTTGAGGAAATGATTCATTCTTTCGACAGTCTTGTCTAAAGGGCAACAGACAACAGATTATGATGATCCACATCAAAACAGCCACAACTATTGTTTTCTATGTAAGCCCCACTACTGTCACAGTAGTACTACTGTACTGACTTCTTCCTCTGTGTTTAAGATATGATTGACGCGCATTGAACGGCATGACAGTCTGCAACAAGGCCAGTCTGTGTTGTTGAGTAATGAACACTAAAGTCTGTTTTCCTACAAAATGTCAAAAATGAAACATACGCTCCTATATCATTTATATTTTAAACTTTTATTACATTGCCAATTGAACATATTTTATATAATTACAATACTTTTACAAACTAATAGTATAAAGTATTAATTAGACCTGCGAGAAGGTATAAGAGGGTTTAAGCTCCCGACACAACTCCTACAGTATGTTTAAAGACGATACTGTGACTTTTTTTACTAAACAAACTGCCAAACATTTACTCAGTGTAATGATGTCTGTTTTGCTTTTGCAGGGCAGTAAAGGCGATCGTGGCGTGCAAGGACCTCGAGGCAGAGTTGGCGCCGTGGTGAGTGACCACCAGAACGATCCTTACCGTAACTCTTACGTCGCAGATTTGATTCCTGACACAGAGGAATAAACTGAACAGTTTGAAACACGTCCACCACAATATAGCGGGCAGCAAACTGGATAGTGATTAGAGAAAGTGTCCTGTAAGGGGAGGATCACAAGTTTGAGCCCTCATAACTATTTTCATAAATATTCAGTCCAGGGACCCTTGAGAAATAAAATAATAAAAAAAATAAACACATTAAAAATACAAAAATTATCTCTAAAAAAACACTAATAATCACAAATTTATGAAAATTAGGTTACAAATTGCTGAGAAACCACTAAAACAATGGTATAATGTTTATATTCCCCACTACAAAGTCAGAAATCACCTATATTGATCTTTTAGATGAATTTATTTACAATCAATAGGCTGACAGGTTGTATAATATCCTCTTTGTCTCTAGAGGAACTTTGTCAAGTCCGAGAAAATGACATAGTATCACTTGTGTAATCTGCATTATCAGCGTTTTTGGAGCTTGACCTTAAGTAGAGGCTTAAAGTCAAGATATTTCAATCTCTTCTGCTTTAATGTTGACCATTTTCTCTTTAATCTGTCTCTGGGGATTCCCACAACTTTATAGACATGCAATACTCCCTGACTATGAAATTTAGCCTGTGTGCATTTTCAGTATTCTTCTTGCTGATCATAACAGAAAAAACTGAAGTGAAAATTAACAAGAAGGAGGGACAGTCATCAGTTGCTCTGCTTTCTCATGAAGAAAACAAGGAAGTTCCTGTTTGAGAGAACAAAAGCAAATTGTTTAATCCAAGAGCCAGTGACGTCACTAGAGATTTATGGTTAGGGGGGCTGAGCCTTTACCAAGGGGTCTGGGAGGAGGATTTTTTTTTTTTTTTAATGACCCCAAACTGTTTGTCATGTAATTTAGAGAAGCAATAGGTGTAAAATCAACACAACATATCTGTCTCTTCATAGTTTGTTATAAGCATGGATCTAATATGACTTAAATGCTTTCCATCCACTTACAACAGGCACAGATCAAGCAAAGGTATTGAAGTCAAGGAATGCTATCTCCTCTCTCTTGGATATGTTTCAGGTCCAAAGTATGTTACTCATACACAGACTGATGTTTGATGTGTGACCTCTAAAACTAAAAATGTCATAAAATCATTTAGGCTAGTTTATACCTAGTGTGAGTAATAGGCCTATGTCATAAAATGTCATATATCCATCTACATGTTGAGGAATTGAAGGGTATAAAATAGTGTTATGATCAACACAGTGTGATCTTTTCACTGACATTAACTGAAACATGTATGTAAACAATAATCTACGCTTTCTGATATGATTGTTTCAAAATACTTAAGGAGCATATAAAAGCAAAGTATGTAAAGTGCTGTCAATAACATTATTTATTATTTATTAATCTCTTTCACTTGTTCACACTTTGGCTGGCTGACTCGTCAGCTAGTTAGTACAGTGGAGACCGCTTATAGTGATCATGTCTGTCTGGGTCAAATTAATCACTGTAAGCAGATGATTATTATAACTGATGTTTTTCTTTTTCTTTTTCTTTATTTTTCATGCAGATTACCATCTAACTGACATTTTAAGATGAGAGAAAGAGAGAGAGAGAGAGAGAGAGAGAGAGAGAGAGAGAGAGAGAGAGAGAGAGAGAGAGAGAAAAGCAGTGGTCGAGTGAGCTAGAGAGTGGATGAGGAGAGCGAGCAGTGGCAGTGAGAAAGCCGGTGAATGAGAGGGAGAAAACGCTATTTTCTGATTGTTTCACAGCGGTTACAAATAAACACACCCACACCCCGCACCTCCACACCCCTGATAATAATATATCAGGGGTGTGGAGGTGCGTATCATAATAATAATTACGATATCATATGTGTATCATGGGAGTAATTTTATCTTTTCCCCCATGTGAACACTGTAAGCGGACTATTGATTACTATAAGCAAATTATTTAAACAGCATTTGTATAGGAATGATTCTGACCTGACCCTTTTGATCCACATAAAGAGGTTGATCACTGTAACTGTGATTATATAAGCGGTTTCCACTGTATTATGTTAGTGTTATATAGCCTGTCCTCTTGTCTTTTCCTCACTTAAACCTAAAGTTAGCTAACGTTAAGCAAATAACAAACGAATAACAACTTGATAGCTCACTACATTGACCATCATTTGCCACAAATTCATATTGGAGCGTAGTATCTTCACCCTGTAACTACTTACTATTTCACTCTGTATATTAGGTTTGTCTTGGTAAAGTCTTCGCCAACATCTTGTCATCTTGTTCAGTGGTTTCTGACTACCGTTACAGTCTCTACGGTGGGCTCTGAGTGGGCAGCACAGCCAATGAAAACGCTGGATTAGAGCAGCAGCAGCCTCTCCCAGGTCCTAGCGCCCAGGGTATATTTGGGTATATTGTGAATTTGGACACATAATGGCACAATTCAACCGACTTTAATGAAAAATGAATGAGAAAAAACTATTGATGATTCAAACTAATAATGTACATTTATTTTGGGGGGGCTAAAGAAAATTTAAGGGGGGCCAAAGCCCCCCTAAAACAGGCCTAGTGACACCCCTGCCAAGAGCCCTGACAGAGAGACATGTTTAACTCTGATGTCATGCACAATATGTACTTTAGCTCAAATAGAAGACAGCAGTCATGTAGTTTGGATTTTATTTAAGTAGCAACTTTGATACAGGAAAAATGACGTATGACCAAAAAGTGAAGTCATTAAGATGAGATCACAGTATCGCTTTCTGTTACAGGTCCCTTAATTTTCAACTAATTTCCTGGAATTAGAAATTTTTAGGATGTTTTACAGAAATGGTTGTGCAATTTTGTGCGAATGATAAGAAAAATGGTTGGGTTGTAGTTTCATGTGTAGTTTTTTCATCATTTTTTAAACAATTTACCAAAAGTAGTTGCTGTGTAACTGGTCATTCTTGGGACATTTCTTTGAAAAGGTTATGTAATTTGGTTTCTGTCAGTTAAAGAATTGTTAAGAGTCTAATTTATTACGATTTTCTGCAAATGTACAACTAGGAACCCAAATATAATAATTGGGTACTTACCAACTAAACCTACTTAACACTTTTTATCATTTTTCTTATAATTCTACACTAAATATCCTGGAAATTAACTGTTAAATATCAGCAAATTACATCGAAAATTTCCAGAAATTTGTTATAAGATGGGCCTGTTAAATAAAGCACTAAAGAGATGACTGAGGAGGACCAAATCTGACTTATCAGCAGATAAATAAATTAATTAATTAACCAATTAAGCAAATTGTCAAACAGATTAAGAAAAACTGAAATTCATTAAGTAAATACACAAAGTAGTAAATAAAATACCAAAAGAAATTGAGAAATATTCAGAAAAATGCAGAAAGAAACAGGAAAATACATTCTGAATCTTTTTTTTTTTTTTTTGCCACCTCAGGTTTTGTGATCAGGTGCAGACTGATCTTACTCACAAATGCAAATTAAGGCTGAGAATCATCTTATCTTTCCTTGAATATGAAACTTCATACTCAGTTCAGGACACTTTCATGATGTTTTTCATTCTTCTGTTCATGATCCAGCGGGCAGAAAATGATCCAGCCTCAAACATGAGCAATCAAACCAGAGGCTGTGATACAGATCAGCCGATCAGAAATCAATGAGGAAACAAATCATGAAATGGGAGCAAAACAAGAAATAACAAGAATGTTTTTTATTACATTTATACATTTATTTCTGAAGAAGTCAGTTGTGGTCATAAATCTAAAATTGAAAGTAATTTCTGATAATTGAAAACCATCTGCGGTTCCTCTGCAGTTGGGAAATTTCCCTAAGTTGAATTCTCAGAAGTTTCAAGCTTTTATTTTACATTGATGTGGTTGAGTGACAATGACTGAGAGAAATAAGAAAGTACACTTGTCCTCGTTCTCACCCGTTAAATATATATATATATATATATATATATATATATATATATAATTTCGATAGTGAGATTCCTCAGTAGTTGAATGGTTTTAACAGTCAAACCGTTCAGACACTTTAACTTTAGCCACTAAAAAGAGATTAGACGGTTAGATTCACAAAGAGAACAGTTTCATGATGGCCTTTTACTTTTGCGTCTCTAAAACTCATGTAACAGTCAAGTCTTGCTGAGATATCACATCAGTTTATTTGCACTGATGAACTCAATCAAAAAAAACCCAGAATGTCTCACCATCACAGTAAAGACAAAGCTTTTGTTCTCAGTTCCTCAAAAATTTGACATTTTAGAGATTCAGGGTTTCCCCCTCAAGTGTTTTAAACTTCCTCATATCTTTTTATGTCAACTTCTCTCTGCCTTTACTAAGTTGTGTCTAAGAGAATAATGTCTCTTTTGTGTTGTAATTTCTTTTTCTAAATATATTATCATTTCTGTACATTTACAACTTGCTGCAGAGAAAGAGAAGAAGCTCATCAGGATCGAGAGTCATAATCAGCATATTACTGTAAACATTATTATAGCACGATTATTTTGGGTAAAAAAAACTAAATATGTAATACATATATATATTCCTCAGAATTCATGACTGAACGTTCTATGAAAAGAGATAAAAGGAGAAAAATTTGCTAAATAAAAATTTGCTGACTCACCTGACTGTAAATTGAATGGTTTGTGATATTTTTGACATATTTTAAAGACGTTGGATGACGTCAACTTGTGCTGTAGGATACTGTGATCGTCATTTGTCATTTGTTTGTCTTCTGATGTTTTATAGGAACAAACGATAATCAATAACTTGAGAAAATAATGATTTGTTGCAGCCCTATAGTGAATTTCATTTCTTCATCGTGGATTACTCACATTGCTTGATTAATTGTGTCTTTCCAACAGGGATCTGTAGGAGAGCAAGGAGACGCTGGAGTACCAGGAAAACAAGGACCAAAGGGCCTGCAGGGCCCGAAAGTGTGTAAACACAACATCAGTCAATACAATATTCAATGCAAACACACAATATAACCTGCAGATCAGCAACATCTAGCCTGATACTCATGTATATGACATCATCAGAGGCTTCTCTGCCCATAAACACAACATTAAATATAATCTGAAATTATTAACATAACCTGAACTGAAACTGGAATTACATGAAATTTAAAACACACTGTAAAATCTAAAGTCCGTGTAAAAATGGAGAAAAAGTAGATGATACTTTTTCACAAGGGTGGAGACCTGATTCACTTTTACAGTCTATTTAGTCATTTTTAAGTCAGCAGCTTTTGTGTTTGTTCAAATGATTATTCCTCTTTTTGACGCCTTGAGTAAATGTCTCAGGGGGAGTTTTGTAATAAGCTAAGGATAACTTCTTTTTCTTGTTTGCAGTTTAGTAGTTAACGTTTATTGCAACTTACTGTGACTTTGGGTGTTTTTTGATCACTTTTTTAGCCCTCAAAACTCAAAAATGTATTAATTAAATGTTTTTTAATTGGGTTTTCAAATATTTGGAGGACTGGCCAACACACAGAGACACATACTCACAAGCCATTAAAACATAAGGCAAATACAAAATAAACACACACAAAAAACAAAAATTTAAGTAAAATAATAATAATAATAATAATAATAACCAAACTATTAATATATTAATTAATTCAATTACATTTAAAAACATATATACTGCAGTGATTCTACAAGGTTGTAGTTATCAGTAACAAGCATTAAGTTATATTTCTTGCCATATAGATGTTATTATAGTATCATTAAATGGAGTCAAATTTAAAGTGACATTACATCATTAGGTTGCATTTTTAGCTCATGTTGAGTGATGGAGTTCATTCTGTTTGTTTTGCCTCCAGGGGGCCAAAGGTGAGACGGGACCTGATGGTGAGAAGGTGAGTTACTCAACATCACTGTGAAACACGTCTAAACCATAGACTGTATAAAAATATGGATGTTGTTACCGTGACGTCACCCGTTGGTTTCTGAAGAGCAGTTTTGAAGCTCAAAGTGAGCCGCTCCGGCCGTCGCCATCTTGGCAATCCGTGACTCTGCTTAACTCCCAGCCAATCAAAAATGGGCAAAGAGGCGGGCCGAATGGCTGAAACAAGCCACCGAGCGGCTGGCGGACCTGTCACTCAAAGCAGCCATGTCCTTCATTATGTATAACATTACGGCTTAATAAAATTTAAACGAGTGAGTTATAAAAAATTCACCCCCCATTCAGTTGTCATGAAAGGGGAAATTATCTACAGAGACCTTTCTGCTGTAAAGTTGGGCATTTTAACATGACGGTCTATGGGGATTGACTCGCTTTTGGTGCCTCAAGTTGCCATTCAAGGTACTGCAGTTTTTGGCATAAACACAACATTAAATATAATCTGAAATTATTAACATAACCTGAACTAAAACTGGAATTACATGAAATTTAAAACACAATGTAAAATCTAAAGTCTGTGTAAAAATAGAGAAAAAGTAGATGATACTTTCTCACAAGGGTGGAGACCTGATTCACTTTTACAATCTAATTAGTCATTTTTAAGTCAGCAGCTTTTGTGTTTGTTCAAATGATTATTCCTCTTTTTGACGGCTTGAGTAAATGTCTCAGGGGGGGTTTTGTAATAAGCTAAGGATAACTTCTTTTTCTTGTTTGCAGTTTAGTAGTTAAAGTTTAATTGCAACTTACTGTGACTTTGGGTGTTTTTTGATCACTTTTTTAGCCCTCAAAACTCAAAAATGTATTAATTAAATGTTTTTTAATTGGGTTTTCAAACATTTGGAGGACTGGCCAACACACAGAGACACACACTCACAAGCCATTAAAACATAAGGCAAAAACAAAATAAACACACAAAAAATAAAAATTTAACACGTCTAAACCATAGACTGTATAAAAATGTGGACATAGTTACGGTGACATCACCCGTTGGTTTCTGAAGAGCGGTTTTGAAGCTCAAAGTGAGCCGCTCCGGCCGTCGCCATCTTGGCAGTCCGTGACTCTGCTTAACTTCCAGCCAATCAAAAATGGGCAAAGAGGCGGGCCGAATGGCTGAAACAAGCCACCGAGCGGCTGGCAGACCTGTCACTCAAAGCAGCCATGTCCTTCATTATGCAGAACTTTACAGCTTAATAAAATTTAAATGGGTGAGTTATAAAAAAATTCAGCCCCCGTACAGTTGTCATGAAAGAGGAAATTAGCTACAGAGACCAAAACCGTTGTTTGTACCAGGCTGTAAACATGTTTATTTCTGCTGTAAAGTTGGGCATTTTAACATGGGGGTCTATGGGGATTGACTCGCTTTTGGAGCCTCAAGTGGTCATTCAAGGAACTGCAGTTTTTGGCACTTCCGCATTGGCTTCATTTTACAGCCCCGGAGGTTACCGCTTGGTCTAAACACATCTTAACATGGAGGCAAAAATCCACGAGGAGTCAAGAGTTCTCTGTTCTGACAAAAAGTTTAAAAAACCTTAAAGTGGAGGCTGATGAGATGCAGCTTGTTTCTGTAGTGAGTCAGAGCTGCATTTCCCCGAGATTCAGAAATGTATTCAGGTACTTCAGGTAATCATGTTTATTTCAAACAATCTCATGCACCTGTGAGTGTTTGGAACAACAAATGTAAATGCAGAAAGTGTTTCTTTCATTAGAACCCTACAAATCTCCCTGCAGCCTTTTAACAGCTTCATAGTTTCATTTGTGTTCATTTCCTTTTGATTTATGGGAGTAAAGTAAGAGGCGAAGCACAGCGAGTCTTCTTTTGTGGTTGTAGAATAAAATAAATTCTTATAAATGTCATCTTCAAAACAAACAGCATGAAAATGTTTCCTACAAATAAAACAGACAGGAGTTTCCCTTTAACCTAGCGACTTCTTCTTTTGTGCACGTCTTTCCTGTTTTGAATTGTTTACTTTAAGAGAGCCCTTTACTGAGCCTGTGAAGCTGTGTAACTTGAAGAATCATTGCTGACAGTAACTGCAACTTCCTCTTTCGTCACAATGTGTGTTGTTTTCTTCCTGCAGGGTGCAGCAGGGAAGAAAGGCATTAAAGGTGATCAAGGACAGAAGGTGAAATATCTTTGTTTACAGTTGGATGATGAAACTGTACTTTCCATTTTACTTCTTCTTCCTACATCTGCTGGATTTTACTAACAGATTAGTTTGTTCCTCCTTCTCCTTATCTTTCAGGGAAGCAAAGGTGACGGTGGAGACAAAGGACAGGTGATTATTTATTTTCAATATTTTACCATTACATCATAGAAACACACAAACACACACACACAATTTATCAAACTGCTTAAGTAAAAAAATGTGGACTTAAGTGAAACCTAAAAGTCAAAATCTTTCACTTTTACTCACAAACTTTGGAAAACTTAAAAATCCCCCAAAAT
Organism: Thunnus albacares; assembly: GCF_914725855.1. NCBI lineage: Eukaryota > Metazoa > Chordata > Actinopteri > Scombriformes > Scombridae > Thunnus > Thunnus albacares. Next base: position 32,279,531 of record NC_058113.1, read on the forward strand.
TTAAGACAGCTCCAGATGTGTGATCAGCTGGTTCAAATCATTCAGGATCAATATAACGTTGCTGAAGCAGCGTCAGCAAGAATACAGTCGTCTGTTATTTGTATTTGAACATATGATCAGATGTTACGCTGCTTTTTCCTTTTTTTTTTCTTTTACATTTACCAGGAATGCAACAAACATTAACAACAAATGTGGAATTGATTTTATTTACAGTCTAATCATCTTCATCGTCTGCACCCGTCAGTGTGGAACTAAATTCTCATTTTTATGTGACTTCTCTGACGTACTTTGACTACCAACAGCACAATTTGTTTCCATTTCAGTCAACTTCCTGTTATTTCATACTTTTTATTTATATATTATTAAATTATAAATACAGTAGGCTCAAAAACTTTTACTAGATTGTTGTTCGTTTCACATGATGATTATTCCTGCAGATTTATAGATTTCGCACAAATGAAATGAACTTTTCAGTAAATTATGTTTTATGTTTTTCAGAATAACAACAACTAAGTAAACTGAGGATGTTTTAAAAAAGAATAAAGCAGACAATTGTTTTACTCATAAATTGACTCTTTAGAGAATTCTTAAGAAAATGTTCCATGATACAAAGATCAAAAATATATACAATTACCAATTTCTAGTCATTTTTTAACAATAGTAGGCATATATAATATTAAAGGAAAGGTTCACAATTTTTCAAGTGTGTCTTAAAACAACAGCCAGGTGTCCATAGTAACAGTGAAAGAGGTTTTCCTCGCTGTAATCATTCCTCCTGTTCATACTGGATATTAAAAGATCCTTCAAATGTGCTTTCAACGTAAGTGATGGAGCCCAAAATCCACAGTGTGTCCACACAGTCATTTAAAAGTTGATGTGAAGCTTCTATTCAGCTTCAGCAGTCTGAGTTAGTCATATCAAGTGGATATCTGACACATTTACAGTCTTTTTAGCATCAAATTCCCTCTTTGTGTTTCCTCGGACAGTGTTTCCCTGTTGAGCTGCGGTGGAAGTATAGTAACAAAAAGAGGGACTTTGGCACTAAAAAGACTGTAACGTTGAAAGATATCTACTTGATTTGACTCATTTGGATGCTTTTAAATACATTTTTGTACAGGAGGAGGACTGTGGATTTTGTCTCCAAGAAAAACAGGTTTCACTGCTCACTTGAGCTCCTGCCTGTTGTTTTAAGACAGACTTGAAAAATTGTGAACCCAACCTTTAAATGATGAACTTCAGGGCCCATTTTTTATCAAACTTCTATAAGTATTACACTTGAAAATGCGCTACAGAAAACTGTAAAAGAAAATTTAAGAGCAACTCTCAGGTGATTGCATGAAGGAATTGCAGATCTGAGATATGGATTAACTCTACAGCTGTTTGTTCTTTCTTACAGTTCAATCAGTGGCATATTATTATGCAAAAAATATAATAATTATTTTCCTCATTAACTCGGAAATTAACATCAATCTAATATATTTATGATGTTGGGATCGAATAACAGGAAATCGGCTGAAATGGAAACAAAATTCTGCTGCAAATAAGTAAAATCAAAACTTTGAAACCACTTTGGTGAATTTTTAATTACAATTTGCTTGAAATTTTAAATTTGGGCAACAATGACCATATCATCACAAAAAGTCTCTCTCTTTACTGACAGCGTGGACCGAAAGGCGCGGTCGGTCGTAACGGCGTCCCCGGCCCCGTGGGTCCGCCTGGCATCCCGGGAACCAGAGGAGAGCGAGGCCCCATCGGAGACCCGGGAGTCAAAGGCCGAGCAGGACCCAAAGGAGTGCAAGGTCCCTCTGTGAGTAACAGTCAGACACACAAACACATATGTCATTGTGTAAAAACTGCACTCAAAGAAACAGCAGTTAAATAATAAAAAAAAATAATAAAATGAACAAGAACATGATGACACAACAATTTTGTCCTTTCCATCCACCCAAAACATTTTTGATTCCTCAACCTTCACCAAAAATTACCTTTAATTTAAAGTCATATTGTTTCTAAAGATCTTAAAGTTAATCTGAAAGAATAATCAAAGTATTAAAAAAGAAGAGAGCATAGAAACCTTAAAAGGCTGCTTCCTATGAACTGGAACCTGTTTTCAGAGGAACTGGACCTGAATATCACTGATTACATCGAACTCTGTGTTGACTCTGTAACTCCAAGAAAAGAGTAATCTATTGTACGTTTTATCACAATATTTATGAGATGTATGATGTATTGTACTGTTCAATTATGGTACTATACAACAGCAGCATTGTGTCCAGGGGAAATTTCCCTCTGGAACAATAAGGTCTTATCTTATCTTACCTTATAAATATATCTTTGGCTCAGCACAAACTGGCGCCAAGTGTCTCTGTTAGTTTAAGATAGATGCAAGTTTCATTTTCCCGTCCAGCCCCCACGTTGTTGAAATAGCAAATGCCCTTCTGCCCATCAGAGCGCCCATGGGCGTGTTGGTCTTAAAATGAGGTGTGGTCAGGCGCATTGTTGATGCATTGCTATTTTGAGGCTGCAGAGTCCTTGGCTACTTGCATATTTTCTCAGGACTTGATTTTAAGACTCATTAGAGGATTAAACGATGAGTGTTATGTAGCAGTGATAGAGGGAAGATAAACCGAGTGTTTTCTGTCCTGCAGGGTCCTGGTCTGACTGATGAGCAGGTCCTGCAGCTCTGCAGAGGTGTGGTCACAGCCCAGATCTCCCAGTACGCCTCCTCCATACGGGCTAAGTGCTCCCAGGGCTGCCCCATCAACAACCGGACACTGATCGGGCCCCCAGGAGGCCGAGGGCCAACAGGATCAGCAGGCAAACCTGTAAATCTTACTTCTACTGTACCTCACGACCACAATAGTGGAAAATGTGGCTTTTTAAACTCCCCAGATTTCCTGGAAAAACATGTGGATAACAGTCTCTGTGTTGTGATTTTATAAACACCTGAATATTCAATGCCGACCTTGGAGGTGTGAATAATTAGAAATGATCTTTTTACATTTTTTAACAATTTTTTACTGAAAAAATCTTTTAAAAAAAAGGAGATTGCTTTAACCCGATTTTCACCTGGGGTTCATCTCTCCACATTTATTTTATTTCCTGTTGTAAAATGTTTACATAGTTTACACCAAACAAAGTGCAGATGAGGAGTATAACTCTGTATAACTGAGTATAACTGATTAGAGAAAGTGAGGTGTAATACAATAAAAATCTACACAAAAAAATTCCTCGTTTATACTTTTACACATTTTAGTGATGTAAATATGCACAAAAAAAAAAGACTGCACTGTGTTAAATTATTTAATTTCAGCTGTCTATAAAAATCTGAAAGCATATTGTAATGGAGCGAATAAACAAATTTCTGCTTTTTGAAATATACAGAAAAACATTTTACGTACTGTATTTCTCTTTAATTACACAGATTTTGATAGAAATGTTAAATTATCATCTCGTAGTATATCTCTATAGAGCAGAATCATGACAATCCTGATACTATAATATCATAAGTCTCTGCTTCAGGACTAATTCAACACCATTTCTGCCTCCATCTATCAGGGTAAAGCAGGAAAAGCCGGAGCGAAGGGAGCCAGAGGTGCTCAGGGCGACAGAGGACTGGAGGGAGACAAAGGAGCGCAGGGTGACAGAGGTAAGGTTTTTTTTTTGTTTTTTTTACTATATTATTTTTATATGCAAAATAAAAACAAACACATGAACTTAGGGAAAACATCTTGAAATCAAATCAGAAATTGGACACACTTTCCCATTCACTTGAATAAGTAAGTATGTCCAAACTTTTGACTGGTGATGTGTTTGTCTTCTCCATTTATTTTGCACTCACTTTCTTCCTTTGGGATAATGTCCATTTCTCCCACTGAAGTCACACAATGTGTGTCAGTTTTTCCATCAAATAGATTTCCTCGACAATCTGTGTCCACTGATCCAGAGTTGGTGGTTCAGCTTTGCCCCATTTCCATGTCGAAGCCTTTTTACGAGCCACTATTAATATTTTAACCAGATATTCATCCTCTGGCTGTACAGGACCAGTTGTAAAAATACAAAAATAAAGCAGAGAAATATCCATAGGAATATTGTACCTTCATATTCCTTTCATTGTTGTACATACTGTTTCCCAGAATTTGGTTATTTTTGGTAAGATCAGCTTTTTATTCTATTTCCTTTTTCATACATACAGAAAGCCTCCATGTAGATTAGTTTATATTTGTAAAAAATTTCCATTGCAAATACAATCCAGAGGAATTGTGGATAAAGGGTACTGGGTGTGAAAGGTGTCGTGCCCTAGAGATCCTAAATCATGTCCTCAAATTACTGTAACAGAATTCTCACCTCCTTTCACTTCATATGGCCTTTTTCACCTTGAGTCTTTCACTATGGGCTGATATTTGTTAATATATTCACAGATCCCCTCCAGATGTGTTTTAAGATGTATATAAAATGCTCTACTTTAAATAATACTTTGTGTCTGATATGATTTTTCTACAAAAAAAAGTTAAATTATCTCGTTAAATTCCTTAAATTGACATCTATTCTTTCTCCCTTATTAAAAATTTCCAAATCTATTAATATGCAAATGTTTTTCATTTTAAAAGCAAAAGCTATTGGACACAAGATGTCTCCTGTTTCACTGTAAAGTTAATTTTCAGTTTTTGTGCACTGGAGACTTCAAGTTTCCACATCACACTGGTCTAAGTTGCATATTTGACCACAATTGACTCCAAACTGGTGGTGATGTCACAAATCCTGCTTGTAGCTACACGTATTAAACTGAGATTTAAGGTGAACTCAGAGAAATTTACCCTGACAAGATTGTTATCTGGAAAAGATGAATGGAGCTCTGTGGTTTTGTGTTTTATGGGCTTTTCCCAGAAGCTCTTTGTGTTTTTTCTCAACAGGTAAAAAGGGAACTAAAGGTGCTGCCGGTGATCCAGGTACAGGCCTGCCAGGACTTGATGGACCACAGGGCCTCAGAGGTACGACACAGTTGATCTCCACACAATCATTTATACACCAATCAATAAACAGCAGCTGGAGACACAATCTGTATCATAATGATTCATCACAGTTTAGTGTTTGCTAAACATAAAATGTAAAATATAACTATTGAAGGAAGCCCTGTTGCTATGTTTTTGTGTATTTTTTGGGCTGGGAACATTGGTGAAGGGACTAGAGGTGTTTTTCTGGATGATTAGAAGTATCTTGTTTTATTTATCTGTAAACAAAACAACAATAAACATAGTCTATAAAATATATCTATCCTGCTGATAGAGTGTTAGTGCTTTACAGTAGCTTGCTGGTAGGTGGAAATCAAACTTTTAATATTTGGCTTTGGCATTTTTATCAGTTTTTCCCCACAAACTTTTACATCATTTACAGCAGCTCATTTTACACACAAAAGCTTGTATATGTTGTTTTTAAATGGCTGATAGTGTCAGAAATGTGTATATTGTATAAATACAGTAATATCTGTAGTTCTCCATAACAATAATAATAATAAACTTTATTTATAGAGCACTTTTCATACAAGAGGTGTAAATCAAAGTGCTTTACAATAAACTAAAATATTTTTTAAAAAAATGAACACATTAAAAAGTCAAAAAAGTAGATGATAAAATATACAAGTGGAAGTGAAAAACAGAAACCAGTAATATAAAATGAGAGAATTAGCGAAAAAAAATAATAAGAATGACATTAATTAAAAGTCAGATTAAATGAATAGGTTTTCACCTGCCATTTAAAACTGTTCACAGAGCCTGCATCCCTTATAGCTCTTGGGAGGGTATTCCCTATTAATTTTGGAGTATAGTTAAAAAAAAAAAAAAAGCTGTGATACCTATTCTCTTGTGTGTATTTGTGTGTATTTAAAAACCCAGCAGTAGAAGATCAGAGAGCTTGTGAAGATTAAAAAACGATAGAGAGCCTGCAGTGTAGGCCAGTCCCAAACCATTGAGAGCTTTTAAAAACAAAGAACCTTAAAATCTATTCTAAAAGATACCAGGAGCCAACAGAGTGTAGCTAATAGCAGGGTAAAATGCTCTCTCTCAGCGTCTTTATAGGATAGGAACGGCCATACTTTGGAAATGTTTCTTAAGTGATAAAAAGCTTTTTTGGTCACTTTCTATACAGTTAAAAATTAATTCTGAATCCAGAACAATGCCCACGCATGCTACTTTCAGTTTTATCTTCATTTAGTTCCAAGAAGTTATTGCTTATCCAATTTTTAACTGTCATTGTCAGGCTCAAGTGAAATATACAGCTGTGTGTCATCTGCATATCTATGAAAATTATAATATTTCCTGATGATATTACCTAGAGGAAGCATATATAGTGAAAAAAAGGAGTGGACCAACACAGCTTCCCGGAGCAACACTGAAGGGCAAATCATGTTTTCCTGATGCATGATCTCCAATAGCAATACCAAACATTTTCTTCCTGAGAAGTAAGATCAGAACCAGTTTAAAACAGTTCAGGAGAGCCCAACCCAGTTCTCAAGGTGATCTATAAGCATATCATAGTCGACTGTGTTGAATGAATCACTTGAATCCAAAAAGGCATCAGTGCTAATTCTGATGTCACTGAATACTTTGACTGTGTTGTGGTTAGCTCTGAAACCTGATTGAAACATTTCAAAAACCTTTTTCAAGTACCTTGCTTAAAAAGAAAGATTTGATATAGGTCTATAATTAGAAATGCAGAAGGAAAGTTTTCAGTGGGCTTTATTTCTGACAGTTTGTCTTGTTTTTAGTTGAATATAGATGTATTTAGGTGTGGTTATGATTTGGCAGATTGCTGTCCGTATGAACATGTTAGTTTCTGAACATAAACTGAAGAGTTTCATCCTCAAGTGAGGATGTGTTGTTGGTTGTTTGTGTTTGCTTTCTGTGTGAAAATAACGTAAATGTGTCACAGTTTGCGTCATAATTGTCACTGCTGTGTCAACTGTGTGAATAGTTTTGAAGATGTGGACTCAGTATTGAACCTTGCATGAAATCAATCGTAAAAAAATGTAATATAGTCTACAAATTGTGCAATATCACATATCACATGTAGAACTCTGTCCTCTTTAGAAAATATATAATAAGATACTGCAGTAATCTTCTGTTTGTTCTATTTATCTAATTAAGTGTAAAATTTACTTTTATATTAAAAATGAATGTGACATTTTGTGCCTGTTTCTCATCTTGATTCTTGGTGAATAAGTGACCAGACTTTCTTCAAGTTACTCTGCAGGTTTATACATGTTATAAATTCCTCTTCCAGGTTTGCCAGGTCACCCAGCAGAACCCAAAAATGGCATGGAGGGTCCCCAAGGTCCCCGCGGCTTCACTGGTCCGATGGGTACGCCTGGCATGGTCGGGGTCGCTGGCGTGCCAGGATTTTGTGAGGCACGGGACTGCAGCATTCATGCACCGGTGATGCGCAAAGAGCAGGGCCTGGTGAAAGGACCTGCCAGTTCCAAAATCTGAACCTGAACGTGAGCGGCGAGGACCTCTGTGAGATTAGAGGGTCTGGGATTCACTTGGTGGCAACTTCAAGTTTTATCTCATTAATATTCCAGCTGACATGGGAGCTGGGTACAAAGAGGAAAATTCTTATTAGATTTATGACAATGGTTTATTTAAAAACGGTGACTGATTCTATCATAACGTTGACTGTTGTTGAAAATGTCAGTGGGCCAAGTATAGTACCATGGGGAACTCCGCCAAGAAATATTGAGCTGAATGAAACCAGCAAAGACTTTTCCATCTGAGCCAGACAAGCCTTTAAGTGAGCTTTTGACATTTTAAAGTTTTTTTTTTTACTTCATAAAGACATAAAAATCAAAACTCTGTCAATTTTTACCAGAAACAATTCAGTCTGATGTGTTGTAATTTGATAGAAAGAAGAAAAAAACACTAAATGATTCCCCACTGAATTCTTCATTTTGCTTTAGTCTTTGTTTTCTTTGGTACCCCAAAGTGACTATAAAAAATGAACAAAAATAAATAATGCTGTGTAAATATTTTGTAAAGTATCTCAAATACATGTACTGTGCTCTGAAATATGTTTCAGATAAACTGTCTGTTTTTTTTAATCCGAGTCCTTCAGTCCTTCACTTTGAATGTCAACCCCACATTTCACATTATTGTGAATTTTAATCATCTTGCACATTTTCCTGAGATCAGTTGTTAGCTATAGTTGGCTGAAAACACAGATTTACTATATTTTTAAATGTTTTAATAAATGTTCAAAACATGTAGCAACAATGTGAATCTGACATCCGTCCTGCAGAAACGGGAAACGTTGACCAAAAACTCTGATATAATTAAGCCCAATGACACAAAGGGTGTACATAATGTTTAGTATCTTTGATTTTAACTTTACAAATTGTTAAATCTGCCAATAGTAACAGAAAATGTTATGCTTAAGAATAATTTAATTTCTTCAGTGTACATTTCTGAAAACATCTTGACATTCACAAATAAACATTTGAATAGTAATGGATAAATATTCATATCAGAATCTCCATACTTTCAATAAATTATGAGACAGATTGCAAAAAAGCGTAAAAAAATGTGTTTATTTCCTCTGTTTTATAGACAACATGACAGCAGCAACAAATAGAAAAGATTGCACATACATTTTGGTCTCCACTGTCAGATGAAATTGTCTCTCAGGATTTGGCAGTGGTCAAACAGGAATGACAGCAAGATACAGTACAGGGATAAAAAAAACAAAACAAAAATAAAAAACGATCAAGTGGGATTAAAAAAAAAGGTTCAATAGTTCATTTTTCCAGCCAGGTTTCACATTTTTCAACAAACAGCTGAGATTTTGGACTGAAAATTCACATTATTGGAATTTACTATGTTAATGGGCTAAAACTGGTTACAGGCAACAAAGAAAATCTATTTTCAAATATAAAAAGGCACATTTTAATGATTAAAACCAAGAAACAATGATAGCACCATTATTATTCCAGTAGCATTCACAATAACGCTGCAGATTTGTGATCTTATTTGGCTCGTTTTGAGAAAATGTCCCATCAGTGATCAAGTCAGTCATTGTGTTTTTTATTGGAGCTTTACTATTATTATCTGTCAGTGTTAATGCAAAAATCAATAGTGGTGAGAACATTAATGCCCAAAAAAGAAAAAGACATTAGTGGAGTACCTTGTCAGTAAATTCCACAAGCCAGATTTTTTTAAAGGTCTAAAACAGTCGTAAAAGCAGGAAAGAGCATCATTATCATCATTATTTCATGCAAAAACTTGTCAGACTACCTAAATATATGTTATATTAAGTTAAACTGTGCTGATTGCTTGGCTAAATGCTTTTCTGTTTAATTAGATATTCGGACCATTTGTTAAGGGATTATTTTATTTTAACTGGAGATAAACTATCAGAAAATTGTGAGGTAGAAAATATAGTGTTATGAAAGTGCAAGTTAAGTTTCAGTTTTACATACAATTTAATTTAAAGAAGAAAAATAGATTAAAAAAAGATTCATTTTGGGCCTATTGAAAGTGCATAGACAGTGTTTTACATGTAGTGAAGAAGATGTATACATTATATTATAAACATTACATGTATATTATATAATGTATACATCTGCTCTGGCCCAAAAAAAATTTTTAATACTTACACTTCATGATTTATCATTTTACAAATGTTACTTGGTAAGATTGGTGAGATAATTGGATGTTAACTTGTAAATACTGAGCTGTTTTCGAGGTCAATTTAAAAAAAAAAAAAGAAATTTGTGTCCTGCGGGAAACATTTGTACTTAGTGTGGATTTTTTTAAAGTCAGAGCAGCTTTGACCACTTTGAGTACTTTCCATTCAGCTAACTGCTTCCTCCAGTCTTTGCTCCTCCATCCTCCGACTCATGAACCGCAATCGATCGAGGTTCACCATCACTGACATTCACTAATAATATTAATAATATTGCGTGATTGTAATACTGTAGATTAGAAAAACCTGTTCCTCCGTCCTCGCATCGCTCTTTTTGCTTAACGAGAAGTTAAGCAAGAAAGAGAGATGCAAGTGAGGGGAGTGAGGAGCGACATTATCTGAATGGAAAACGAAGTCTGCAGGCAGCTGCCACGAGCCATCAGCCCCAAATTATGGTGAATTATTCATGGACGGTAATTTATTGTCCTTTGGCTATGAAGCATCACTTATGACCTGTGAAATAAAGCTGCAATCAACATTAAATTCATTATCAATTAATGATAAACTGTCAGAAAAATAAGTTTAAAAATGCCAATCAATATTTCCCAAAGCTCAAGTTGTTTTGTCAGACAAAGAGCCCAAAACTCAGATCATAGAAAATAAAGAAGACCAGTGAATATTCACACTGCAGAAGAGAAGGCAAAAGAATTTTTGGCACTTTTGTTTTGGTTTTTTTGGTTTTTTAAAATAGCTTTAACGATTAACCGTTTTTGTTTTTGTTTTGTTTTTTTAAAGCTGTCATATAATTTTCTGTCGACTAATTGTTTCAGCTTTAGCTTAAAGGGAATGAGCTTAAACATCCCTTTGCAGCTCAGATAATGTCAGTTGTGTAAAAACTGGTTTTAAAATAGATATCTGTAGTTTGCCTGACAGCAGAATGTCCAGCTGCGACAGACAAGAAGAAGAAGCAATAGAAGCAATTATAATCTTATACTAGTTGGTCTCGGCTACTGTCACTGAATTGGTATTTATTTGCTCTCCCGCATCATCTCATGATGCTGATGCTCTTTCCTGCTCCAACACTCTTGGACCTCCCTCAAGTATTTAAACACACACATTTTTAACATTCATTCAGTTTGATTTTTAAGGAATTGTGACCAAGATATGTACTGATTGGGACATTTTACAGTGCAAAAATAATGTTCAGTGCTATACAGGTTTATTATTATTTATCAGCCATATGTTGGCTGACAGTGTACCTGTACAAATACTAATTAGTGGACTGTCCAGTGTGCTTACGTGAGAAAAACTTCCATTTTTTTTCACTTCCTTCATTAATTTTGCTCATAAGAGAGACAGTTGAGACTGAATCTGAGAAACAGCACCTCCAGCACTTGAATGTTCTTCACGGCAGCCATGTTGGGGCTGTAAACTGATTGTCAGTCAACAGAATACAGAATATATGTGGACAATTTTGTGAGCTTTTATTGACTGTAATTAATCAATCATCTGATTAATTTTGGCTTCAGATTTTGGTTTGTCAGGTAGATAACCGTAATATTTGGACACCTAACATCGGTGGCTTATAAATATAAAATTGGCAAAGTATCTAACTATATCTATGTAAACATTTAAAGTTTAAAAAATCCCTTTTTCTAATTGCTACCTGACACAAAAAATTCCTTTTTCTTCTTCCCTGATACCTTTTATACCTGGGCATATAGGTTGCTGCAACTTTAACAACTTTTGTTTTAAGTTGAAGTTTGAAGTTACAATACTTGGCACAAAGTGTTTAAACATGCTGCAGTATAAACTCAAACATTTAGTGTGTTTAGCCCTGAAAGATGCACAAGTGAAATAATATCAAGAGAACTAATGAGGCAAAAAAAATAAATACGTGAAATTAAATGAAAGCACGTGTTGAAGAGACAAAAACTTATGTGCATGACGTCAGTAATTGCAGGTTATAAAAGTTATTAGTCGTAACATTCTCTTGTAAATAGATATTCACACTATAAATATAAAAATATAATTAAACATATTTTATATTATTATATTTCCTAACACTGTCTGCAAGACACTGCATGGCGAGTCAGTGAATTCCTAACGTATGAATATATATTACTTCTGCTGCCAGCTATGTGTCATAAAAACAGCGACTTACTAATAAAGTGCGGAAGACAGGAAGCAAGAGCACAGCGCCATGATTAGCAGCAAACGGTCTTCGAGCTTTAAACTTCTGGTGATATTTCATCTGACTTAACAGATCCTCCCTCTCTCAATACAGCTCAAAGAGTCCACAGATCACCGCCGCCAGCAGCAGCAAACCATCAAACCCTGCAGTGGACGGAGAAGAAAACAGGTCAGACTTTCCTGTATATATTACCCATGACACTAAATTTAGCCTCAGCTAATCTCATAACAAAACATTTTACTAAGAAAAAGTCATCGAGTGAAGCTTTAAAAAGGTAAATTCCCTGATCTTGTTGTGGCACTTACATTTCCTCCCAGTTCTTTTTATGTTTTCAAACACAGCACGGTTAACAGCTGAGTCTGAAAACATGACTCAGACAACTGATATCACAATTAGTCATTACTTTTTGGAGTCAAAAGTAATGTCAACATGTTTTTTTTTTTTAAATGTACCGTTTAATGTACTTAGTTACTATCCGCCACTGCTTCCTGAGTCCATGTTTCAAATCTAAAATTTAATTTAAACACACTTTTAGAAGTCAACCTGTTGGTATACGTATGTAAAACTCACCCTGACTTCCAGCATGGTTTAGTGTAGAAACAGGACATGGTTGACTGTGGTAGTGGATCCTTTTCTCCTGAATCACACCCATCCCCTGTAAATAGACGAGTGAAGATTAGAGCTGAACAAAAGACAAATTATGCTTTTATTGCTTTTATTTAAGCGTGTCAGATGGATTCATTTGGCCAAATATGATGAAATCACACTTTGGGAATCACAGTTAAAGTGCCTGGATTAGATTATTTTACTTTTCTGTTTGTGAATGTTTAACCAATGCAAACCAGTATCATCATAATACTGTTCCAAGGCATCATCCCTACTTATCTAGCTCTACTAGTCTTACAGATAGAAAACTTCTCACATCTTTCTCTGACCTATTTTATATCTAAAAATCTAAAAAAAAAAAAAAGTTGGAAAATTGGAAATACTGGCAGTGTTAAGGTACACATACAAAGTTAGCTTAAATATCAAAATGTTGGTGACATACATCTTTGCACACGATGGTGGCATTAACGTCAACGCACGAGTCCAGCATCATCTGTCCTCCTTCAATCTCTTTGCATGGAGAAACGTACTTTCCATTGGACGCGGCGAATGGCTGCAAAAAAGAAACAAACAAAAGTCACTTCATGAACAGTAAATGAGGCGTTTAAGTTACTCAGGGTGCCGACTCAGACTGTGAAGCGAAACAACATTTCACAGATTTTCACACCTGTGAGGCAACACATTCATTTAGGAGAAAAGGAGGCAAAGACTGTGATGGATTCATTTTGTTTAAACTCATCCAAATCACAGCCGGTTTAACACAAGTGACATGAATGGACCAAGTCAGCTCCAATTCAGCTGGCCTGCACCACCAGCAGTGAGGATGACCGCTGACTGGTCTGTAAACACTTTGAATGGAGTCACCCTTTTGGCGGATATAGAATTTCAGGGGCTATCATAGAAAACAACAAGTATGTAGTATTTTTGTAATGATAGCACCTTTTTGTTTGATGAAAACACAATCCAATGAAAACCTCACTGCTAGATACCACTAGATCCTACACACTGGTCCTTTAAAAGATTACATTACATTACATTTCATTTAGCAGACGCTTTTATCCAAAGTGACGTACATATGAGACTGATACAAGACAAGCAGGGATCTAGTCAGGAGACAACAACACCAGTAAGTGCCATAAAGCTTAAGTTTGGGCCCAATAGGACGTAGATGCCAACAGGCAGTGCAACAAGGCAATGATTAGAGTCCACAGAGTGCATAGAAGCATGTTTTTTTTTTGTTGGTGTTTTTTTTTGTTTTGTTTTTTGGGGTTTTTTTCTCCCTACAGTTCATCAAGTGCAGAGGTGTTTGTGAAAGAGCTTGGTCTTTAGTCTTTTCTTAAAGATTGAGAGGGACTCTGCGGATCGAACAGAGTTTGGTAACTCGTTCCACCACCGGGGAACTACAGAGGAGAAGAGTCTTGCTGGTGACTTAGGGCCCTGTTGTGGTACCAGACGCCTTTCGTTGGCAGAGCGTAGTGGGCGGGAGGGAGTATAGACCTGAATGAGGGAGTTCAGGTAGGCAGGAGCTGCTTTAGTTGCTGTTTTGTAAGCAAGTGTCAGGGTTTTGAATTTGATGCGGGCAGCAACTGGGAGCCAATGGGGATATGAACAGTGGGGTGACGTGTGCTGTTTTGGGCTGATTGAAGACCAGACGCGCTGCCGTGTTCTGCAGCTGATTCAGAACGCTGCTGCTCGAGTCCTCACTAAGACCAAGAAAGTGGATCATATCACTCCAGTACTCAGATCTTTACACTGGCTTCCTGTCTGTTGTCGAGAACTGATGTTACTAATTTTTGGAACACAGCTTTTTGTTTGACTATTGCACGCAGGGTTATTTTTACCTTGTCGTTGATGCTCCAGGTTGTCTCACAGCGTGAGTCGAACTTGATTCTTGGGGTTCCACAGCAGAAGTAAGAAGAGTTGGTCTCCATCACTTCTGAGGTGTCACTGAGGCACCACACAGCAGCTGATAAATACAAAGAAGAAGTACGTTAGGCTTGTGAATGTTAAACCAGCTTCTCCCATTTTTTTCATTATATTTAAATCCCCAGAACTAAGCTTTTCTCATATAATAATAATAATAATAATAATAATGAACTTTATTTCTACAGCTCCTTTCAAAACCACAGTTACACAGTGCTTCACAAATTACAATACCATAATATAAAGGTGCAAAGATAGCAAACATGAAGAGATAAAACAAAAATATTAAAACAATATCACACACAGAAAATGCAATAAAAACAGGGATTTCAATAAGTGGTCAAACATCTGATAGATATAAAACAAAACATGAAAAGAACAACATAAAAACCTTTGAATAAACATTATAAAAATATACAAGTATCAGTCTGTACAGGTGGGTTTTTCAAAGCTTGTTAAACGGAGGCGCTGATCTGATACTGAGGGGAGGATCTGAGGGGTCTCAGTGCAGAATAAACAGAATAAAGACGTTAACAGTTCTGAAATGTAAAGCAGAGCCGGACAATGTAGGGATTTAAAAGTAATCAACAGAATCTTAAATTGAATTCTGTGACAGATGGGGAGCCAGTGTAGTTCGGCCAGGACTTGAGTGATGTGTACCTTTCTGCATCATCTGTAAATGGACAATTGCTGCATCGTTTAGGCAAGTGAATGATGAACTGCAGTAGTCTGGCTGGGAGGAAATGAGGGTGTGGATGTTTTTTTGGGGAGCACTGGCAATATTTGACTTTGGCAATATGTCTGATTTGTAAATAGCAGGACTGAACAAGACTCTTAGTGTGCTGATTGAAGTTGAGGTACCGATCAAAAACAACTCCCACGTTTCTAGTGTTTCATGTTAGTTGTTAGTGGTCTAAGGTTGGTGGGTGGGTGGGTGGGCGGGCAGGAGGGGCGACACTGTTAGAAATATGATCAGGACCAATAACCAGGACTTCAGTCTAACCTGTGTTCAGTGACAGGACATATCTATATATAGAGAGAGAGATAGATATATATTTAGCACATACAAGACATGGTTTGTTTGGGTTTTGTTGGTTTTCTTTTGACTTATTTTTATCCAGACGTGTATTCAGCCATCAGCCATGAACCTAACACGTCACTGAGTGACGTCATGGCGGGGACTTCCTAAAACGATAATAAACCGGCTTCTTGTTTCTGTAAAACTGTCCAGGGAAAGCACGGGGAAATCCCAGAGGCAGCCTGATCTCACTTTACACTTTGTTAACATAATATCTTATCACATAGTTAAATCGTTAACATTAGCTTTGCATAACATTTTTATGATAAAGCGATTCTGTAGGCTAATATTAACCAAACGAAAGGTTAACAGCGATCACAAACCATAAACATGCACAAGACATAACTAATATTTCTAGGCAGGTATTCACACTATAAATATGATAATCCGTCTTTTCAATATCTGTCAGTTTACCGAGTACAGGAACTCGTGGACATATTTTCTAAATTTACGACAATTTTGGGTGCAACCGGCATACGACATTTTACATGCAAGTTATTAATAAAGTGCTAAAGTGTGCTAAGTGTTAAATAGGCTACGTGCTGTTTGATGTTTGTGTGTGTGATCATGATTTCTTTCATGCGGTTAGGTTCGATAGTGCGTCAAACCACGTGCGTTGGATTAAAGCCGTTTTACATCATCGTAACGTTTACTAAACACACACAAAAAAAAACAATCTCAGCTTTGTCATTAAATCCTAAACCATACTCACCTAAAATGATAAGCGGAGAAAGGTATATTTTCATCTTGCTGAGTTGTTATTATTGTTAGGTTTGCAGCAGGAGTTCCCCCCTCTCCGCCTTCTTCCGTATGAGTGAGAGGCGGGACTGGAGAGTGACAATGATCTTTATTCCGTTTCGACAGTAGTGAAACTAATTTCCTTGTGACTGGGTGTGAGTAGACTATATAAGAGCAAACTGTCTTTCTGTCGGAAGACTCTGTCTGTGTCTCTCTCACAGCTTTATCAACGTTCTTGGTGAACTCCTGCAGCCGTTTATATCATCATGTCTCCACATTTACTGAACTGTGCTCTGCTGTTGTCACACTGTAAGTACTTTTTAATTTACTTTTTTTTTAAAAAAACATGCACTTTACTGGAATGGTTGAAATGATATAGGTATTGTCAGGCATATATGATATTTGTGAAAACTAACAAAAGCTGACTGCATTGTTATGTGATTTCTGTTATTATCATGATACAAAGTGAAACTAACGATAAACTTGATCAAATGAAACAGAATCTAAGCTGAAACATCTTGTCCTGAAGGTTTACACCTAATCTCTGTGTTATTGTGTTCCTCAGGTGTGTGCCTTGCTGTGGGCATGTCTGTCAGCAAGGACATGATGGAGGTTGTCACCTATTCAGGTTCAGACGCTCCTCTGCAGTGCACTGCTAGATACAAGCCTGGAGTCCAGTACAGAGCAGTGAGGTGGTACAAGGTAAAAATGAACTTATTTCATGGTGTTTTCATGAAGGCTGCAGCTCATATTAGGTCATAATGTCATTGGTTATTATCAGAAGACTAAAATACTTCATCAGAATACATGGAAGGGAAACTGTCTGATTTACTGGAGACTTAATATTAAAGGCTGTCGTTGCCTTCAGTTTGCCTAAAATGAGATCAAATGTAATATGTGAATGTGTCACTTATATAACTGTCTTCTGATTGGTTATATAGTAACCAATCAGATGCAAGTATGGCCCAGTTGGTTGACGTTTGAAAAATGCCTCACATTGAAGTGCAGCAGCAGTACGTCAGAGCTTTAGAAATACTTTCATAACAGCATTATATATATCTTTAAACATTCATTTCTACATTTGATGTGTTAAACATAATATTTAAGCATTGGAAGTGTTATATTAAGCATTATATATCTAACAGAACAACATGTTTAGATACAGGATTCTTTTAAAAGTCATTTTCCATTACAATGGTCCCTCAGCGAGTCTATTTATATCATGAAAATTCAGTTTTGACATAAAAAACAATGTATTGGCACAGTATAAAAAGTTAATATTTGTTAATAGATGTAAGCAGCCATTCTGCTGAGAGAAAACACAGGTGTATAGTAACAAATACAAGGTGCACCTGTGTTTTGTGCCTCACAGGAACTGTTTCAAGGCTGCTCACAGAAAGTAGAACGATAAAATGAGCATATGACAGTTCTGTTTCATGTTTTATTAGTTAGTCACTGTTAAAATATTGCATCTCTTCAGTGTTTTCCAGCTCTTTTTAAGAAAAAACTACAAATATCAATAGAAATCTAGTTGTGAGATTTCACAACTGTCGGAATCGAAAAATGTAGGTAGCAGTGGTAATTATGGTAATGGTGGTGTAGTAGTAGTAGTAGTAGTAGTAGTAGTATCGGAAGTAGTACTCAGTCGTGTTGTAAGGATCATGTTATTGATGAGAAGCCGGTGGGTCTGATCTGTACAGGTCGGAGAGCCTCCATCACCTCGTCTCAGCGGACTCTTGACCAAAGATCTTCCCAACGGCACCACCAGATGGTACTTAGGCTTGGACAGGGAGGTGGAGCTGCTGGACGAGACCCGCGATATCTTCCTGCCCAACGTGACTTGCAGTGACAGCGGCGTGTACATGTGTCGCCTGGAAGCACCTGTGGGAGAACAGAACCAGGAGGGGCAGATTCTCCTCATTCTGGCAGGTACGGTAAAGTCCTTGGATGTCTCATGTGTTTGATCATTTGTTGCTCGGATTCCACAAGCAGATTTTCCAAACTTTCCCAGTTCTCTGAGGGGAAACGAATAAAAAAGACCCCCTGAGGCATCGTAGACTTTTAAATTTAAAGAAGGGAACTTCCAGACTCAAGTGAGCTATCATATTCTGAACATCGACTGTAGAAGCACTTGGATCTTTGGCTTAAGGGTTGGAGCATGTGTGCAAGAGGTTGAATCACCTGTCAGTCATGCAAGCACACCTGCTCTTTAAACATTACTAACTTCTTAACGGAGCGTCGCTTTTTGTAAAGTAACCATCAAAAAAACACTTTAAGGGAAGCCGAATTAAGTATTTAGACTCTTGTAGGAAAGCAAGACTTGACAAGATGTTTAGCAGGTATAATGTCACCATGTTCGCCATCCTGAGTACAGCGAAGAAGCTTTGACCTGAAGGTGGTGCTAGAGAGACATGTTTGAGAGTTTTCCCCACTTTCTGTGGTGGACACATCAACTATTGGTCATTAGAGAAACTTTACCTTAAGACGCCTCCACGATTTAGCAGATTCATGCTTGATTTTTAGACACAATTAGTCTACTGTTAGAATAAAGCTATAATGTTCCTGAGGAGCAGTTTGGCTTGCAGCAAGCAGTCAATTGCAGAAATACAAAAAATGCATTAAAAAAAACAGCCATCAGTACTAAAAAGTACGGTGTTGTCATTGTCACTTTTCACCAAAACCATCATAAAAAGGCAGAAAAGAAAGAAACTAGAGTCCAGGTGACACTGAGTCCACAGCTTGTAACATAACAGGCCAAATTACAATTTGTTTAATTTGTTATCAAAGCTACCATTGATTCATTTTGACAGCATCCATCCATCGAACCCACAGCAAGTAGTGTTTAGTTTGCCCAGTCAGCCCATCAATAGGTTTCGACCTTTGATCCAAATTATCTAGCAGGTGATTTCTGGCCATTACTGCCCTGCTTTGCTGAAAAATCATCCTCTTCTAACTGTAAAAAACATGTTTGATTTCAGGCACAGAGCAGTTTTAAATTCATATAATACTTAATTCAACTTTTCAGGCTCACAAATCTTTTTCCTGCTTTAATCCCTGGGAAAAGCTGAAATTCAACCACATCTATTTAACCAAAAAAGCCAACCAAAAGAGTGAGAAATCATTTATGTTTATTTTAGATGTACAACGCCTAGTTTAATGAGTTGTTTATGAGGCTCAAGAGGCAGGAAAGAGCTCCAAATACAACACTACTCATCATCTACTGTGGTTCACTGATTCGGTTTGTTTTACAGCTGCTGGGCTCTATTTCGTCTTGTGTTTCGGAAGCTTTTTACGAGTCTAAATGTGCCTCAACCTATGAAACTAAAACCTTGTTTACTAAAATTACACCACTCTGGATGTTCCCTCTGGTGAATTCAAGCAGAAAGTCCTAAATGAAACGTGAGCATCGTTGGTATCATGACCCGAGTCACTCAGGGTTTGATGCATTTCATTCAGGTTCAAACTCGAATAACCTTAAAATTTTCATTTTCAGATTGTGCTGACAACTCCACAGAAGAACTGATGACCGATACTTATTTGGTCGTTTTAGCCACTGCAGTGCTGATGTTTGCACTTGTGACTTTCCTAATAAGCTATGTAAGTAGTTGAATATGCTTACACACACACAAATAAATGCTTTATTCATTTTATTCCATCACAACATTCACACAGTTTAATGTAACACAGCTTCTTTAACAACTCAGCTAACATGGATTCATTTAATGATCAGTTGTGCTTTAATCTATAGCCACAACACAAAACCATAATTATTGCATATTTCATCTGTATTCATCTAAATCTAAAAGCATTTTCTTGTGTCTCCACCACAGGGCAGTCTTAAGAATATTCTCAAAGACAGAAGCAAGACAATACTAAAAGAAACTTTATTGGACGCACCGCTTAAGCCACTTCAAAAAAAGGACTTAAAGTTGATTTATACTTTAGGTCCAAATGTGTCTAAAAAACCTACAATGAAGCACATATGTGTTTAAAGTTAGTTCTGGAACGAAAACACAGCAAGAGGAGGAGTTCCTGCAGAAGCACAGGCAGGAAGACCATCTGATCCACATTGATTTGACATTATAGTATCTTTTACTTGTCCTTAGTTGGTGTTACTTCTATTAATCATTTATAGTGAAAGGAAAACATGGATGTCTAACTTTGGAGCAAGAAGACCGTCACCTTCAAACTTGTTTACATCATCACCTGTAGTGGTCTTACCACAGCAACAAAGAATAATATTTTTATGAGCTTTTATGCGGATATGAAGAGTGACTGTACGACCCTTAAACACAACAACCGGACCTTAAATCCTCAAAAACAAAAAGGACAAGAAGCAACTCCTGAACTCTTTAATCGTTAAAGCAAATGTGGACACAGAGAGAGATCCTCCTCCCAAGACAGTCAAGCAGTACTGATGAGCTGGACGCCGACTCAGAGTCATCATGGAGGGGCCGGCGTTGGGGTCCGGCGTCATGGACGGACTAACCTGCGAGGGGCCCCGGGGGGCAGAGACGAGACGCTGGGCCCCCAGTAGCCTGCTGTTCGTCCCCCTCCCTTCGTAATATGAACAGTTTTTATCAGAGATTTGCTTTGTGATCATTTTTTAAAGCAAATTTTATTTGGAGGAATATATGACTTTGTGACTACAAGTCATCTTTAATACAAATGTGGAAACAAAATAACAAAATACTGTGGAACATTTGTAGCTCTTATTGCAGCTTTTTTTTTAAAGCTTAAAATGTTGATTGCACTCAAATAAAAGACTTGTTTTTTTTTGTAGCCAAAGACACCTGATAGCATCTCACTTGACAACTTTCTTTAAAAAATTAATTTTCTCAACAATTGAACACAAAACTAATTGAAACACCACAGAAGCTCAGACAAAGAGTGAGGAGAGGGGAGAAAACAAAACAGGTTGTGCTGTCAAACACAATCCTGCCTGCCAAATATAATCCTTTCTTCAGTTGGGACAATGGTTAATTTGAAAATGTAGTGCAGTAGAGTCTTAGTTAATTTAGTTAATTTACGCTGCAGACTCATAAAAACCGGAAACATCATGTCAGTTACAGAGCATTATGAAATGTGTGAACATTAGTGACACCTCTGAATGTACTGAAGTGTTTCATCGCTAATTAATTCAACTTTCATTACAGTTATTGTGCTTTAGTGAGACGCCCACTTTGCCTGATTGCTCACGTCACTTTATTCTACGTTCTTGTCAAGATCCCAAAGTTTAAAATAAAAATGCTGAATGTCGAACTGCATTGTAGGGTTAAAAACGTCAGGAGGAAATTAACAAGGAAATTAAAAATCATCCGTGTCCTGACTGCTTATCGTATTTGTCAGTTACTATGATCGGAAAAGGACACGGGTGAAGGTTAGTGTATCCAGATGTGACAGATAAAGTGGCGTCAGGAAAACCCCTCTGCTTTATGATCCACAACAGAGGCCAGATGTTTTTTTTTTTTCAAACAGGTCTTTTTTTTTGTATTTCATTTTGAACACAAATGTGATTTTTAAGTTCTCATTTTCTTTTGTTTATTCTTGGCGAGAGGAAGTTCTATTTTAGACTTGCATAGTATTTTGTAAGAAAGACTATATTCAGACTGTCAATCTGTATCTGATTGTGTTGTTGTTGAACTGCGGAAAGTCAGACCTCATTTATAGAAGAAGCCACGGTAGAGATCCGATTCCAAATTTGCGGTACCGTGAGTCTGAACATCGTCTGAACAGATTGACACTGATTTTTCTATCCCTGAAAATCTCAGACCTACATCAAATGCTGGTGCAGGGAAATTCAGAATTAGGGCACATGTAGCTGTAGTAACTTTAACTTGTGCCCTTTCAAAACAGGAAGTGAAAAAAGAAAAACGAGATAAGACGCCTCTGTGCTCTTTACTTTAACCCACTGGGGAAAACCTGAGAATCAGTCTCGACTGTGTTTTTTTTATTTACAATGTAGCACTTCTCTTTTGAAAGCATTGAGGTCATGCACTGGAATATATAGTACGTCACATGTTTTTTAGGCCATGAGCTATTCATTGTATATAAATACGGACAATGCGTCTCCACTTCCTACCGCTATGTAAAAGTGAAGTCAAAATTTCTCCTTTCTGGGAGCTGCCAGCTTGTGTAACTGTCAATCATGCTGTTAATCATGACGTCACACCCCCTTTTTATATTGTCAAATGACCAATTAAAAGTAAACTTAACAGAAAAATGAGCGCTTGGACTAACAGCGTGATAAGAACAACCTAAAATATTCATATACAGTCAGTGGACAGAGGCGAGGTAGTGAGCCCAAAGGAATGAATGAAAAAGTAGTTATGAGTCTGTGGATGTAGTAGTGATGTGTGTTATATGTATGATGTCGTTGGTCTGTTGACGTTATGATCACAGATGGTTTGCCGGTCTTGTTTTAGTGTTTGAGCCAATAAAGTTGTGAGGAAATGGATCTTGTCAGTCAGTTTTGACATGAGAAGAGTAAGTTGAAGAAGTTTGATGAAAAGCTGCTGATGTATATAATATATAATATATATATATATATATATATATATATATATATATATATATATATATATATATATATATATATATATATATATATATATATATAATATTATCATTGGTCTGAGATAATTATCTTTAAGTAGGTCGAAGGTCTGAGCACTAGTTTCTATTTTTGAAAAAGTGTTCCCTTAAAGTTTGTTTTAAGAATAATACATGTAGGCTTCTGGGTTCCTGATGTTCGGTTTAGGGATGCAACTAATGTGTATTTTCATTATCCGTTAATCTTTTGGATTATTTTCTGAACTAATCGATCAGTTGTCAGTAAATGTTGAAAAATGACGATCAAGATGACGTCCTCAAATGTCTTGTTTTGTCCACAACCCAAAGATGTGAACTTTTACTGTCACAGAAACCAGAAAATATTCACATTTGAGATGCTGGATGAAGAGAGTTTTGACTTTTTTTTCTTCCTCAAGAATGACTCCAAACGAAAAATGTTATGAAAGGAAAGCCACGTAGGCGGAATGTCAGCAGAAGTGACGTTTCATAGGGGAACTCAGTCTAAAGTGTTGCTGTTGTTGTCAAAATTAAGTTCCTTAATCTGTAAATTGTGTGAAACGCCCTGGCAGTGTGTAAGAAATGATTACGTTTGCAGTCAGAACTAAATTGAACAAAAAAAAAAAAAACTAAATAAAATAAAATAAAACTTATAAAACAGAAAACAGGAAGGAAAAAAGGAGAAATAATCTCCACACAGTAATAGAAAAATAGAAAATATTACAGCTTTGATTTGGAGCAAATCATCCTTCAAAACGTCTGTCTGTGTTTTCCAGGGTAATTTGTAGTGGGTAATGTTGTCCATTTCATATATGCAGAAAAGATTTACAGTAGCAATTATGTGTTGTTGTAAGATCGTATAGTTGTAATACAGTGTTAATATCACATAATAGTATAAACATAGAGAATAAAGCTCATAGAAATCGTATGTAATTAATAATCACAGAATGCTATTCAATAATTAACAATCAACACTATCAAAGTGGGGTTTGATATATTAAAAATCTTTGCTTAACAAAGGAATCCTGAGCTCGTTTTGCACGTGTTTTAGCACAAAAAACATCACTGTTATGATGACAATACTTTATACTTAAATATCACTACTGTGGCTGCACTATGGCTTGTGATACTTGTGCATTTAATAAAACTGATTAAACAATATGGATTTGTGTGTCTTCTGATCCTTGTTTTCATGTTGTTTGTAAGTCAGCTGAGCTGCATCATCTTCATCAAATCAGACCAGGTTTGTTGCATTTATGACCTGTCAAAGTTTAAAATGTTTTAATTACATAATAACTTTTAAAGTGGTACTCCACTGATTAAGCATTTTACTTTCATAAAGTTTTGGGCCTCATGACATACACAGAAAAAAGAAAGGTCAAAACTGATGCAGCAGAGGTCAAGATATCCAGACTTTTAGTCTCTAGTCAGGCTCAAACTCCAAAACCCCCGGATCCTACACTTCCCATAATGCAACTCGATAGCATCTTTTAAGCAGGAGACGCATTAATTTCTAGAAATCTGACCTCCATATGTAAAATGTTGGAGTTGGAGTTTCCCTATAATTAAATCAGACTGACATACATTGAAATGAGCTTCAAGCACAAAAACCAAACCTTCCTGACATCATTGTGTCTCTCATGGTGCCTTCATGGGGACTCCCTTTGGTTAAAAATGAGACCAAGGTTTGCACACCTGTGCTGCTGTTGTGCTCTCTTTGCAGCACAGGTGTGCAAAAGCAGCACAAGCTCTTTTTTTTTTTTTTTTTTTTTTTTTTTTTTGCATCTTCCGTAAAGAGAAACGAAAGCTTTCGGCCTACATCTGTTTCATTTCCTCAGGCACTAACACATCCAGCTATGCTTTGCTAAATTTGTACTTTCCATCCCACATACTTAACATTTAACTGTACACCTAAAATACCCATGAGTAATTATATGAATTCAGCAGGACTTTTTAAGAATAACACTTCTTGTAAACAGAGACGTGGCAAGCAGAAATGTATAATCTAAGATTATTAGATTATTTTGTCACTAATAGGAGCTGATGTATCTACAGTGTATCATATTGTTGTGTCTTTAGTTTTTAGAATATATTTTATTTATAACTGAATTGTATTAATATACATAGCTAGTCAGCTACTCTGTAACATACTGATATTGTGTTATCATTTGTTGTATTTCGAATCAAGGTAACGCAAAAAAAAGGGTCAACTCCGGGCATCCTTGATAAACTTGTCTGTATTATGACGTCAGAATTTTTCTGCATCTTCAGCAAAACAGTGAAACAACAAACGCTGATTCACAAAAGACCTTCAACTCTGCTTTTATGAGGATCTGAGAGCAGCT
The DNA here is from genome assembly GCF_914725855.1 of Thunnus albacares. Classification (NCBI taxonomy): domain Eukaryota; kingdom Metazoa; phylum Chordata; class Actinopteri; order Scombriformes; family Scombridae; genus Thunnus; species Thunnus albacares. Next base: position 32,304,657 of record NC_058113.1, read on the forward strand.
GGAAGTGTTGATATCTTTAAACTTCAAACCTCTTCAGCCTGGCTTTTGATTAAGAATGATTTATAGACATTATTTACTTTATTTTATTAATTTATTTTATTGTATTCATGTTGCAATATATATTTTTTATTGGATCAATATTATTATTTTCCCTCTTATCAAATGTATTTACCTTTTTTAATCTAATTTTTATTTCACTTTTTTATTATTATGATAGTTTTTGAATCCATTGAATATTGTTATCAGCTTGTCAGTCATCTGTGAAGCACTGACCTGTATGAAAGGTGCTATACAAATATACAAAGTTTGATTATATATAGAGGAAGAGTAGGGCAGGTCATGACTTCGCCATCCTAGGAAAATAAAAGTCGCGTGATGTGGTCACATGAGGTGCAGTCACATGACTGTCTTGCTTGAGCATACGTCAGTGTGAACCATTGATTGTATAAATACAGGAAAATGCGTGAACATTCTGCTGATAATGGCATTCTTAATCGTTCATTTAGTAGGCAGTATGCGACTTCGACCGTGATTAATCCAGACATCTCTGCTTCCACTATCGGTGTAATTCATAGATGTATTATAAGAGCTCTTATTATACATTCATGGTTTAAATGTGTTCAATTCCATTCTGCCACTGCATCAATGGAGGCAACGCCAAAGAGTTATTTCACGATGATGGATGTATTTTATTCTTTAAGTACGTATATTTCAAATGCACTGATAGCTGGTTGTCGTGGCCGAGTGGTTAAGGCGATGGACTAGAAATCCATTGGGGTCTCCCCGCGCAGGTTCGAATCCTGCCGACAACGTAGTATTTTTTTTGGTGACTCCAAATTCTTTACAATTTAACTTCACCTTTATTCGCATTAAAGCATGTACCTTAGCGGTATTATATGTTAGCATTTCGGTCTGTGTTGTGCTCATGTAAGGCTAACGGAATTGAGAACTGACAATACTTCCTTTCACATTTTCAAAATAAAATCCTTATTAATAAGGATCAGTCCTTATGTAATATATATAAGCTCCACGCATGTACGGCTCCTCTCCCTTTGTGCAATGGAACTTAGGCCAGCTGGGCTTGTAGTTAGAGGGCCACGCACATACTCATAGAAGTGGAGTTACATCCAGGTAACTACTATTTCTATGTCATATGTGCGTAGGCCTCTAACAGGCAAATAATTCAGGGATAAAATGTACCCCCAGCTGGGCCTGAACCAACACTAGTCCAAACTCTGTTTTGAGCTACCGATTTTATTTTAAGGAAATCAACTCAGTCTTTAATGAAAATCTTAAGGTGTTTTGTTTAACCGTCCCCAGGCCAAAATAGCAAGTATTAGTCTTCCGTTAAGATGGAAAGTAGTGAGTGTGCGGTTGAGAGAGAGAGAAAGCGTGTTTGTGTGGCAAGGCTGGCAATAATGAAGTTAGCAGTATAGCTGTGAACATAGCAGTGAAGTGTGTGTACAGTTAAGGCTAGTTTAGGTTTAGGCAGAGAATAAATGCTATAACTCCTCAAGACCCAAGCCAAGTTCCTGTGTCTTGCTTGCGACCTGCTGATTAAAGACTAGTAGACTAAAGTACTAGTACCTGGAATGTGGTTCCCAACAGTATCTTTTTTTGGTACTGTACTCTCTTTGTAATAACAAGAATGTAATTTCAGTAAAAAATAAACTTCACTTTCAACATTGGTATTTATTTAGGACATTTTGTTATTAATTTAGAATATTTTGTTGTAACAGACACCACACAAATTAAAACCCCTCCCTGCCTTTCTAATAAAAACTAAAACTAATAAAAGTGTTCGCACAAATGTCAGAAGAGGTCTACATATCCTGACTTAGTCTGTGTTCAGGGTCAAGCTTAAATAACTTTGGATCCCACATTTCCCATATTGCAACTTTATTTGTGGTTTTAGATCACTCGCTCTACCACACCATCTCAATCTTTCTCTTTCTCTGTATGTTGGTCTTTTGTCATAGAAACAAACAGGAAGAAAGGGACACAAACATCACTGTTGTCAGCACTGTGACAAAGTCTTCAGGACATCAAAAAGATTAAAGATTCATCAGAGAATTCACACAGGAGAGAAACCGTACAGTTGTGACCAATGTGGGAAAACGTTCAGTCAAGACAGTTCTCTAAAACATCACCAAGGCATTCACACTGGAGAGAAACCGTACAGCTGTAAACAATGTGGGAAAACTTTCAAGTTTCAATCTGTGATCAATCACGTCACACTCCCTTTTTATATCATCAAATAACTAATGAAAAACAAACTTATCAGAAAAATGAGAAATATGAGCATAATAAGAACTATCTAAAATGACAGAAACCATCTTTGGGAAAAATTTAGTTCATGTCTCATCTGCTAACATGGAAGGGGGCGGGACTTGTGCCAGCCACCGGAGGCGATCCAGATGTTTTGGCTTCACTTTTAGGGAGCTGTTATGACGTCCATATTTACAGTATATACAGTCAATGTTTCCCACCCAGGTGGGATCCTGTAGACCTTTGAGGTGTTGTGAGGGGAATCTTGAAACAGTGAACGAATAAAGCATCATATATGGTGTACATATAGTAGAGACATAAGGTCATGAGATGCCTTGACACTGTTGATGCATCTGCACCTGCAAACAAGCCTATACTTTGTAACAAATCAAACCCATCAATTACCAGGCAATCAACATAATGGTTGCCCAACGTAGTTCTCCCTTTAGTGGAGGGCAGTATCTTATCTAATCTCATCTTCTACAAACTCTTCTTTTTAGGTAAAGTTAGAGAAACTACAGCAGCTGAAGGCCTCCGCAGAGCTCATTGTGTCAGCTGAAAGTCTGGTATATAAAGACACAATACAGAGTGGGATTGGGAAAATGTATTTCCATAATAGCTTTTTCTCTCCATTTACATCACTTTCCTTGCTGTAACCATGTCAGTAGCTGCCCTGCTGCTCACTGAGTCCACACTTGATCCTCTGAAAGTGCAGTGGGATCAGAGCCACACAGTCAACAGGGACCATAGTGGGAAATTGTCGCACTCAAATATTTTGGGGGTGAGGAAAAAGCTGCACTTATCTTTTTGAGGACAGGCAATTATCTGTTAACACTGGCGTCACACAGTACCACTCAGTCAAAATGAACAGAGAGAGTGTTTAGGGTGCAGTGACAACAGGTTTTCAGTGTGTGTGTGTGTGTGTGTGTGTGTGTGTGTGTGTGTGTGTGTGATTTTCTGCCCCCACTACTCACTGTATAACAGAATATAAATCTACAGCCGTATCTTCATGATTCAGCCTAGATTTGCTCTTTGACAGTAAAGATAAGAGAAGCAGGGATTTACTGCTCATCCTCACATGGAACCTGTATTGATTCCATTACAGTATATGAAGTGTTTTTAAAGCCTTTTTAGTTCATTTTTCCTTGAACTGAAAAAGAAAACCAACCTTTGCTCTGCTGTCCACTGGGTTAGTTAGTTAGTAGTAACTAACTAACTATAGTTAGTTAATGTTGTTATATATTTACTTGAGTAGGGTTTTAAACGCAGGACTTTTACTGGAGTATTTTTCCATTGTGGTATTTCTACTTTTACTTAAGTAAAGGATCTGAGAACTTCTTTTTCGAATCTTTTTCGGGCAGAATTTTTTCTTTGGAGCTACATTTATTTTGAAGGCCCAACATCCGCCTTGCACTGGTGTTACTTAGCAACGACGAAAGCCTCAGACTGTGGGCTGGTTAGCGAGGTAACGAGGTAAGCTAATCAAACATGGCTGATGATGATGATGACCTGGATGAACTGTTGGATGAAATCGAAAAAAAGTTTTGCCGAAACGTTTCTGTCGCATCTTCAGCTCGCGCGGACTCGAACGAGGCTGGAAAACACGGGAAAGACAATGACGGACAGAGAAAACACAGGTAAACAAAGCTAATATTAGCTCGTCGATGTTAGCTGTCGACTTATAAAGCTTATGTGAAACAGTTTGCAGGTTAAAATGTCTCTGTACGTTTTAAATGTCCGTGTTAACAGCTTCTAATGAGCAAACCGACATGTTCTGGGCCACAACTGACTTAAACGTTAGCTATAGGTATGCTACAAGCTAAGTCAGTGGGGGAAAGTAGATTGAGGTACTTTACTTGAGTATTTCCATGTGATGCTACTTTATACTTCCACTCCACTACATTTCAGAGGGAAATATTGTACTTTCTACTCCACTACATTTATTTGACAGCTTTAGTTACTTTTCAGATGAAGATTTGACACAATGGATAATATAACAAGCTTTTAAAATACAACACATTGTTAAAGATGAAACCAGTGGTTTCCAACCTTTTTGGCTTTTGACGTCTTACAAAAAGCAGTGTGTAGTCGGGGTCACATTTCACATGTCTATGAGTTGTTAACAGCTCCACCACTTCATCATCTCCAAACACTTAAAAATCATGAACATTGAGGTGTGTTGTCAAAGGTATTTGTTGATGTTTGTCACTACTCTCTGGCCTTGCAGCTACTACAGTGCAAAGGAACTAACTAATGTTTTGGTTTCCTCTGATTTAGTGCTGCTAAACCTGAAAAACCAATAAGCAGCATCACTGAAGATATTGACGCCCTCCTGGAGGAACTGCTGGAGGAAGACTACAGTGATTCCACCAAACCAAAGGTGAACATGCCCAAACTCCTCTCAAAGATGATAGTGTTAATTAAAAGAACCAGTACTGGTTGACCTCTATTAAATTTGCAAATGTTTAAACATTCAAAACCAAGGGAAACAGTCTTGGTTAATATGCTGCAGCTAAATGACGAGTAGAGTAAGTGTTACCACTAACATTTTTAAAGTATCTACACTGAATAATGCACTACCAGTACTTACATGTTATATTTAGTATAACTACTCCAAATATATTCTTGACTTTAGAGCTGCAACAATTAGTCGATTGTCAGAAAATTAATCAGCAACTATTTTGATAAATAATATTTTTAGTGATTTTTTTTTTTTAAAGGAAAAATGCAAAACATTTGATGTTTGCAGCATCTCAAATGCGAGGATTTTAAACTTTTAAACTTTCATACATGATAGTAAACTGAATATTTAAAGATTTTGGACGATTTTGATCGGACAAAAAACAAGATATTTGAAGGTGTTAAAGTTTTTTTTAAAGTTTTGTGACTTTTATGGACAAAATAAGTCCATAGTTGCAGCTCTAGTTGCCTTGTCTGAACTTCAGCAACACAACCTTTTTCTTTTTTCTCTTATTTAACCAAGTATTAAATATATAATTGAGATTAAAATATTTTTTTCAAGGGAGTCATGGCCAAGAAGGCAGCATGAGCAACATAAATACATTAAAACAACTGTCACACCCTAAAAACGAGCATAAAAAATATCCAGTTAAGATGCATATACAGGTATACAAAATTATCCAAATAAGTAAACATATAATAATGAAATAAATGTATAGAAAAATGTCATTAACATAGCCTGTGTTTAGCATGTAAATCCAAACAAGCGAGTTCAAACAACTTGGTAAATTCAGCAGAGCAAAACAACAATATTTGAAAGGAAGTTTAGCGTATTCACATTTAACTTTTTTTTTATTTTGAAATGGAAGTACTCGGCTCATAAATGCACTCATTTACTTCTCACCTCTTCATCGTTATTATGCAGCTGCCTCATCTCCAACTCTGTATCTTCATTATGAAAGAACTGGCACCTGGGTTTGTAAATATGACTAAATCCATATGAATGTTTTATTAGAGGCCATTAGACGTATGGTGAGACACACGTGTTGCTGTAATACGTCTGTTCAGGTTTAAATTAATTGACACTCAGGAGTTTTTCTTTAAGAATATACTTTTTTATCCGTAATCTGCTCTTTTACCTTTAATTTCAGACTGAACATTTTCCTAAAGGACCACAAGTGGAGAAGAAGCTGTCGTCTCAGTCTGGAGGCAGGAAGTAAGTGAATGAGTTCATTCAGAACAACAACAAAAAAAAAACATGCAGGTGGGAATAATAATTACAGGGTACAAACAGAGGAAGAAAATGCACTCAGCCATCTCAAAGGGAATTTGTGAAGACGTGTTCAGCAAAGTAAAAAGACATTTTGACTCAATCAGTGCTAGAAGACAGTCAGTCAACTATTAAAAGTAGGTTTAGAGGATTTTCTTTTGGTAATATAGAGGCACATTTGTTAAATGTTTTTATGAAAGTGAGAACTAGGTTATCATATTTCTAACAGTAAGTTTACCAGTTTCTTGTATGTTGAATAGCAGTGTTCATATTGTGCTGTCGGCTCTTTTGTTTTTCTTTGACGTGGATACTGTGTGGAGACGGTCTGGAGGATTATTTAACCAGACCACATGTCTTACTGCTTGGTTCTGCATCCAGGTGCTGTCCTGTGTTCGTTGGCGGGAGCTCCGTCACAAACGGTGTCGGAACAGCCACATCTAAGAGGTGCGAAAACAACATCCCAAACTGCAAATATCTGTCAAGTCTCGCCTTAATTTGGTTTATGATAACACTGGACAGTCGATACTGTTGACAGTAACGACACTAAACGAGCACTTTGACACACTGATACTTGGAATCTTAAAATAAGCTTCTGTGACTAATAATAACTGATCAGCAATCTGTATCAGCAGGTCATGTGACCAGTTGAGGTGTACGTCCTGTGACTTCCGGGTGCTGATGTTCGATGACTGTGAGTGGGATCCGTCCTGCGATTACCTGTTCCTCAGGTGAGTCTGTGGTTCTCACTTTAGAACACAAAAATACAGAATAATTAAACACTTTAATCGATGGGTGACTGAATTTTTCATTAGCAAAATGATAAAATAATCCATTAATAAAATAGTTGAGGATTCATTTAATAGTTGGCAATTAATTGATTAATGGACTAATTGTTGCAGCTCTGTTCTCCTGCCGTGAGAGTGAGCAGAAATGAAATGAGACTAACTATTCCTGTAAATCTCTGGTATTGGCTGTTGTGCGGATTTCTTTCTGTTTTCACTCTTGGTAATGTTTTCCAGTAACTCCCGTCTCCATGTGAAGCATCCAGCAGTAGGTCTGAAATCTGTGGGTATGACAGTGTTATGGAAAATTCTAACTTTAGGGGATACAAATTGGGTTACGCTGGTTCAAGCACGCGGACCTCGAGGTCACAGTGAAGACAGCGGTAAATCTTACAGAGAGAGACAGTGTGTCCTGTGGCGCTCAGCAGCTGTCTGCGGATGTTTGGAGAAGACAGGAGCCACTCTGATAAAGAGTGAACCAGCGTTGTCACGGTTACCAAGGTCAGAGGAGATGGCCCCCGAGACTCCCCCAGACACCACAGATAGGTTGATTGCACAGATTCCATCGGCATAATCAGACAACAGCGGCTGCAGACCAGAATGCGATGCAACGTGACTGAACTAACACGGGTAAAAAAAACATTTCCCTGTTTAGAAACTAATGAGCCAAGTGGCTAAACTTTGCACGCTGTAGATGCATTGAGTGTGACCATTTCTGGGCGTGTAGTGTTTGTGGTGATCAGAGTTGAGACGGCATCGAGCACACATAAAGTTTCAATTCTGCTCGGCCAAGTTTCAATAAATATTCTCAGCATAAGACATCAAAAGCTCCCGGACGCTTTCTTCATTGATGAGTTGGCCGTTGATCAGCGAATCTCCACAACAGACAGGCTGCCAGGTGTTAGGTTAATGTGTGCCAGAGATCCTCAGTGAAGAACTTCTGCAGGGGAATAACAGTCAGCCAACCGTCTAACTGTCCTCAACTCAAATAAATCTGACAAGAAAAATAGATCAATTTGTAGGAACAGGCCGAATCACAAGGACAATAATAAAAAAGTGCAAGTTGGTTTATAATCTATTGTGCAGGTATATAAAATTGCTGGTTGGATATGTTTATCAGTTGTGACCAGTTCATCCAAAAGCTTATAGTTTTTCCCTGTTTTGTTCCTAAAGAAGTAAAATTATCCAGTAAATTACAAGACAAAAGCAAAGATTAGAGGAAAGTCTGAAAAAAATATGCTTTTTTCTTCCTTTCAACATTAAATCTATCTTTTGATTCCTTCTGGGGGTCCCGACCCTTAGGTTGGGAACCATTCTGCTACATTAAAAATAATAATCCACAGGAGTTTTTATTGGGCAGCTGTTGACATGCCGCACATTACTCTTCACATTATTCTTTGACTTTATTTGACAACATATTGAAGGTGTGAAGCTGTCAGTTGACTGGCTGATATTATGCTGTGTGTAATTTGTAATGTGGCAAACTGGCTCCGTTTGTTGCTGAAGTGGTGTTAGTTGGGGTGTGTGACCCTCTCTGGTCTCCTGTGAGTCTGTCTGGGGGCGTAATTGTTTGTAAAAAAAAAAAGCACATCGACTGAATCCCTAAAATAAAATACTGAATAGTCCTCCGTGTGTGCAGAAAGTAATCTGTAAAAGCTCTTTAGTGCCTGAAATTACATAAAAATCTCAGTTCTTCACACTACAAGATAAAACAACATATCGAACATTTATGCATCACATCAAAATATCAACCTTTCTTGCTAGATTTGTTAGATGTTTGGTTATAGATGATGTTTCTTAGTTTGGTCAGAAGGTGGCAGTAATGAGCTGTGAAGCTGAGCTTGTTTGCTCACCCGCCTCTTCTTCACACATTAATTTCTCTGCTTAACATCCACTAAAACAGCATCTTGAGTAACAAGTGTAGACGCATATATTAACATGTGTTACCTCTTAGACTTAGCGTGGTGGTTTTTAGAAGTGAAAATTACTCATTTTACCCCAGAATTGTTTATGTTTCGTGACCTTTTGAGTCATTTCAAACTTAAAGACTCTTCAAATGAGACAAGTGTTTTAGTCATATCATCACATTCAGGTGTGTTTATCTCCCGCAATCCTGACAACCAGACAAAACATATGAGTGTTTTTGTCTGTCTGAACAATTATGCATCTGCTGATTATCAGTGTGACTGGAATAGAAACAAGTAGAGGCGTTGTTATTTTAAAGCCAGACTCACTCAATGCAAAACAAATGTCAGTGTAGTAATGAAGGTATTCAATCACTTTTAAGTGGCTACAATCAATATTTTTTAATAATAACGATGTATGAGCTGTCAGTGTGTAATGTGTGTGGCTCGTAGTGATGAACCTACAGAGAATTATCAGAGACTCTGCAGCTCCTCTCGGCTTTACGGAGCTTTATAGTGAGTGTCAGCTCGTTGTTTATCTGTCTGGCTGCAACTTTACTGTTCTGGTTCACTCTCAGCGTCTCTCATAGCGTCGTTTTGGTTGCAGCAGGCAGCTGTTTTCAGAGAAAAAGCTGTAAAAAGCTACTGTACACTACCTGCTCAACAGACACAGTTAGCTGTAGACTAGCTGGTGAACATAGTGGAGCATTTAGCAGCTAAAGAGCCAGATATTTCCCTCAGGAGTTGGTAGAGAGCAAAAACAGAGCTAAAAGAGAGTGAATATTAGACTCACATTCACCAGGTGGACAGAAACACGACTCCACATGAATGATAATGTTGCTCATGTGGAAATAAACAACTGTTTGCTAACAAGTTCAACATATCAACTTAAAATGTGATGATATGTCAGAGTTGTGTTCACTAGTTGTTTCCAAAGTGGCCAAAAAATCAGTTGATACAGGTTAATAGATTCCACTTAAACTGGTTAAACCACTATGTAAGAGCCTAAACTGACAGATCGCAGGTAAACACATTGATTCACTTCCTGATGAGCATCATACGTGTGTCAACATAAATATAGACATAGTATGAGGTTTCTATTCATTCTCCCATCTGTGATGTAGTTTCTGTGTCTATTGCTGCTTCTTCATGTTCTGTTTATTCCAAACTAGAAACATGAAATGGATCACTTCCTGTGCGGAACAGAGGAGCTTCAACGGCGACGGAGAGCTTTAAAAACACGAATGGAAATGCTTCAGAAGTGAAGTGGATTGTGGATAATAAACACATCATTTTAGTGTTAGAGCAATCAGCGGTGAAGAGTGAAGAAAAACAGATATTAATTTTTAAAAAGGTTTTTAATAAATTGAATTTGTCAGTTAAATTGAACCACTTACTTCGTAATGCCGAATAAAAACAATGAAATCCAAAAAACTTTCTCTTCGCTCTTGAAGAATATTTCATTAGTTGGTTTTTAAATTCAGTTTTATTTGTGTGACCCCCCCCCCCCCCCGCTGTCCTGACATCTGGCTGACAGCGGAGGGTCGTCAGACAGTTTGACCTGCCAGACTGTAAAAGTCGGCCCATGTGCACCTTGTTGTACTCACACTATTGCTTATTGGTGTTACATATAGTTTCAATAATTTATTAGATTTGTTTTATGGATAACTCGCATCCCTGTATTCATAAACTTTAAACAAATTGTTTTTTAAACTAAACAAATTTAGGATTAATGCTGCTCCTCTCCAATATCCACTAAAACAAACAATACAAACATTATCAAACCGTGCATGGTGCTCGCAGATATCTGAACTGCAACGCTAAATACTAAAGACACTTTAATCAACACTGTTTACAAGCACCTAAATTCAATTTAGCATTCACAAATTGATCCCGAACCAAATTTGACTGTCCAATTAAACCAAACGAGCCTTCATTTCTCACACTAAGCCTAGATTTAACCTCACCAGGCAGGATTTAGATCCTGGACGAGCCCCCATTTTTCAGAAACTGGCTCAGGAATATGACAAGGAGACAAGAGTTTACTATAAATCTACTTTATTAAAAATGGTACAGCTGGGTATCATTTGAAAGTTTTTGATACTTTGCTGACTATAAACATGATATTCAAAAAAACAAACAAACAACCTTTTAATAATAAGAATCTGACTTGGTCTTCTGTTCAGTTTCTGGTATAATCTGGCGAGCACAACTTGTTCAGTTCATTTTGTTACTCCCCCTCCTACCTCCGTCTGTTACAAACATCATTTAATTCCCAGCACAATATTACACAGCTTCTGTGATTATGGGATTATGTCACCACACACAGGTGTACACACAACGACTTTCGTTTCATGTTAAAATCCCCTTTTTGTGTGTACGTGCAGCAGCAGGAGGGACACAGACTAATTCCTGGTGACACTGTGTCATTTGTTACAGTAACAGCAGCTGACAGGCCGCAGCAGAAAAACAAAGAAACACTGGGATGATGACGTTGTGTGTGTGTGTGTGTGTGTGCGGCAAGTCGGTCTGGATGTTATCTTACATCATCCTCTGAGGGGTCGTTGTCTTCCTGCTGATCAACACGTCTGCTGATACGATACCGTGTGAAAGTGACAGAAATCGCAGAAGTTTAGTCAAGTTTTATCTTTATTTTCAGTAAGAAAACATAGAAGTAAAGTACTTAAAATAGAGCTGACTGGGATGAGTTATTATAATCAATTAATTCTACATTTAGGAAGACATTTTTAGTGATTTATCAAACCTGCAATTAAATACCATCAACAAAAAAGTAAAGAAATGATAAATAAATGTAATTACCGTAGACTGTATAAGAATATGGACGTAGTTAACGTGACGTCACTCGTTGGTTTCTGAAGAGCGGTTTTGACACTCAAAGTGAGCCGCTCCGGCTCCGGGAGCCGTGTAAATCTGATAAATTACCTCAAGTGATGTTGCGTTAGAAAGAAGTGATATTAGCAGTTAGTGTAGCTCCTCATCTCTGCTGGAGGCTACATTAGCTACTACTAGCATAATACCGCGCTCACGTCATGTCCCATCTACGTTAAAGGGCGGGTTCACAATTTTTCAAGCGTGTCTTAAACCAACAGTCAGGAGCCCAAATGAACATTGAAACCTGTTTTTCTTGCTGTAATCATTCCTCCTGTTCATACTGACCATTAGAAGATCCCTTCATAATGCACTTACAATGGAAGTGATGGAGGACAAAATCCACAGTCCTTCTGTGCAAAAAATGTATTTAAAAGTTTATCTGAAGCTAATATGAAGCTTCAGCGTCCAAATGAGTCAAATCAAGTAGATATCTTTCAACGTTACAGTCGTCTTAGTGCCAAAGTTCCTCTTTTTGTTACTATACTTCCACCGCAGCTCAACAGGGAAACACTGTCCGAGGAAACACAAAGAGGGAATTTGATGCTAAAAAAGATTGTAAATGTGTCAGATATCCACTTGATATGACTAACTCAGACTGCTGAAGCTGAATATAAGCTTCACAGAGACTTTTAAATGACTGTGTGGACACACTGTGGATTTTGGCCTCCATCACTTCCATTGAAAGCACATTTGAAGGATCTTTTAATATCCAGTATGAACAGGAGGAATGATTACAGCGAGGAAAACCTCTTTCACTGCTCATATGGACACCTGACTGCTGGTTTAAAGCACCAAAGTGGTTTGACTTTATCCTCTGGAGACTTTGAATATCTGTAGCAAATTTCACATCAATCCATCCAATCGTTAGTTACATCACTAGCATGGTGAAAAACCTATAAATATCCACATTTTTGCACACCAACATAACTCAACATTTCACACATGTGGAACCCAGGACCTCAGTCCGTTGACATTTCAACACTAAGCATCACTCTGTTTCCTGGAGTGTGTACTTTTAGACTGATCGTGTTAAGTTCAGAGCACTCAGGAGAGCTCAGGGTGATGAGTTTGTCCTTTAAGTCGTCACATCATCGACTGACATCCAAAAAGCTTCAGTCCCTTCAGCAGCAGAGCTTTCACCTGTCAGCTGCAAGATTTTCACTGCAACTATACTGACATCTGTTATTTTACTGCTTCATGTCCAGTTCTTCTCTGATGAATACAGATTTTAAATAATCTTGGTGTCGTTCCACTTTAACACATTTAACTGGAGGTTAAACTGTCTGTCTGAATAATAGATTTAGCAGTTTATCCATAGTTTGTTCATTTAAGAATATCATGGTTCATATTATCCTTTAAGCAATTGATCAGGTTTCTTTTCACACTGGATTTTACCATCTCAATGGGAAGTGAACATTCATTACCGAGGATACCCACACGCTTGTTTTATTCTTTTATATCTTTAATTAAGAGCCTTACCCGAGACTGAAAGCATTGAGCTGATAGAAGTACAGGTGTTGTAGCCTGTAATTTATTATCAAAAGTGCGCATGCATGGAGCGTAAAAGCAATTATAAATGGTGTAGATGAATTTATAATTGCTCTTACAGTTGTTGACAACGTAGGTGTGAAATGCAGCTCTTCACTGCTCAAGAAAGACGCTTTTTTTAAAAAAAACCTTTTTCACTGTGAAAGTGTGAAGTGACTCAGCTTTTATTTCCTGCAGAAAGCAGCGACCTCAAACAGTATTTAAACCAGGAGGAACGCTCTGTGTTTAACACTGAATGCATGTTGAGTGCACTTAACGTTTCACTCGTGTGTGTGCTTGTTAATTTGCTTTTCACTACCATGTGTTTTAAATGCTAAAGATCATAGTAATTCATATGGATGAAGCTAAGACTGGACGATAATTTTTTTTTTTTTCGATATGGTGGCTCCAAAGTATGAAGTTCCACTGGTGATGGTTTTAGTCTGTTGACAATCCCTGATATATTAATCCTGTTTTAGACCTGAGCAGTTAATTAAAGCTGCATTGACACATTTTTAGCCACTAGAGGGCAGAAAAATGACAATACAGGTTTAAAAAAGTTGTGGCAAACATGTTAGTAAGCTGTTACTGATTTACACATCCAGCAGACATGAAACAACATGTTTGTGTCCTTCTGAGTCCAATATTCGCTCTCCTTTTAGCTCTGGTTTGGTCTACACCAACTCCTGTGGGAAAATATCTGGCTCTTATAGCTGCTACATGTTCCGCTTTCTTCCCCAGCGAGCACACGTATCTGTTTTTATTGAACTATACCTTCCAGACTACGTAGCTAAGTGTTTTAGCATCTTTCATTCACTTACATGAAACGGTTAGCATTAGCATTGCTATGCTACACTTTTGAGCTACTTATCCACTCGGTGATGAATACAGATTTGGATGGTGTACCTGAGTCTGCTAGTTAGCTTAACACAGTAACTTTCTAACCATGTCAGGCTAATGTGAATTCTCATTCTAGCTAAAAGAAAAGTGCACTGCATTGTTTTCTGATGGGGGAGATGAGAGTAAGTGTTGTGCAGTCAGCTTGGCCAGATAGCCACGTCAATCATCTTTCTCTTAAATATGATTGGGCAGGTATTTATTATGTAATAAATTCCCTAGTTTAGCCCAACTGCAACCCAGTAACAAGGGAAGGGAGAGAAACTTTCTAAAGAACTACATAGACTATGTCAAAGGCTGTTCTCATACTTTTTAGGTGTTTACTAAATGCACATTAGATCCCAGATTACATGATTAATAGCCAATCATGGATTTGCCTTTCCAGGGGCTTTAAGTGTTTCTGTCTGCTGTTTGATGCTGGGGAAGCAGTGCACAGCAGGTTTATTACAGCTTGTTTGATGAAAACAGCTGCCTGCTGCTGCTGCTGGAAATGAGGCTGATGAGCGTGCTGAGAGTGAACCGTACAGTTCCAGTTCATCTACCATGAGTCAGCAGATAAATACAAATATTGATAAATGCACATTTAAAATATTACTACACTGATTTATCATTGCACTTATTAGAATTACTTATGATAAGTGCAATGATGAGTCTGATAATTATCAGACTCATGATGGACAGAGCAGCAGAAGCAGAGATGTCATCTTTTTTTATTCCCTGCATTCTTCTTCTATGACAAAACCTGGCGCCTACATTACCCACAGTGCAACTCCACCTCTGAGTCTCATATGACCAACCTGAGTCGTCAGATAACATGAACACTCCCAAGTTCTTAAAGGATGGGTTCAGAATATTTCCAGTGTGTGTTAAACCAGCAGTCAGGTGTCCATAGTAACAGTGAAAGAGGTTTTCCTCGCTGTAATCATTCCTCCTGTTCATACTGGATATTAAAAGATCCTTCAATTGTGCTTTCAGTGGAAGTGATGGAGGCCAAAATCCACAGTGTGTCCACACAGTCATTTAAAAGTCTCTGTGAAGCTTCTATTCAGCTTCAGCAGTCTGAGTTAGTCATATCAAGTGGATATCTGACACATTTACAGTCTTTTTTAGCATCAAATTCCCTCTTTGTGTTTCCTCGGACAGTGTTTCCCTGTTGAGCTGCGGTGGAAGTATAGTAACAAAAAGAGGAACTTTGGCACTAAAAAGACTGTAACGTTGAAAGATATCTACTTGATTTGACTCATTTGGACGCTGAAGCTTCATATTAGCTTCAGATAAACTTTTAAATACATTAACTGTGGATTTTGTCCTCCATCACTTCCATTGTAAGGTCATTATGAAGGGATCTTCTAATGGTCAGTATGAACAGGAGGAATGATTACAGCAAGAAAAACAGGTTTCAATGTTCATTTGGGCTCCTGACTGTTGGTTTAAGACACACTTGAAAAATTGTGAACCCGCCCTTTAACGTAGATGGGACATGACGTTAAATTTTGGCATCGCAAATTAAATTCAGCATTGAAAACAAAACCTGAACTGAAAAATAAAACACAGGCATATTTTGTTTCGATATTTTTTGAATTATGATGTTTTTCAATGTCAATATTCAGATTTTTTTCTTCATGTCTCTTTTTTCAGTGACAATTTTTTTTTTAATGTTGTCATTTTTTTTCCCCAGTGTCACTGGTTTTTAACTTTCTGTCAGTGTTGTGGTGTAGAGAGAGAGAGAGAGAGATCACAAAGCCAGTAAGCCTTCCTGTCTGATGAAGATACCCGAGGGCGATGATGGAGATTTTGAGCCAGACTGTTGTAATTTTCATTCTAGGACTGTCAGTGTCACTTTATTAAGTTTTAATATTTTTTTCAGGCGATATATGGTTAGTTTTTCCAAATAACGCTTTACTATGAAATGGTTCTATACAAATCAAATTTTAATCAGATTGAATTCAGCTCACAGCACCGCTGCAGTACGTCCTCACAGCACCGCTAGCCTGGCTGTAGATTATTAATGTTGTTGTAATGTGATCAAAGACCCTAAAAGGTTTTTACAGAGTGATTACACACATACTCTATATGACTTTTATGAGTTTTCTCACACTTATTGTTAGTGATCCATCCAGTGAACGTCTGTTTCAAACATTTTTCCCACCGTAGAGAGACCAGGAAACTGGAAACAAACAAACAAACAAAAAGCATCAATCTGTTAGAAAAGGTTGAGTTTCTGGAGGACAGACGTTACCTTTATCCCTGCTATCTCCGCTCATTAAACCGGCTGTGCGGAGCAGCCGAGGAGCCTCATTTAATTTTTTTAGAGCAGCAACATTCAACTGTAAGAGGTCAAAGTTCAAGATCTGTGATGCAAAGTGTGAAAATTGACCTTTAAACTTGAGACAAATGAGCTGCGAGAAGGAATATATTTAACTAGGAGAAGTTTGTGAATGGAATTACAAAAAGGACAATTTTAAATGTGTTTTTTAAAATCAATAATACATCATTTAAGGCTGCATTAATATATTTTTTTGTCCGCCTGGGAACCAAATGATGAGCTGATAAACTTGTTATAATGAACATGTTAGAGAACAACCAACTCCTGAGGAAAATATCTCTTTAGCTTCTCGATGTTCCACTTTCTTCACCAGTTACTCTTTAACTTTCTCAGTCTGCTGTTTGCTGACAGTCGGGTTTATCAGAAACCAGCTGAGACTGAACCAGACAGGAAAATGTGCCAGAAAGCCAAAACAAGGAGCTAAAAGAGGCTAAAAGGCTCCGTAGAGCTGCAGAGTTGGTGAGATGATTAATACAGCTTTAAGTGGACCAGCTGATACTAAGTACAGATTTTGGATACTTCCAAATATACTTATAACCAGGAGGCTTTTATAATAAAAAACTTCTTTTATATCATCTTTTTTCACAGACTGAAGAGAATCTCCACACCACAGATATTTCTCCTCACAGCAGACACTAATTATCACGTAGGCTCACATTGTTAAATATATCTCTTATTCAATCTGAAATAGAGAAATTAATTTGCAGCTGCTGAGTCGGAGCATTAAGGAGCTGTATCAGCGCTGTAGCTGAGAACACTTAAATCATCTCCAGGGTAGTTATTCAAGATCTCGTCTAGACGTGTTTTAGGACACATAAAAATACTCTGTGCTGAATAATAATAATAATCACTATCTGATGTGGTTTTTCTACAAAAAAAAAAGTTCAGTTAAAATTACATCTCTTCCTTCTCTCTCTTTTTAAAAATCCAGAAGTTTGTGCACTGGAGGCTTCAAGGTTCCACGTCACACTTGTGTAAGCCGAATACTGGACCACGATTGGCTCCAAACTAGCTGTGATGTCACAAATCCAGCTCGTAGGTTCACGTGTTAAACTGAGATTTAAGGTGAACTCAAGAGAAACTTTCCTCCCTCAGCAGATGAAGAAGAACAACATCCAGCTGAAGGAACAAGAAGAAGAAGAAGAAGAAGGTGTCTTTACAGCTTTACTCCATCCTGTCTGTCTCTGTTTTTCTGTCTGTGCAGGAACAACATGCCGGACCGTCAGAAGCTCCGAGCCAAGCTGAAGAAGAGGAGAGGTTTACGAGCGTACGCCTGCCAGTGCAGCTGGTTCTCCACGTTGGAGCCGACAGACCTCCGGGACCAACCTCAGCTCAGATGGGTCTGCGGCAAACACCAGGACTGACGTTCGCTCCTCACCGCTGCTACACAGCCGTCACAAAACTTCTGATCAGTCTGGATAAGCAAAGCACAAATGTGACAGACAGAGAAACTCGTAGCTGGTTTCACGTCAAGTCAAGGAGACTGTTGGACATAAATACCTGCAGTGAAACGGACTTCAAGGAGGGTTTTTACCTCGAGGTTTCTGCAGACAGCTGTCCTTTCATCATGGTCATATACACTGATTACACTAAACAGCATCACTTATAACCTCTTCATTATCTCTAATATGCAGTTAGGTTTGATTTTCAGTGTCAGACCCTGAAATTATCAACTGAATGTTTTTTTAAATGTCAGACACCTCTGAATGCCAGAAACACAGCTGACCATCCTGGTTAAAATCACAGATATGCTATAAAATCAGATTTCTATGAAAGGACAGTTTATTGTTGTTTAAGCTTTAACTGAGACGCTGCGTCGTCTCATTTGTTTGTCTTCTTGCTGCAGGAAAACAACTTCTGGTTGCACGAGGACATAAAAATCAATTTAAACTGATCAGCTCCTTTTTAAAAAAATAATCAGTGTTTATCTGAGAAAATCTGTTAAATTATTAACTTTAATAATGAAACACTAATTCAAAACTGTGTAGAGAAGATCTGAAATGTATTAGGGAATGTTTTGAACATATATATATATATATTTTGTTGAACGTTTTATGACTCTGTAGTGTAGTTTTATGTAACTCAGACACCAGACTGTATTCTAGTGTTTTGGTTTTTTTCTGCTTCTCTCACAGCAGAAGAAGAAGAAGAAGCTGCTCAGCTGTCAGTCAGCTGTTTGTTCCCCACGGAGACGCAGAAGTCTTCAACTTCACATCACCGACTGTTCTGTTCTGTAATTCACAAGAACAGGTGCTGCTTTCTGTCCACAGCGTGTCCTTTATGTAACAACCAGACATCAATTTTAGATGTGGAGCTTTACGGGAAAATGTCTGCAAAGATGTCAGAGTTAAGAATAACGAGCTGCTATGATTAGACAATTAGTTGTCCGACAGAAAATGAATCAGCAACTATTTTGATAATCAAATTATCATTTAGGTACTTTTTTTTTAAGCAAAAAATGCCCCAAAATTTGATGGTTTCAGGTCCTCAAATTTATGTTTTTGCTGCGTTTCCTCGTCTTACATCACAGAAAAATGTAATAACTTTGGGTTTTGGTTTGTTTGGACAAAATAAGTGATTTGATGACGTCACTGTGGACTCTAGGAGACATTTTTCACTGTTTTGGTGCTATGTAAAGCAAAATTAATTGATTAATCAGAAGAATAAGCAGAAGATTAATTAATATAAAAATAATAAATTAGCTGCAGCCCTACATGTACATTTTGTGTCTAATATAATTATGTTTTGTTTTGTTTTTTAACATTTGGGCAGATTTACACATCAAAGCCTCAAATTGTGTTTGTGAAGTAATATGAATTAAAGGAGACATATCATGCTTTTCTGTCATTTATACACTGTTATAATATCTGATGTTTAACATGGTCAAAGTTCCAAAACTTGAGGTGAACATTTGTAAAAATGCCGCCTGCAAGTCAAAGGTCAGGGCTTCGTTACCTCTGATGTCAGATCATTCACGCGTGCCCACAAACGACCGTCCGTTAAACTTTATCGCTAATATTGTTTCACTTTGAGTTTTTTTTCTGGGTCTCGGACCCGTTTGGACTCGTCTGTGACTTGACTCCAGTGATCTTGATCACGGTCATTTCTCACAAAGTCTGTTATTAAAAGTGTTTCTACTGTTTTATTTGTCACATGATGTATTGAACCAAGTGATTCAGCCTGTTGGTGCATTTAGAGATATTTTATATTTACAGTGTGTATTTTCTCTCATGCAGTAAACTGACCTGCTGTTAAACAGAACAGACTCACTGATGATTAGTTGTTTGTGTTTGTATTTTTGTGGATTTTCAGTGACATCGGCTGAACTGTCGTGGTTTCATTCAGCTCTCTGAAGTCAAGTCACAGTTTAGTGAGATTAAAACTGGCCGTTTAACTCCAAACACAAACACACCAGCAGCTGTGTAATTACCCAGTAAATGATGAGCGGGAGAGAGAGAGAGAGAGGGAGATGTGTTTTCAGCCTCTCTGCTGAGGGTCGATAACACTGCGGCCGATTAAATCACTTTTTTTTTCATTTTTTAACCAGTAATTTACGACGCTGAACACAAGTGAAGGTTTGAGGTAAACCACCGAACCTCACACTCAGTGGAATAATATCAAAACTTCCTTTCCTTCCTGCACAGTGTGTGGTCCTTTTTCTTTGTTCACAGTCGGTTTTAATCCTAATCGTCACCAGATTTTATCCCTAAAACCTCTGTGTTGAAAGATAAGTGTCAGGGCTGGTATTATATTTTTTTATTATTGTCAACAAATCCCATGAAAAGACCAAAACCTACATTATCTCCAAGACCACTGAGAGAAGATTACTGAACATGTAAATCTTTAAAAACAGGTCATGAATATTGTTGGAACCCCCCCCCCCCCCCCCCCCCCCCCCCCCCTTTCTGCTCGCAGCGGTTTACCTGGCCGCTTCCTGCAGGAGCCGGCAGTCAGGGGGGTCCTTAGGGTAATGCAGGGACACCTGGATCTCTCTCTCTCTCTCCTTGGATCCACATCTCTCCCGGTTTTGGTATTTTTCTTTTGCATTCAACAGAAGCTACACATCTCACTCATCCACACACTACATACACGACTGATGCAGTTACTCTCCACACTTCACGCCTGTTGTATATCTTTATGTTTTAGTTTCAAATAATCGGCACCTGAACCTGACTCGTTTCCCCTCTTTGTCACATTCATTGAGCCGGTTTGTGACAATACGCTGCATATAGTTTCATTAATTTAAACGGCTCAATAATTTCTTAAAACAGCTGGTTTCCGTAGTTTTTAACCAACAAACAGGAGGAAATTGTGCATTTGTTGGGGACTATTTTCAGTGGCGGATTAATCTAAACAAGCAATAACAAAAAGGGTTAAAGACGACAGAAATTTGACAGATTTACGTCGTTTTTGTGTGTTTTTCTGGTGGCTGGTGTTTTCAGCCTTATCCAGATTTACTGGAAACCATTTTTAACCCTCCTGTTGTCCTCGGGTCAAATTTGACCCGTTTTCAAATGTTTTTATATCAGAAATATGGATTTCTTTCATCTTATTGCCTGAAAATCACATGGATGGTTCCACACCACGCACTTTGCAAGTAAAAGTAATGATCACTACTTTCATTCAATTTTGGGTGTTTTATTAAAATGTATAGCATTTGTGGACTTTTGACAAAAGTTGCACGACGGAAAGACAACAGGAGGGTTCAAAAACTCCATTTTGGGTTGTAAATCTTAGTGTGAATCAACGGCCAAAACAAAGAGACAAAGATGAAATGTAGTTTGTTTAGTCTGGACAGCACAAAGTTTTATTTATTCAAATTAAACCGCTGTGTTTATTGGCACCAGACAGTCGACTGTACCAACTGTCCAGATGTGTGTGTGTGTGTGTGTGTGTGTGTGTGTGTGTGTGTGTGTGTGTGTGTGTATGACAGCTCAGACCAGGAATTCATGTTGTTTTTGTTATGTTCCTTTTATATTTATGAGTCATAAAGCATCAAGATAAGCAAGTTTGTTTAGCACAATTTGCTTTTATTGCATTCTTGTCTTTATTTGCATCTGTGCCAAATCCACAACTCTTCAGTCTTTATGGTGTAAAGCAAACATAGTGTAACAATTAAACACAGAAATCAATATTATTATAATCACTTGAGTTGAGTTGTAACAGCTGTAGACAGTCAATGTGAATCATATTTATATTCCTGTTAGCGAATACTGACAAAAAACCCCACTTCATCCTCTCACCACAGGCGGCGTGAGGACGTCTACATGCTGTTTGTTGTCTTTGCTTTTAGTCAGGAAATATTAGTAGGCCTACCTGCTGGGATCCTATTGATGCTCCGCTTTGGCTCTATCTGACAGATAGTTCGACAATTATCATATGTGAGGATAAAACACTGGCTTTCCTGCTGCGAGGGTGAAACAGCAACAGCGTGAAGGAGACCGTCAGATCTCTGTTATGTGATAAACTCAGGTGTGACATCTGGTATGAAACACGCCGCTGTTTGTTCTGTCGCTTTGACTCCACCAGAGATGAGTGCTGGTTTGTTTCTGATAACTTGTTCAGTGTGTGTGTGTGTGTGTGTTTTTGAAATCAGAGTGCTGGAGTATTTTAACAGGTGGTGTTCAGTTTCAGGAGATTTTTTTACTTCATAAACCATTTATTATCTGTTTATATGCTGCTTATACATGCTAAATACTGAGACTTAAAGTAAAGATAACATAGAACATTGCCTGTAGTTGCAGCTTAAATTGTGCTAACAGGGCAGGTATCATAATCAAGTAACGTTAAACTTAGTGAAATATTGCGACAGTGTGAGTCCTGGTGCAGCAGGTGAGTCAACTGTCAATCAGTTTAATTTAATAATTAATGGATTTCTTGGTTCTCTATAAGTAGTTTTGTTTATGATTCTTATGGCTCTTTTTTGAAGGATGAAGACTGGATTAGTGTTTGTTTTATATGTAATTCTCCACGCTTCCACACAGTAAGTTATATATGGGAGTATAAAGGAACAGTATAAGGTTTATAACAAAGCTTTATTTATTGTATTATTGGTTTATAAAGCACTGGATGGTTTAGGACCAAAATACATCTCTGATCTGCTGCTACGTTATGAACTATCCAGACCTCTCAGGTGGTCTGGATCAGGTCTGCTTTCTGTCCCCAGAGTCAAAACTAAACCTGGAGAAGCAGAGTTCAGTTTTTATGCTCCGCATATCTGGAACAAACTCCCAGAAAACTGCAGGTCTGCTGCAACTCTCAGTTCTTTTAAATCACAGCTGAAGACTTTTCTGTTTCCTTTTATTAAACCAAATTTGAGGGTTAATATATTTACACTGTAACTTTTATTCTCTTGTTTTATCTGTCTTATTCCCTTTTTGCTTCTTTTTATTTCCAAATGTAACACTTTTTAATTGTTTTTATGTCTTTTTACTTGTGTCGCTTTTATATTTTGTTTTAATGCCTTTTATGCTCTATGTAAAGCACTTTGAATTGCCTTGTTGTTGAAATGTGCTGTACAAATAAACTTGCCTTGCCTTAAAAGATCTTTGGCTTTATGTAATATTGCATCTAGCAGAACGGACACGTGTTTTCGTTAGCTTAAAATGAGCCTTTTATATCTACAGAGGGAGCGGGTCCTCTTCCACGGAGGTCGCCATCTTGCACCGCCATGTTTCTACAGTAGCCCAGAACAGACAAACCAAACACTGGATCTAGAGATGAGTTTTGGGGTTTTTTTGAGAGTTTCGCAGCCACCGTAGGTTCTCCTAAACACCTGGAAGGGGAGGTGTGTTCAGTCAGTTGCAATCTGCAACCTCACCACTAGATGGCACTAAATCCTACACACTGGTCCTTTAAATATGTTGATTTTTTTTTATTTTTAAATTTGTCAATGAATGAATGAATCAGTCAATGATTTAATCAATTAGAGCAAACAGTTGTAGCTCTCCATGCATGTACTCTACATGTCCGTACTGACTCATGGCTGGAGTCTCTGTTACTGTCCCTGAAAACGAGGAGTGATGGACTGAGAGAGGAAGACACACTGACAGAAGTGTGACTCATCCGTTCTTCTGTCAGCAGGAAGAGCAGAACAACAGAGCTGCTGAAGGTGATGAGGAGGAGGAGGAGGAGGAAGAAGAGGAGGGAAAACAACAGCCGGAGAGACGGGGAAGGATGAAGCGTCAGCTGTTGTCACCACCTGCCAGACTCAACCTGTCTGTCCTGGAGAAAACTGCAGAACATAAAGCAACATAGCGGATGCTGTTCTGCATGTTTTACCTTTCTCACTGTGACTCATACAGAGTTTTACAAATGATACCAGCAGGTTTTTAGATTGATCGTCCACCAGGTTCAGTTAATTACAGCACAACCCTCAACACCCAGATGAAAAAGAACTTTATAAATGATATATATGCTGCAAAATGTGCAAAATGTCTTACATGATTATGGACCTTAAAAATAAGTCGTATACTTTGATGAACATACGATATCTGTCTTTGAAAGGAATAATAATCATGAGAGCAGCAGGTGAGCCAACCGTCAATCACAGCTGTCAATCACAGCTGTCAATCAACGCCTACACAGCAAACTTCAAAGCTACTATAAGTCTTCAAATCTTATTAACAGAGCAATAATTTCCAAAACGACACTTATTAGAGGGTCTGAATTTAGAGATTGAGACCAGAATGACTCGTTGAAATAAATGATTGATTCAGTATTTCCAGAAAGAAGTTGAGGCTTTTTGAACAGGAGTCAGTTGGAGCAGCTAGCGGCCGTCTGTGATACTTCAGAGTGCTTCAGCCTCAAGATGTGAAGCTGCTGCTTGCATAATACACTGAACTGTAGGGGGGGGGGTCAAGTTGCATTGTGGGTAATGTAGGCGACAGGTTTTGACAGGGAAGAAGAATCCATGGAATAAAAAAATGACAGAATGTGGAAAGTTGGAGCCTCCAGTGCACAAACATTGAGAAGAGACCAGCAGGAAAACTTAAGAAATGTTAAGAAATCAACAAATATTTACAGATTCTGAGTTTTTACATAAGAGAGAGAAGGAGGTTGTTTTGGGAATTTGAAACAAGATAATTGAACTTTTACGTCCTAAAACATGTCTGGAGGAGATCTTGAATAATTACGGTTTAAGTGTTCTCAGCTACAGCGCTGATACAGCTCCTTAATGCTCCGACTTAGCAGCTGCAAATTAATTTCTCTATTTCAGATTGAATAAGAGATATATTTAACAATGTGAGCCTACGTTATAATTAGTGTCTACTGTGAGGAGAAATATCTGTGGTTTGGAGATTCTCTTCAGTCTATGAAAAAGATGATAAAAAAAAAATGTTGTTATAAAAGCCTCCTGGTAATAAGTATATTACATCATTATTCCAAGCAGAGGATTTTGATCTTTAAAGGACGGGGTCACAGTTTTCAAGTGTGTCTTAAAATAACAGTCAGGAGCCCAAATGAACATTAAAGCTGTTTTTCTTGCTGTAATCATTCCTCCTGTTCATACTGACCATTAGAAGATCCCTTCATAATGACCTTACAATGGAAGTGATGGAGGATAAAATCCACAGTCCTCCTTCTGTGCAAAAAAATGTATTTAAAAGTTTCTCTGAAGCTAATATGAAGCTTCAGCTGACGTGGAAAATTGTGAACCCGTCCTTTAATTACCTAAACAATCCTTCCCTTTGTTTCTTTGAGTGTATAATGAGAAGAAGTGCGTACCAGTGTGTGTTTTAACACAAGTGCATCACAATTAAGCAAGTTGCACAGCTCACCATCCTTTATTTACACTCGGGAATAAACACTTTCAGAAAACACATGTTCTTGCCTTCATTAGGACGGTGGAGGTCAGATAACTGAGAACATTTGGGGAATAAAACGTGTGGTTTCATGATGCAGAAAAACAATGGAGGGAAGTCGTATCTGGAAAACTTTTGAATTATTTTCACAGCAGCTCAAGTTGTGTAATCACTTATTTAACCCACATTTGTTGTTGCAAAAACATGGACTGTCACCTGTCATTCTTAGTAAGATTGATTAAAGGAAAGGTTCACAATTTTTCAAGAAAAAGATTTTCCTCGCTGTTCATACTGGATATTAAAAGATCCTTTAAATGTGCTTTCAGTGTAAGTGATGGAGGCCAAAATCCACAGTGTGTCCACACAGTTTTGGACAAGTTGCTTGAAAACTGTAAAGAGCAATTACATTACTTATTACTCAGCAGCAAAAGTAAAGCGTTACATTAGTCGTTACTTCACTTTGTTACTCAGCTTTCAGCTGCGTCAGAGTTGCCTTTAAACAACTCAACACTGATGTTCACACAGTTATTATGTGCAAAAAAAAAGCTCATCTGAAGCTTATATGACCTTTAACAAAAATTAAAGGTATAGATATAGAGAATAAAATACAATAAAATATATAAAAATAGAATAAAATAAGATAAAAACATTAAAATAAACAAGTAAAACATAGATAGAACTGGAAACATTAATAAAAAGCTTTTTTAAAGATAGGTTTTAAGAAGTTATTTAAATAAAGTTTGTTGACATTTTTAAATAAAGTTTTGTTAGTATAAAAACAGAAACTGTTCCCTCTGATATTTCTGTGTTTTTCATATTATAAAAATAAATTAACATACAATAAACCTCTTCAATATCCTCCTCTGATTATTGATCCGTACAGTAGACGCCAGTAGAGGCTCCAGGCCGACAGGCGTCGCTGTGACGTAAACATCAGTTTAATGATCCACCAATAGGAGAGAAGAGTGAGAAACAGGAAGTAAACAGTGCGCGGATGAGAGCATGGATGATGGAAAGATGGAAGAACCAGAGTTTGATGATGTTTTAGATGACTGGTTCATCGAGTCCCTGAAAACGTGAGAAAACTTTTCACTTTTCGTTTGAACAGTAAAGTTTTTTATTCGAGCTGAAAGCGGGAAAATAAAGCTGCTGTGAACTTTTAACGCTTAAAAATCTCTTGAGTTTGATGTCCTCGTGTTTACCAGCAGTTGTAAATTACTCTTAAATAACATCACAAAGTATTTTTATCCTTCAAATTCAGCTGTTTTTCAACTCGGCTCGCTTTTGATTTCATTTAGCAGCTACTTTTTCGCTAAAATGCTAAATTTAAAACGTGAGAACATGAGCTGAACTGCAGCTCGGTGTCAGAAAATCTCCGGATGACAAAACTTAATACAGTAATGTGTGAAAAAATGAATAAAGAAAACAAAAGCTCGGAGAGTTATTTTAATGCCGAATTGAAGGTTGGACTCCTTTTGATAAAATAAATTAAATCATCTTTGATAGCAAAGCTTTTTGTGCTTGTTGCTGAAATAATGAATATTAAATATCTACATTTTTGAAAGTAGTCTGGTGTAAAGCTAGTAAAAAAAAAAAAGAAAATGCAGGTTTGAAGAACAAAAAATACATTTTACTGTAAGAATGTGAACACACATATTGCTTTATGAGAAGCTAATTAAAGCCGTATATTTATATTAGTAATATGTGGAGCTGCAATGATTCATTTTTTAAAGAAAAAATAATAAAGTTCTCTTCTTCCAGCTTCCAACATTTTTCACCATTTTATGACATTTTATTGACCAAACAACTAACCAATTAATCAATAATGAAAATAGCCACTAGTTGCAGTGCTGGTAATATGTAACATGGATCGTCAAATGTAAATATTACATCTTAATTTGATTATTAGCACAAGTTGCTGATAATAAAATCAACAAAAAGTCCCCATAAAGCTTCAACTCCTATTATACACTGTATTTAATTCCTGGAGAACAACTTTGAAACTGTCGTCTCTCAGCAGTAAAACATTTTCACTGTGAATTACACTCTTCTAATAATAATATCACACTGTGTATAATTTGGTGTCGCTGTAACATTTGAGCTGAACTTGTAAAACTCGTCTGTCTGGTTCCCTTCAGGTACAAAGATCTTCATGTGTTTCAGCTGGAAGTTCCCACGCAGGTCATCGAGTGGACGTCAGGGAAGAGTGAGTCAATTTATTTGATAATATCATCATCATCATCATCATCTGGCTGACTCATTAACACCAGAACGTAGACTGAATATTGCAGTTTTGACCATCAAGGCAAACTTACATGAGAATATCGAGACAATTAATGACAGCTGGTTTTATTAAATCACATGAGAACCGTGTCGGTGTTGATTCACAGACATTTGTCCATCAACAGAAACTTAATTAGCTGCTAATTTGATAATCGAATAACATGTCAGATATTTGCAGGTAGCAGCTTCTCAAATGTGAAGATTTGAAGCTTTTCTGTCAGACATCATATGAGACTGAATATGTTTGGATTTGAAGATGAGCTCTAGAATTATTATAATGAGAATATTTCACTGTTTTATGACATTTTATAGACAAATGATGATGTTTATAACAGTAAACAGCTGGTTCAGGGTGTTTCTGACGGTGTAACATCAGCTGCTGTAGCTGTAATATGATGGTCACATGACTCCTCTCATATCTTCTATCACAGCTGCTGATTGACTCTGATCAATGTGCAACCTCAAATTCGTCTTTTCACTCTTTTTATTAACGTTTTTGTGAATGAAACTCACCCACAAACGCAGCAGAACACGTCGCCTTATATGAACATTTTAATGGCGTCGATGATGAAATCTCAGGAACGTTCAGCTCCTCATGAACATGTGACATCTATCAGACAAGTTTCAAACCTCACAGAGAAGAAAATTCAAATGTTCTGTGCAGTGAATTCGTTTGGTGGTTTAAAGAGTTTCTTTGTAAACAAACAAAGCTCATTGTGTTTTTCCTGGAGGTCTAAAAGAAGTGTAAAATCTATTTCCTCTCTCATAAAACATTTGCAAAAGCTGATTTTTATTAAACGTTTGAATCTTGCAGTTGCAGTTTTCTTCTTCTTCTCTGCCTTTATTGACGCGTTGCAGCTTCACATCATTGAAATAGTGTCTGAATCTCTGAAAACATCTCATCCAAATCGATTATTGTTATTATTTATTCAGTTTTTTTTGTTGGAAAAACACGACACAAAGAAAAGGAGAATACAGAACATCATCATCCTCTCCTGCACCAGAGATAAACAAACAACAACAACAACAACAACAGGATACTATTGATTATATTATACAACCTGTTAGAGCTGCAACCATCAGTCATCAGAAACTATTCTGATAATCATCGTTTTCATCATCAAATATTTGATGTTTCCAGCTGCTGTTTGAACTTTTCATGATGACAGTTAATTGACTGTTTTAACATTTTTGACTGTTAATCAGATAAAACAAGCTGAAAACATCACAGTGATGATAGTTTTTCACTATTTTATACACTAATTGAGTAAATAATTTACAGATGAATCGATAATTTTAATACAACCTGACTAGAGCTGAAACAATTAATCAATTAATTAATTAGTTGATCGTCAGAAAATTAATTGACAACTATTTTGATAATTGAATAAGTGTTTATTGTCTGTTAATGAGACTGTTTGATGCTTTTGTTTGTCGTTCAGGACGAATAAAAACACTTTTCAATTTGTTAACTCGACCTTTTAAAGACTAAAAGATGAATTAATTAATTAATTGAGAAAATAATTGACTACAGAGATCTGGAGGGGCTGCGGATAACAAAATAACTACTTTGTGCTCCTGATTTAATAATTATATTATTATTATTATTAATAATAATTGTACGTCCATGCAGCTGAGTTTTTATGAATGGACGACATCAACAGGAGCATGAAAGTGTCTGTTA